>NC_141913.1:44138560-44441590 GCF_057802395.1 Ceratotherium simum simum
AAATGTCTGTGCTCTAATTCCTGGATCATGTGGATATGTTACCTTATATGGCAAAAGGGACTTTGCAGATGTGATTAAAACTATGGTCCTTGAGATGGGAAAATTATCCTGGGTTACCTAGTTAGGCCCAATCTAATCACATGAGTCCTTAAAAGCAGAGACCTATTCCCGTCTGTGTCAGAGGAAGATGTGACTATGGAAGAAGTGTTGGAGAGATGCAGTGTGGCTGGTTTTTGAAGATGGAATAGGGATCACAAGCAAAGGAATGTGGGCTGGAAAAGGCAAAGAAATGGATTCTCCTTTAAAGCCTCCATAAAGGAATGCAGCCCTGTTGACACCTTGATTTTAGCCCAGTGAGACCTGTGTTGGACTTCTAACCTACAAAACTGTAAAATAATAAATTTTTGTTGTTTTAAGCCACTAAATTTATGATAATTTGTTACATCAGCAATAGAAAAACAATATACTGTAATAACTGAGACTTAATCATTTTAAAAAATTAATACTCCTCAGTGTTGTAAGCATTTGGTAAATATCCAGATTTCTGAAAAAGTTGATTTTAACAGTTTTTTTCTAGTGTTCTCGTTGTCTTTATAGAGGAGTGGATTTTCAGACATCCTTACTCTGCCATTCTGGAAGAGCTTTTCCCCCACTTCCTTTTGGCATCTGGTATGGCAAATGAAAATCAGATTTTCGTTGTGCTGTGGATAATCTGGATTTTTTCTCTTGGGAAGCTTTTTAGGCTTTCACTTCATTGTTCTGAATTCACTACATTGTGACTAGGTTTGGAAGTTTTGTTTGCTTTTAATTCATCCTGCTAAACATTTGGTAGAGACTTTCAATCTAAGAACTCATGTCTTGCTTAGGTTCTAGGGAATTATCTATTTTTATTTGTTTAATAATGCTCCTTTTCATTCTTGCTATTTTCTCTTTCTAGATTTCCTATTAGATAAATGTTAAAGCTTTTGGACATGTTATGCATATCTCCATCATTCTTTCCCTTCTTTATTTTTTTTTCCTCTTGTATTATGGTTAGAGAAGTCTTCATTTTGATTTTATAGCTCTCTAATTAATTCTTCAGCAGTATGCTTTATTCTCTACTGTCCATGGATTGAGTTTAAATTTCAGCAATCAAGTTTCTAATTCCCGTGATATCTAGAGGTTTCTTTCTTATAGATGCAATACTTTTTTGAATCCGTCTGAGTATAATACATATATTTACTTTATTAAAGTCTTGCATTGATTGTTCTATTAACTTTGTTCCCTCTGTGGTAAGTTCTTCTATGTGTTGTGTTTAGTGCATCTTTCTTTTGTTACCTTTCCCATATGGTTGGTGATTCTTAGATGTACGTTCGTCTCTGAGTTTAGATTTCCTGAAGGCTGTTCTTTTACACAGCTCATTTGGGAAAAGGTTAGGACTTTGTGCAACTGCTTCTTTAAAATGAGATAGGATAGTCAGAAAGCCTGACTTCAGGGAAGGTGGATGCTGTAGTTCTTCCTGGGGTTTTCCAGTCACATGGGGCACTGCTCTGATTCTCCTACGGGAGCTCCCACACTCACTGATCTTGTCTCGAGGCAGATGTCCCTCTCGCTGCTATGTCCAAATGGTGCTAAGGGGTAAGGAGATAGAAGACAGTTTTGTTTCACTTACGCTTCCTAATAGAATACAATTTGATATATAATGGTTTATAACTCTTATACCTGCTACATGAGTTGTAATTGCCATCAATATAAAGTTACCTTATTATTCCTATTCAGTGACTTTTCTACTTTGTCTAAAATTGATGCTTCTCCCTGATTTCCTTTTTTTTTGGCTGAGGAAGTTTCACCCTGAGCTAACATCTGTTGCCAACCTTTCTTTTTTGTATGTGGGCCACCACCATAGCATGGCCACTGACACTGACAGATGAATGATGTAGGTCCGCGCCTGGGAACCCACAGTGGGCTGCTGAAGCAGAGTGCACTGAACATAACCATTAGGCCACTGGGGCAGGCCTGCTCCCTGACTTCCTTTTTCTTAGCTTTTGCTTGAAATATGTCAACCTTCCTTTAATTTTCAAAGTTTCCAAGGCACTTTTGTTTGTATGTGTCTTTGGTGGAGAGAATATCATCAAATTTTATTTTCATTACAGTCTGAACATTATGTCTTTCGTAAGAAAACTCAAACCATTTTCAAGTGTTGACTTTATTTGTATATTTGCCACCATAAGAATGTCTGTCTCCTTGGAGGCGCTCAACAAATATGTGTTAAATGGATGAACAATTTCTATTTAGGTTTCCTTACTTTCCCTTTCTCCTTTCAGTATAAAAATTTTTACATTTGCTCTTATCTTCTGTAGACATCTTGTTTATAATTTTACTCTTAGTTAATTGTAAGTTTTTAAGAAATATCTTATTTGTGTATATATTCCCAAGCTTTATTAGGCATCTATTTATACTGTAATCACAATTCTGAGAAATTTGATTGATTTTCAAGTCCATAGCAGACTATGAACAATAACTAGCAGTCTGCATATGAAAGGTAGAAAGTAAAGAGAAGAATCTGCTCGGTATAGCAGCAAAAAGCCAGGGCAGACATCTTTAACGGCCTTGGGTTTTAACAATACAACTGAAGTTTATAAAACTAACTGATACATCAAGAATAATCTGTATAGTATGTTAACAATCAAGGAATTACATATCCTTCATGGAAAGATTGCTTCCAAAATAAATTAAATTTCAAAGAAATGGTTGAGAAATTAACTGTGTGAGAGTCAATGATCTAAGGCATTCGTTATGTGGAAATGCCTGCAACATCCGAATTATGCTATATAAGCTACCTGTTTAGGTATCATTATTCGTTCCATGTGTACAGAATCTTATTTTAAACGGACTTGATCCTGGCTCTATTATATATCTCTAAACTCCATCTTTTGCATCAATAAAAAATGGGAGGATATTAATACCTGATAGGATACTAATATAGATTATGGTGAAAATGAAATGAAATAATCCATGTAAAGACAATTGGCACAAGGCCTGGCATCCATTACACCCACCATTTACTAGGTATATGACTTTGGGAAAGTCCCTTAACCTCTCAATGCCTCAGATTTATCATCCCTAATATGGGGATTATAATAGTTCTTACCACATAGGTTTAATATAAAGAGCTTAGAGCAGAGCCTGGTATGAGGCTCTCAGTCAATGTAAGGTATTATTAGTATTTGAATTCAGTAAGGGCTACAACATGCGCCCTGTGGCAGCAACCATCAGAGAGGAGGATCCTTTTTGCACACTGATCAGGGAAGCACTAGCTACGATGTGGTCCAAAGAGTAGAGACAGGCTTGGGTTAGAAGACTGCAGTCCGAGTCTAGGTTCACTGCTTGGCTATGGAACCTTGGATATTCTCAGTATTTACTTTTTGTATCACAGGGAAAAAGTACCTAATGCAGATTTGATATAAGAATTACAAGAGTTGTGATGTATAAAAATGTTCTGAAATGTAATATCAAAACTGTCATGTAATATCAATTACTAGCAATAATAGTATCAATACCATTTAGTGGGGACTGTTTTTGATCATATTGGTACCTCCTTTTCTGTTAACTTACCTAACCCTATCAACATTCAGAAAAGGATTATGTATCTTAGCAACATAACCTTCCTCTTCCTTACTTCCCCATTCCCTTGGATTTTTGTGTCATTAGCAAATCTGGGTACAATTGCCACAGGGAATAGAAATGAGACAATATTTTGTGAATTACAAGCAAATTTCTAACTCTCTATTTTGGCAGAACAACTCTGGCCTGCCTCTATAGCTGTCAGGGTGACTTATGTTGTTCTTCACCCAGCTGACAGCCAGTGGAGAAGAAACTCCATGCAAGAAAAATTCCTTATATTTATCCTACTTAGTTTAATACCCGATGAACCATGTTATAAGAACAATTCTTAAAATAGCCTTGAGGAGAGCATCTCTACATTTCTGAGCACACACAATCCATGATAGAAACACTCATAGAGAATGTAGGATAGATGGTGGTCTTGCTGTGAACTTGACTGGTTTACAGAAGAGACATTGATTGGAGGCCTGGCAAGAAAAACAACAGGCTTTAGATACTAACTGGCACTCTTCTACTTGCTTTCAATCATTTCGTCCTTACAATAAGACTTTTTCATGGGTAATATTATTATCGTGTAAATATGATTGTAAATAAGGAGGGAGGGTCAATCCAAGGAAGATAAAGCATGATTACCTCCAAAACCACTTAATTTGGAGATAGAAGTGAAGAGGGGACACAGGCCATCCTAAGTAGGGTTGCCTATGCTTCATGTCTTCCCTGAAACCTTGTCTGACCAATGCAGGACATCATAATCTTCTACTTCATCTGTACAATTCCCATGGCACACATTATATCGACTTATTTTGTATTGCTCTTTAAGTCTATATGATTTGTGTATCTTTTCTTCTCCACTACATAGTGTCTTCAACCTCTCCCATTTCCTTTGGCCTCTTCTCCCAGCCTATAAATATATAAGTCTCTTCAGACAACAAACCAACCAGCCAAACAAAAGCATTCCCTTACCTTTCCATCTACTGTTATTACCTCCTTCACTGGCTGAGTTTCCCACTTCCTAACAGAGTAGGCAACACTCATTGGCACTACTTGGCATTCTCTACTCTCGTGTCTTTGCAGGCACCATTCTCTTGCTTCTATTCAGTGCCTTCTCCTGCTTCTGTTCAAACTCTTGGACCATACCTTTCCAGGTTCCTTTAGTGGCTCCTTTCTCACTGTCTTCTTACACTTTGATATTCCCTAGGCTCATCTTTTTTTTTTTTTTTTTTTTTTTGCTGAGGAAGATTTGCCCTGAGCTAACATCTGTGCCAATCTTCCTCTATTTTGTATGTGGGTTGCCACCACAGCATGGCCCCCGACGAGTGATGTAGGTCCCTGCCTAGGAACCAAACCCAGGGTGCCAAAGCTGAGTGTGCCGAACTTAACCACTAGCCCATGGGGCAGGGCACTCATCTGTTTTGAACATTCCCTGGGATTCTTCATTTTCTCCAATATCTTAAACATGCTAACAGGTCTCAAATGCATATTTCTAATAACACATCTTTCTAAAGTTCAGAATGATGTTTCCAATAGCTTATTGTATACCTCAAATGCAACAAATCAACAACAGAACTTATTTTCTCCCCAAAACAGTTTCCTTTATTCAGCCTCTTCATTACGGAAACTCTGGGAATTGTGTTTAATTCCTCCGTGTCTCTCCTTCATGTCTGTGGCTCGGTTGATTCTACTAACTATCTCCTGAACACATCCAGTTATTTTCATTCCATTTCCTATGGCCTCGTGATTGCTCTCACTTCCTTTCCCCTGGATTACCAGAACCCTCTTCATAATATGCATATGCATAACGTCTCTTGCCTTCATTTTCACTCACCTCCGATGTAATCCTCACCCAGCCTGCATGTCATCAGGGTAGACTTTAAAAACAAAATGACACTAAACTAAAGGGAAAAATCCCTTAATTATGTCATTCTCCTGTTAAAAATCGTTGAATGGCAAAGTTTCAATTCTTTGGGCAAAGTCAACGTACTTCTCAAACTGACTCTCATTTGCCTTCCCAACCTAATCTGCATTATCCCCACCATGCCACATTTGGTTTCTGTTCCTGCCCTTTTTTGTCTATGTGCTTCTGTTTATATCCATGCAGTTTCCTCTTCTTGGAGTATCTTCTCATTATTCTGCCTGACAGTCTCCAGATTCTCCTTCAAAACTGCATTGGAGCATTATTCCTTCTGGGACAATGTCCCTCACCCACAGTAGTGTGAGACACTGTGTCCTCATAACCACTTACACGTATCTTTGTTAGAGCCCTATGACAATGCACAATAACTAATTATTTTTCCCATGTCTGTCTTCCTCGCTCAGCTGTAAACCTCCTGGGACTAGGATTGTCTAATTCATCTTTACCTCCCCATTGCCTAGCATGGATTCTGGCACATAGAAGGAAATCAGTAAACGCTTGTGGAATAAACAAGAGACTAAACAAATGAAGCCCCTTCCTTTCTGAAAGTATGGCGCATGAGGTAATCATCCTATTTTTTGGTATGTGTAAAGCACAAGATACTAATGAGTAGACTGGCTGTTTGGTTCATTTTATTATAATCCCTTTGACACTTCTGCTAGAGAACACTTGCTCCAGGGCAAGTGTGAGGGATCAGTATTTTTAGCATCTAATGACCTCAGATCTGTTCTGTATGCTTCCTAGTTCCAAGCATGTGTATGTGTTAGCCATGGAGACTGGCCCTGTATATGCACTTTCAAGGAATTACCTCAGAAGGAAACATTTGGGCAGCCATCATCAGCAGGGAGTGGGAGCATTTAACATGTTGCTTTTGGGAAAAACATACGCTCCCTCATTACTGGGCATACCTCTTTGAAGAGAGCTTCCCATTTGGGTGGTATAGTTGAGCCTTAGAAAATGTCTTTCGTTCTTTTGGGGCTTGTTCTATAGGTCATCATTAGATCCAACAACAGGTTCTTAAGCAGAAAGGCAGGTGCGTTGTGTTAATAACCCAACCAATTTTACTATACATCTGCATTCCTGACTCATATAGATGACCTAAGAGTGCCTATGGCTTTCTTTAACACTCACCTCCCTGCTTTGATGAGTCAACAACTCATAGGCACTAACTCCACAATTTGGAGACTTATCCAAAGAATGATGTCTTAATAGATAATGGAGGATGTGATTTATTCCATTACCTATTAGTGGCTAATATTTGCAAAGAAACTTGGATTAAATTGGTTATTTCAGCAGCTAGTTACACAGTATCGTATGGTTTCACATGCTGTAGTCTTGTTTCTGGAACTATATATTAAGTTCCTTGATTAAAGAGGCCACATATTCGGAAAGTTTTATATACTCATATGGCTGAGTATAAAGCAGCTTCTTAATACAATCTATATAAAATTATAGAATCTTAGAATGATAGGGTTGGATGAAAACCGAGTTCCCTTATGTTTTCCTCAAAGTTTCATGTAAGAATTTTATCAAATGTCTAAAATAAAAATAGCCATTTTCATAAAATAATGATTATAATTACAAAGTTTTTCAAAAAACAATTTAAATTATTGTTCTGATTTAATGGATATATCACTTTTTAATTCAGTGGTGCGTGTATAGTTCTCTGCACGGTAAGATGATGCAGAGAGCTAAAGCTGAAAGGAGGGTGAACTACATTCAGTGTAGTCTAACTGAAGTTGATCTTTATCTGATTTGGCTTCTCTTGGGGCTACTTGGAAATAGCAGTAGCAGAGGCATTCACTAGTGTCTCTGCAAATGTTAAGAATAGAGGCTTTTTGTTGACTTTCAAATAAAGATGATGTCTCTACAGTGCAATGGCACCCAATTACAAGATGAACATTTGGTCCATGAGTTGGTGGTTTTAATGCCATATGTCACATTTAAACACACTTAAAGGATTAAACACCTTCCCTTTGCCCTGAATTAACCAATTTATTGTCCTAAGATGCAATGTTGTAAAACGTTGCTATCTATATAAATCTGTGGACCTACCACTCTCAATGATGTACAATATAAAAAGAACTATTTGTTTCAAAAGGGTACTTAAAAAAAATAATAGCTTTACTGAAATATAATTACATACCTAAAATTCACCTTTGTAAAGCATATAATTCGATGGTTTTTAGTATATTTACTATGTTGTGCAACTATCGTCACTATCTAATTTCAAAATATCTTCAGCACCCCATAGCCGTTAGCAGTCACTCTTCGTTCTCCCATAACACCAGATCCCAGAAACCATTAATGTACTTTCTATTTCTATGGATTTGTCTATTCTGGGTATTTCATATAAACTGAATCGAGTTATTCAATATGTGGCCTTTGTGACTGGCTTTTTTCACTTAGCATAGTGTTTCCAAGGTTCATCCATGTTGTAGCATGTATTGGTACTTCATTCCTTTTTACTGCTAAATATTACATTGTGGGGATATATAGCATTTTGTGTATCCACTCATCAGTTGATGAACACTTGGGTTTTTTCCAATTTTTGGCTATTATGAATAATGCTACTGTGAACATTCATGTGCATGTTTTTGTGTGGACATGTTTTAAATTCTCTTGGGTATATCCTTAGGAGCCAAATCACTGGATCACATGGCCACACTTTGTTTAACATTTTAAGGAATTGCCAGGTTATTTTCCAAAGTAGCAGCATCATTTTACGTTCCCACCAGCAGTGATGGGGTCTCCAGTTTCTCCACATCCTCACCAACATTTATTATCTGTCTTTTTACTTTTGGACATTCTAATAGGTTTGAAGCAGTATCTCATTGTGGTTTTGATGTGCGTTCCCCTAATGAAATGACTAATGACAATAAGCATCTTTTCATGTGCTCATTGGCTATTTGTATATTCTTTGGAGATATGTCTATTCAAATGGTTGGCCTATTTTTTAAACCAGGTTTTCTTTTTATTGTTGAATGATAAGAGTTCTTCATACACCCTGGACACAAGTCCCATATAAGTCATATGATTTGCAAGTGTCCTCCCTCATTCTGTAGGCTGTCTTTTCACTATCTTGATGGTATCTTTTGAAGCACAAAAGTTTTTGATTTTGGCAAAGTTCAATTCATCTATTTTTTTCTGTTGTTGCTTATGCTTTTGCTGTCATATCTAAGAAACATTACTTAATCCAAGGTCAGAAAGGATTGCTCCTATGTTCTTTTCTGAGAGTTTTGTAGTTTTCACTCTTACATTTAGGTAGAAGATTCATTTTGAGTTAATTTTTGTATATAACGTGAGGTAGGGTCGAGAGGATCCTGTTAAACACTCTTCCCTGATGTATATCAGTTTAAAATGTGAACACAAAAATCTCTAAGTTTCCTGGAAGCCCACAGTATAAAAAGCAACTTTTGTGGCAAACTTGACTTGATTGGTTATTTATCGAGCAGATTCTGTTCAAGATGATGGAGGGCTAAAATTGTGCTCAAGGATGCATACAGGATTTTTGGCGGGACTATGAACCAATTTTAAGAACTTTTAGGATATTTCAAATGCAATTTTAAATTCTCAAAGCTGGATGGAGAACCTGGAGAAAATTGCCACGGATGTTTTTCCAAACATTTCTAACTTGGTTCAAACCAATTATTTAATCTCGTGTGTATTTTCTGAAGATTTATTCCAATGGGTTTGATTAATTTACAAAGAATTCTTCAAAACTCTGTCTAAACCACATTGTTGCTATCAAAGAAACTCTATGAGTTTCTCCTAAAGCCCTCTTAAAAACACAACAAAATCATGTTAACAACTCCAAGTTCTAAGTTGAAATCCTTCCACTTCAGTATAAGAACCATCAGCTTTGAATGTGTCTGGATACAAAAAGCATTTTCCCATTTTGAGGAGAAAATCTTTTTTCAGAGACTCTTCCTTGAAGGTACACTTGTTATAACACATTTGGGTTTAGGACTAAAATCTTTGGTTTGTAAGTTGAAGTTTTCTTTTGTACTGACCATCAATGGAATATAAATTGAAAAGAATGACAAATCTAGTTGCTATCCTGAGGTACTGCAAAGGAGAAACCACTGAGAACAAGAGCATTTACATTATTGCACATCATCTTTGCTGTTTGCCACCATTATTCTTTCATTCAAAGAGTACACTTAATTGAGATGATATTTGTAGATCACAATGCCTGGCACATCGTAACTCCTCAATAAATGTTGATCCCTCTTCAAGCACTTTTAAGACATGGTAAGAAGGTCTTGAAATGGTTTTCACTTGTAATCATTTTGGAAAATTAGCTATGGAGGGGAGTACCTGTGAATAAAGGAGAATTTGCAAATGCTATCTCACTGAGCATGTTACCTAGTGGTTATGTAAGGAGTGAACATCCTCTCAGCATTAATAAGCAAATATGAACCAATAAGAACACAAGTGAGGACTTTTTTTCTAACCAGAGTGGAGAACTAGGGTTTATAGGGCAATAGATTAGACAGTTTGTATCCCAGGCAATATTGTTGTCACTACCAATTCTAATGAGCATTTTCTAATTTATGCCTTTAATGTATTTATTATGAGAAAGCTTTTGAATATATTACATAAGTAGTAGTCTGCCCCAGAACTGGAAATTCAGGAGACTTGGTTTTCAGACTCAGCATGTTCACTAATTATTTGGTAGATTAATTATTATCTTATGATTTGAAAAAGGTCTGAGAGAGTAGAGACTTGCTAATAAAATACAGTGCAGTGTCAAAAATCATGCAATGTCTTCTGTCTTAATATCTATGAGAACATTGAAAATTGGCCTGATAATGAATTAGGAGACAACTATGCAAAAAAAAGTATGATATTTTTACTATAAGTATAGTTTGCTTCAAAGCCACAGAGACTGCTCACAGTTATTGCCATTGGCAACTTGGCCAAGCAATTTAGCAGCAAATGGACAACAAGACTCTTGACAAATATTTTCTGGAATTGATAAATGGAAGCAAAGAACAAATAGGGTGGGATTTAAGTGAGTTAAGACATGTTTTTCTAGTTCTTACATTTATTTATTTGGGATGTAAAAAAGGTACTCAAAATCCTTGCATCTCAATCTTAATCTAGTGATATTTCCTCTTTCAATTATGTGTGTTCAAAAGGTAGTCATTAGCTACTCATTGTGTGCAGGACGCAAAGGAAAGAGAAGATAATCTCTAATGTAAAGAGACTTACATTTTTTTTTGTTTTTTGGAAATAAACAAACAAAAATATACAGGAATAGCTTAAACACAAGTCTCCCAAGAATGCAAACTAATACCTTAATTTCCAATATAAAATTGTTAGAAATAACTGATTCCAAGTATTACCTACTTGTCCCAGATATCTTGTGAAGTCATATTTCCTTTAATTCCCAAATCACATCAGACTGAACTTTCAATATACTTCGCCAAAGGATGTCCAGGATCTCTGATCCTTACGTTTCTAAGGATCCCCAGGGAACGCTTTCAAAGTTCTGGGTTTTGCTGTTTTGGTTGGTTTTTAAATTAATTAATTAATTTTGGCCTGGTACCTTTTCCTTTAGCACAATCCGTTGGGATGCAATAATATATGACATCGATACCTAACCCAGAATCTTGGTTATTCAGGGTTCCAAAACACTACACAAGGACTTCAACAGAACAGGAAGGTTGTGTCTAGGCATCCTGGCATGGACAGTGCTTCCACCGTAACATCAAGTGGTATAGATATGCTTCCATGTCCAACCTGCAGCCTTTCAGTCCCTACTGGACACTGAATATTTGGAAAAGAACAAACACAGGTATCCCAAGAATAAAAACTAAATTTTCAGAAAAGAAACTTTTCAGAAAGGATTGTGATTTATAGATGTGCAATTGTATCTACAAAACAAACAAACAAACAAAACTATCTTCTATGAAGAGAATTCAGAATAGCACTGTTTAACTCATGGCATTTACCTCTTCCAACCCAAGGAGCCAAATTTCAGAGCCATGGAAGAAAGATAAACCTTTCAAGTTTATGCCTGTCTTTCTAGAGTCTGGACAGAATTGTGTGCTGACTTCCACTGCTTTATTATCGTCCTGAATCCCTGTTAGCTGGGGAAGATGAATTTAGAGGAGGTAGAGGGGAGAGGAGGTGTGACATGCAAGAAGCTGCCCCAGAACAGTCTCATTAGGCTTCCTAGGGTCTTGCCTCACTGCATTATCATCATATCATCAACATCACGATCATCATCATCTTTCTCATTATCGTGCTCAGTAGCAGCAGCAGCAGCAGCTCTCGGTGCCCATTAATGGAGTGCCTGCTGTGTTCTGGGCCATGTGAAAGGCTATAGAGGCAACTAAAAAGAAGTGAAGAGTCTTCCTGCTTGCAAATGGGCAGCAAAGAAAATGCTTCCCATCCCTTCATATTTGTTTTTGAAGGCTAAGAAGTAGGCACATTGTTGCCTGTGGAATTAGAAAAACAACCACATGATCTACCTTACTATAGCCATTAATTACTGCAGATCGTATAATCTCAGAGCTGGAAGGGACCTTAGAAATGATCAGATCCACTTTACAAATAATGACACAAAGATCCAGAGAAGTTATGACTTATCTGAAGTCATAACTCAGTGAAAACTCAGAGAGCAGGGACTGGACCCCGGATCTCCTGAGTTCAAGGCCAACAGACTTCCCAGTACACCACTCTCTACGGCTTGAATAACTTCCTAGGGTACTGAGAAGCATCATTAGAATATACCTGATACGAAAATAATATTAGTACTCCTGGTAGAAGGAGTAAATAGTCCATTTCTACATTATTACGATGATTTTAGTAATTCTTACTAAGGAGACAAAAAGAATATTTTTGAAATTTTGGTAATTGATCTCATTTTCTGGGATTCCAATTTGCCTTCATGATTTACATTTTGGAGCTTCAAATTTTATTATTAAATTCTTGTATATTTAGCTATTAAATGGTATCTGATCTCATGATTGAACACAGTAATGGTATTAGGTACTACAAAGGTAGCATGATTCTTCCAATAGCTTCATGGCAGGGCCCCTTTGAATGCAGTCTTCAAATGTAATTCAGCCATAATTTAATCTGGTAGAATGTGTACCTCCTTTGTGATTTTTCTTCTTATCATAGAACATTGAATTTGAACACTTTTTTGCAGACACTCCCAATTTTGGTATGACTTGAACAAAGGACTTGAACAAACAGAGTAACTCTAAATCTTTATGAGCACACATGACCTATAACTCAGTAGAAAGAGTATAGGCTTTGGAGTCCAAAGATTCAAGTTTGAATTCCAAATTATTCAACCTCTCTGAACTGTCATGTCCCCAACACCAGATGGTGATAATGATACCTTCTTTAGATTATATCTGGAATGAGTACATGTAAAGTGCCTGAGACATATAGGCTCTCATTAAATGGTAGCTAATTTTAAACCTACTAAAGGAACACTTTCTATAGACCAAAAGCTCCTGATATATTTCACAATTCCACTGCAAGGAAACAGGCTGAAAGAATTTGGGTCATTTTCCCAGTGCCTCCTTTGGGGCCAGGTCATAAAAGAAATGGGACTGAACTAAGATTGGCCTGAGTTTCAAATCTCTGGTAAATGTACTACTTTTTGAAACACCATAACAGCTAAGGGGATGGGGTGGGAAGGAAAGGTAGTGAATGTCTGTGGGCCTTCAACTTTGCAAAGATTGAATACCCTTGCTCCCCTATTCCCTTGTTATTCCAAGGCAGAATACTTTGAAAATCTTTGGGTTCATCCAGTACGCGTCAGCTTTTCCATATGACTCCATATTTCTGAGCAGACTGGAAATGACTCATTCCAAGCTCAAGCCACACACTCTGAGAACAGTACTAAGAGGAATTCAATTGATTATTAGGGGACAAGGGTAGTATTCCTGCTAACACCCCCTATCCACTCACCTTCCTGCCTGCTAACTGGCTGTCAGCGTGTTTGACTTTTGCACAAGGCATCCAGGAGCTGACAGCTTGGCAAGATAATCAATAGAAGAGATGATTATCAAGGGCACAGAAGGCAAAGGTTATCACTATGTGTTTTAATTTCTGTTTAAATTTCATGGGAGCTGTATGAGAAATGGTGAGTATGAAATAATTTGCTAGAAAATGCAGAACTAATTAATCTATTGCCATATTCCATTATAATACATTTAAACGAGGCACCTTCTCCCTTTTATAAAAGTCATGCGTTCAATTCTAACAAGCTGTTTTCTCCCTTTGCAATGTGAAAAAAATTTTTTTTTCTACTATGCTGAAAATGAAATTGGCTATGTGTACAAAAAAAGACAATAAAGGCCTATGGCACTAAAAACTCATTAAGATTATTTTTTTGGTGGTAGTGCACAAAACGTTATAAAATAATATGGAATCCACATACTCTTAAATAATCAAAAACTAAGTGAGATGGAATAGACTCTTTCAGTACCAGAGTTATTTTTATTTCAGAAATCCTCTGTTAAAATTATGTTTAGAACTGGGTTTGCTGGCATAAGCTGATTATATATAGGATAATTTGTGGAGCGTTCAGTCACAAGAAATAAAAAGCTATGCTAGATTTACCATAAGACTTAGAACATTCAGAATATTGTCTTAGACAGTTAAATATCAGTAGAGAGTCTTCAAAAGGACATTTTTTTCTTTGGTGTCTCCAGCTCAAACAGTAAGAACCATAATGAGCCTCAGTCACAATTATTTGGCTAGTTAAAATGCCCAGCTTGGTGAATGATTTAGGCGTGGTAATATGATTAGAAGCCAGAATTTTGTTTCCTATTAACATTCAAAGGTTTGCACTAAGGTCGTCGATCTGATTTATTAAATTCCCTCATGGTAAAACCCAAGGCAATTCTACCTGCCGTGCAGTATTGGCCTTATGCTTAGGCAGAGTCAATTTCTGCTACTGTGAAATGATTTTTAAGTTAAGATGTTATTCTTGCTAAAATAGCAAGCATCCCTCACACCAGTGAATTTAAGAGTTCATGAGTTTCTAGCTAACATATCATCTTGCTAAGTGTCAGTTTGATTTGGGGGGATGTGGGAGGTCTAAGTCTGGAATGCAGAGAAGAAAGGTCTCTTTGGAGGCTAAAGTGGGTATGTGTTGTTCTGCTCATCCAGAATCCACCATTTGCCTTCTAGTCACAACCTCCCAGCCTCCCATTTGGGGACTTCCCCTCTCCCATTGCCTACAGTCCTGTTGTGTCCAGTAGGATGTCCTGTCCTCCTTGGGCCAAGCGTGAGTGCATGACACTAGCCAGGACATTAGGCTCTCTTTGGAATTTAAATATCGAGAGCATGACGAGAATGAAAAAAAAATGATTGGAGTTGATTCAGCCCAGTGCTGGCATGCTGAAAAGACTGTCACTTAGTTCCTGCCACTTAGATCCCTTAGGCTAATCTTATCCTTCCAAGGCCTATTTTATCTATTTAGCTTTTGATTTTAGGAGCTACCCTACAAGTAGTTATTGGAAGGATATCCTATCATTCCAATAAATTCCTTTCGTTAAAACAATCATAGTCGTTTTCTGCTGCTAGTGAAGGGTAACAGGACACGCTGCCCCAAAATATGCTGCTTTGGTATATTGATTATTTTGAGTTGTAGGTACGTGAAAAACAGTAAATGAAGGGAGAAGCTTTCTCAGAACTCCCTTTAATCTTATTATTATTATTTTTTTTGCATAGTAATATTTTTTTTTTATTGCAGTAACATTGGTTTATAACATTATATAAATTTCGGGTGAACATCATTATATTTCAATTTCTGTGTAGATTACATCATGTTCACTACCCAAAGACTAATTACAATCCATCACCACACACGTGTGCCTAAATCACCCCTTTCACCCTCCTCCTTCCCCCTTCCCCTCTGGTAACCACCAATCCAATCTCTGTCTCTATGTGTTTGTTGTTGTTTTTATCTTCTATTTATGAGTGAGATCATATGGTATTTGACTTTCTCCCTCTGACTTACTTTGCTTAGCATAATACCCTCAAGGTCCATCCATGTTGTCACAAATGGCTGGATTTCATCGTTTCTTAGGGCTGAGCAGTATTCCATTGTGTATATACACCACATCTTCTTTATCCATTCGTCCCTTGATGGGCACCTAGGTTGCTTCCAAGTCATGGCTATTGTGAATAATGCTGCAGTGAACATAGGGGTGCATATATCTTTATGCATTGGTGTTTTCATTCTCTTTGGATAAATACTCAGTGGTGGAATAGCTGGATCGTACAGAAGTTCTATCCTTAAGTTTTTGAGGAATCTCCATACGGTTTTCCTAGTGGCTGAACCAGTTTGCACTCCCACCAGCAGAGTATGAGAGTTACCTTGTCTCCATGTCTTCTGCACCACTTGTTATTTCCTGTCTTGCTTTTTTTTTTTATTATTATTCAAATGATTCCTAGGCCAATTCCTGGTGTCTGTTATTTCAGCCTTTTTTTTTTTTTAAACTAATATGTTTTATTTTTTTTTTCCCCAAAGCCCCAGTAGATAGTTATATGTCATAGTTGCGCTTCCTTCTACCTGCTGTATGTGGGACACAGCCTCAGCATGGCTGGAGAAGCAGTGCATTGGTGCGTGCCCGGGATCCGAACCCGGGCCGCCAGTAGCGGAGTGTGTGCACTTAACTGCTAAGCCATGGGGCCAAGCCCCCCTGTCTTGTTAATTATAGCCTTTCTGGTGGGCGTGAGGTGATATCTCATTGTAGTTTTGATTTGCATTTCCCTGATAATTAGTGATGTTGAACATCTTTTCCTGTGCCTGTTGGCCATCTGTATATCTTCTTTGGAGAAATGTTTGTTCAGATCTTTTGCCCATTTTTTAATTGGGTTGTCAGTTTTTTTGTTGTTGAGATGTATGTGTTCTTTATATATTTTGGATATTAACCACTTATCAGATGTATGGTTTGAAAATATCTTCTCCTAATTGTTAGGTTGTCTTTTCATTTTGTTGATGGTCTCCTTTGCTGTACAGAAGCTTTTTAGTTTGATGCAGTCCCATTTGTTTATTTTTTCTATTGTTTCCCTTGCCTGGTCAGACATG
Source organism: Ceratotherium simum simum (assembly GCF_057802395.1). Classification (NCBI taxonomy): domain Eukaryota; kingdom Metazoa; phylum Chordata; class Mammalia; order Perissodactyla; family Rhinocerotidae; genus Ceratotherium; species Ceratotherium simum. The sequence goes on from NC_141913.1 coordinate 44,155,147, forward strand.
GTTCTTGATAATATGCTGCTAAGACCACTGTCAAAGAGTGTAGTGCCTATGTTTTCTTCTAGAAGTTTCATGGTTTCAGGTCTTACTTTCAAGTCTTGAATCCATTTTGAGTTAATTTTTGTGTAGGGTGTAAGATAACGGTCTACTTTCATTCTTTTGCATATTGCTGTCCAGTTTCCCCACACCATTTATTGAAGAGATTTTCCTTTCTCCATTGTGTGTTCTTGGCTCCCTTGTTGAAAATTAGCTGTTCATAGATGTGTGGGTTTATTTCTGGGCTCTCGATTCGGTTCCATTGATCTGTGTGTCTGTTTTTGTGCCAGCACCATGCTGTTTTAATTACTATAGCTTTGTAGTATATTTTTAAATCAAGGAGTGTGATGCCTCCAGCTTTGTTCTTTTTTCTCAGGATTCCTTTGGCTATTCAGGGTCTTTTGTTGTTCCATATAAATTTTAGGATTCTTTGTTTTACTTCTGTGAAAAATGTTGTTGGAACGTTGATAGGGATTGCATTGAATCTGTAGATTGCTTTAGGAAGTATGGACATCTTAACTATGTTAATTCTTCCAATCCAAGAGCACAGAATATCTTTCCATTTCTCTGTGTCTTCCTCAATTTCTTTCAACAATGTTTTATAGTTTTCAGTGTAATGGTCTTTCACCTCTTCAGTTAAGTTTATTCCCAGGTATTTTATTTTTTTGTTGCAACTGTAAATGGGATTGTATTCTTAATTTCTCTTTCTGCTACTTCATTGTTAGTGTATGGAAATGCAACTGATTTTTGTATGTTGATTTTGTATCCTGCAACTTTACTGTATTCATTTATTATTTCTAGAAGTTTTTTTGGTGGATTCTTTAGGGTTTTCTATATATAAAATCATGTAATCTGCAAATAGTGACAGTTTCACTTCTTCCTTTCCAATTTGGATCCCTTTTATTTCTTTTTCTTGCCTGATTGCTCTGGCTAGGACTTCCAATACTATGTTAAATAAGAGAGGTGAAAGTGGGCATCCTTGTCTGGGTTCCTGTTCTTAGAGGGATAGCTTTCAGTTTTTCTCCATTGAGAATGATATTAGCTGTGGGTTTGTCATATATGGCCTTTATTATGTTGAGGTACTTTCCTTCTTATACCCATTTTATTCAGAGTTTTTATCATAAATGGATGCTATATCTTGTCAAATGCTTTCTCTGCATCTATTGAGATGATCATGTGATTTTTATTCTTCATTTTGTTAATGTGGTGTATCATGTTGATTGATTTGTGGATGTTGAACCACACCTGCATCCCTGGAATAAATCCCACTTGATCGTGGTGTATGATCTTTTTAATGTATTGTTGTATTTGATTTGCTACTATTTTGTTGCAGATTTTTGCATCAATGTTCATCAGTGATATTGGCCTGTAATTTTCTTTTTTTGTGTTGTCTTTGTCTGGTTTTGGTATCAGGGTAATGTTGGCTTCATAAAATGAGTTAGGAAGCTTTCCTTCCTTTTCAATTCTTTGGAAGAGTTTGAAAAGGACAGGTATTAATTCTTTGAATGTTTGGTAGAATTCACCAGGGAAGCTGGCTTGTCCTGGACTTTTATTTTTGGGGAGGATTTTGATTACTGTTTCAATCTCCTTACTGGCGATTGGTCTATTCAATTCTCTATTTCTTCTTGATTCCATTTTAGAAGGTTGTATGATTCTAAGAATTCTATTTCTTCTAGATTATCCAATTTGTTGGCATATAGCTTTTTGTAGTATTCTCTTATAAGCTTTTGTATTTCTGAGGTGTCCATTATAATTTCTCCTCTTTTATTTCTGATTTTATTTATTTGAGCCTTCTCTCTTTTTTCTTGGTGAGTCTAGCTAAAGGTCTGTCAATTTAGTTTATCTTTTCAAAGAACCAGCTCTTAGTTTCATTGATTTTTTTGTTGGTTTTTTCGTCTCTATTTCATTTATTTCTGCTCTGATTTTTATTATTTCCTTATCTTCTTAAAGACAGATGCTCCTAAGGAACTCAGTTGTCATAATCCCCTCCCTGGGAGTATATTCAACTAGGGAACATTGACTCATCACAGGAGAGGAGACTAGAAATAAACACTACACCCAGACAAACTTTGTCACAAACTGTCATACCTCCTATCTATTCTTCCAAGGCCCATTCATCTTTCCTAAAAATCCTTTACTCCCTCCTAAGAGGTCTACATCTCCCCTCCTCTTTCTCTATTAAGATTGCATTTAAGGGGCCATTCCAGCGGTGTAGTGCTTAAGTTCATGCACTCCACTTTGGTGGCCCAGGGTTTGCAGAATAAGATCCTGGGCATGGACCTACACACCGCTCAGCAGGCCACGCTATGGCAATGTCATAGATACAAAATAGAGGAAGATTGGCACAGCTGTTGGCTCAGGGCCAGTCTTCCTCACAAACACACACAAAAATGATAGCATTTAAGTCTGAATTCTAAGCCACCTCAGGAGTTACTCATTTTTCCTGATTATCTCCATGTATACAGGAGGTATACATGTTAATAAACTTCTGTTTGTTTTTCTCTTGTTAATCTGTCTTTTGTTACAGGGGTCTCAGCTAAGAAGTCAGAAGGATAGAGGGAAAATTATTTTTCATCCCCTGCACTAACAACAAAGAATCCTAACTAGCACAGATATTCTTAAGGAGATGTAGACAATGTGGGTCATTAGGAGCCTAGGAATAAGCTCTTTCCAGAAAGGGGCATGGGGTGCACAGTGGGGAGGCTGAAGACACCAGATACAACTACCAACCTTGCACACACTGGTCTACTTTTGATAAAGGTAAAGTGACCTCAAAAACCTAGATTTCTGCTTTTCACAGAGTTCAGTGCCCGCTATAAATTTATCTTCTCGTTAGAAAAGCCATACAACTATTTGCAAAGTCTACAGGCAAAAATATATGCTTTCTCATAGCCCTTGAAAGCCCCAGATAAAATGAGGTTCAGTCTTTGTTCTGAATCTTCCCAACCATAGGAGTCCAGAAGCAGAAAGGGGAGAGGAGAAAAGACTTAATCTTCCCCATCTCTTGGGTCCTCCCAATGTCGTCAGATTTGTATCTAGAATAAATCTCAGAAGCTTTCTTAGCTGTCCTGTGGCCAGGAAGGTGACCCAGCTAAAACCTTGCAACAGTGGGGATCAGTGGTTCCCAGACTTTTGATTTCATATGCCAATAAAGCTTTAAAAAAATATTAGACCGACTTGGGGTTGCTACTTTTTATTTTCCCTAATAAACATATTAAAGAAGGAAAACTGACCAAATATTATCACCATTGATACTTAAAGGAAAGATAAATTTAAAGACCAAAAACAGTCAGTGCATAAATTCACACACATGCAAGATCAATTATGTGAGCTTTAGGAAAAATCTAATTTATATTGCCCTTATTTTCCTCAGTTTACTGTGTGATAAACAGGCCCTGGTCTAAGAAATTTTGAATAGTTCCAGGCCTCTGAAGAGCACCCTGGAGGCAAAGGTCAGACACAGTTCTGGGTTTCTGATTCCAAGCTCATCTTTCTGGAGGCTGACCACTTATACACTCACTGGTGCAAGGGCTGAGAATAATCTTGTTCATGTGGACATGGAAAATGCTGAGGTTTATAATATATAGAGGCTTACCTGGCTTTGTGTTCTTAACAGAAACCTCCACCCCAAGGACAAAACCAAGAGCACATTACATAATGCCCTGGGGCCCAGCTGGAGAGCCCCTGGGAACCTCTCTCGGCTCCCTTTCACAGTGTCAGTCTGAACTCTAGTCTTCAGTTTCGCTTTTATGCCTGAACTCTACCTCTCTGTTCAGTGTGTTCACTTAGGTGCCAATTTCTTAGCTCTATCCCCAGAGACCATGACCCTACCCACTCTAGACCTCCAGCCAAGTCTATCCCACCCTTGACCTCAATCTAAGGTCCAGGAATATCTGCCCAAGTACAGTATCCCTAGGCCTGCATTTTCCAGGAGGGAATTGGGACAACTAACTTGATCTCTTTTGGGCATGGCAGATTGTGAGCTCAATATGACCATGTTATCACCATGCACCATGCACTAATGTACTCTGGTGTAGATCAGCAAACCTTGAAATACTCCTTCAAGTCTGAATCCTTTCCTTAAGGGGGCCAGGATGGAGAAAACCACTAAGCAAGTACAGGAGACATAAACAGGAGGTCACACAGGTAGGAGAAAAGGACACACCCATAGTTTTACGTGCAAGAGTAATGGCAGGACACGTGCTGGTTGCAAACTGCTGTATATCAATCCAAAGAAACACGTACAAGTAGAAGAGAAAGGTCAATGGCAGCAGAAACTAGTATAGATATCACTGAATGCCAATCCTCTTATCATCATTTGTCAGGTTCATGGGTTGCCAGTGTTAAACGTTAATGTTAAAGTAATTAGAATTAAATAGTCCATATTGTCTTAAACATATGCTATAATGTATATCAGCCATCTTAAGGTAAATTATTCTGCAGTAATAAATTATCCCCAAATCTTTGATGCTGATGGAGGGGAGGAAGAGTATCCTCTACCCACTCTGGGTCCTTTCTAGCTGGGCTACAAATTAAATTGACATGAGACTGAATAGCAGGAGAAAATCAAACAAAGTTTATAACATGTATACCTGGGAGAAACTCAGAAAATAGAAACTGAGCAACTCGTCATTCTGATTAAGCTGCTTGCTTAAGTATTTTTAGCTAAACGTGAGGAGGGTGTTGGCGGGGTAGTGGTTTGGGATTTCAGAGGGGAAGAAGACAATTCACACTGAGATGGAAATGCAAATGCTTGTCAGACAGCTCTTTACAGGGCCATCTATAGAGACTGTGGCCAGAGAGACAGAATTTTTGATAAGGCATGTTGGTGCCTTTCTTATCGCATCTATTTTACATTATACTACAACCATCATATGGTAGTGGCTCCTTCCTGTAACAGGCCTTCTATGTTAAATTCTTTAGGCAGTTAGTGGGGGAGGTCAAATGTCCATCAGAGAAAATAATCAAGGTAAAGAGACATATTTTGAGGTGGCCGATTTTGATCTCCCACACTGACAACAACAACAGTTTAATTTTGCTCACATTACATGTTCATCATAGGTTGGCTTTGGCTCTGCTCCACATGATTTCACTCCAGGACCCAGACTAATGGAGCAACCCCTATCTGGGATATTACTGGCCTCATGGCAGAGGGAAAGAAAACATGGCAGAATCACACACAACAGCTCTTAAAGTTCATGCAGAGAATTGTCATGTGACACTTTCATTCACATTTCACTGGCCAAGTCACATGGCCAAGATAATGTCAATGGGGTGGAGAGGTAGAATCCTCCCACAGGGAGGGTCAATGAATGTTTTAAGTAATGATAGAATATACCCCATGAGTATTCTGTTTTATCTTTCTCATTAAATATCTCCTGAGAAGTGCAAGTGCCAAAAGTCTTTAAAAATCCTTTTACTCTAGAATTATAAGTAGCACAATAGCCAGAACATAGTCTTCACAACTCCTTAAGCTTTCAGATCTTTCCCAAGTAAATTGCCAATCCTTCAGTGCTCCTGTGTTCTGCAGGGGAGCCTGCTTACAAAATGGCAGGCATGCTCACATGTCTGTCAGTGTTTAGAGTGGATAATGCAAGCACAGCATTTCACCACAACCCTGGTGGCTGAGTTGCAAAATTATTTATGGCTTTGCCGTTTATGGCATGCTGCTCAGTTTCCCATGAGTTGCTAGGAAAGATTCCTGCTAGCTACTATGAGCCATTGAAACCTATGAGACTTCATTTATTATGGCATAATATACACATTACCTCACTTGTGTTAGACCATATGGAGAGCTCTCTGTTGAATTTGGCATAGTTACTGGGGTGAAACGAGAACTGATTCTGTTCCTCGTCCTCTTCAATTATGCTGTATGTTGGATCAGGCAGCCAACTTCAACAGATCATCTGGGCAGAGCAATCAGTTCTCAGGACAACATCACTGTCGTCACCTCTGCCAATGAAGAATAATAAGAGTGATATTGAAGAGTGTCTGAGTGGCAGGGAATAGCGTAATCTCAAGAGTGGATCAATAGGGCTCCCTGCTGACATTAAGCTTGTGTTTGAAAGTTGAGGGAGAAACAGGGCCCCATTCGTCCCTCACTGTAGGGTGGCATGTGGAAGGAGAGGCAAGAAACTCAGCAGAACCTGAAAGGCATAGCTGGTTCTAAGTGTAAATGAACAACTAAAGCAACGACTCCTTAAATGAAGAAAGGTCCAAGCAGGGGGAAAGCCACAGTCCTCGATCTGCCATGCCAATTTGCCTCTTGCTTAAAAAAGGGAACAAATGAACACTTGGACTCTGTGGGCATTGACAGGGAATGTTAATCCTCATTATGTAGATATAAGGGGGAAAGTGGCCAATATACGAATATTTCCATGCATCTTTTGTAATTCTGGGGCTGGTTCATACAATACACAGTGGATCCTTGGTGTGTTCTCTTGTACACATGATTAGAAATCCTTTGGGGGGCTTTGCCTACTTGGATGATAGTGAGGAACACTAATCTTTTTAGGAACTCTCAGGCATTTTACTAATTCTTTCAATGAATTCATCTAAAATAAAAGCAGCTGCCTTAAAATTGGTCTGAAAATTCACATGAGAAGATAATCCTTAGTTTTTTTCCTTTTGCAATTACAATTTTAAGAATTGTTCTACAATGTTCCTGTTTACATTGCCAATCCATCTGTCCATGATGTTTGTGAATCTTTCACACACATGCACACACCCCTTAAAAAGCAAAGTAAAACTCAGCAAAGAATAAGAAGAGTTAGCAAGTACTTTAAGGGACTTGATGTACAAGCACAATCCACCCTCATATTTCTTTTTCCACCCAGCGTCTTCTATACTTCTCTATCAAAATGGAACATTAATAATTGAAGAGTTCCCATTGCAAGATATTATCACGAATAATGAGCTGTGAGTGAAACAGACCCTTCCCTTCCAAAGGACAAGCTCTAACTTTGCCTATGGTTGACTATTTGAAATAAAATCAAAAGATTGGCGCCCACCCTTCTTCCCCCCCCCAAAAAAAGTCTAATTAGTGTTCGTCTATTGGAGAGGAAGCTGAGCATGCTGCTCCACCACTGCCAAATGAAATTAAGGCCCAATTATTGATAAATGAAGAGTGGTTTGTGCTGGAGCCTGGCCTGGAGTCGCGGAAATACATCTGTCATTTGGCCTGTACAGGAGTCATTCATGTGTGACATAGCATCCTGTGCATTTATCATGCATCTGTAGATTTTTGTTTTAATTCAGTTAGCTGTCTAACTAGATTCGGTGCTGGATGCTTCGAATGGAGTCAGGATTTGGACTGACAGATGCAATTCTAGTCTGAAATGGTGTGTGACAGGACGAGCTATCCTGCATATTAATTATTATTGAAACCATTATAGGCAGGCTTTTACACTAATGGTTGATTCCGTTATCTGTTTTGTGGCTTCTATGGTTAACAATTGCCCAGTTGCTCCAGGGCAGGTAGGAGACATGCTGGATCAATGGACCATTGTTGTTAAGTGCACTTACTATTACCATGAAAATTAGAATGGAAGTGCTTGAAAGGCAAGAATGAAAATGCCCCTGTCTTACCATTATGCAAATTACACATTCTATAAATGAGATAAGTCGGGGGAGAAACACTTTTCATAAATCTTAACTAGGTGAAAGAGTTTATTAAGTCCATTGTCAAAAACAAATTGAAAACAAACTTTTGTTAAATTGATAAAAAAAAAAAAAAGAAAGAAAGAAGTGTCTGCAGGGCTGTTCCCACCCTAGCTCAGCACACACGCTTAGTTTGGTAGCCTGCTAAGGTTTAATTTAAAGTTCCTGTCGTTTTATCACTTGGTTGTATAAAATATTGAGAATAACTGTCACCCTCAAAAAGAAACCATGAATGCAATTTTTGTCCAAAGTTCTGAGAAAATATTGTGTAAGGAGGACTTTACTGAGAACAACAGCAAGGGCAACCATCTTGCCTCCACCTCTACGGTTTTATTTTATTATTTATGTGTTTTACACATATCCTGGTCACATGTCCACCCAACCTCCCCTTCTTATTTCAATCATCTAATGAACTTTGGGAAGCCCTGCAAAAGGCGTTCCAGTCACAGACTATTTATCAAAATAATTGTCGCTGATATGTACAGTGTTTGTCATTTGCTTATCAACCTCATGTGATAAGAATTGTGTGATTATACACTGTGTGAGTTCTGTTTCAGGCAGAGCTCGAATTACACATTTCCATTCCTTAAAGAATTCGTAAAGTTGCTGAGGACTTTAACAAAGCAAAATACAAAACGGTAATACAATGAAAGGTAATATTTTCTATTAAATAGAAAATTAATGGTAGAGTTAAAGTCATAATGTTGAATTTGCATCTTTTCAAAAGATTCATATTTGTTAAAGGACATTTTATATTGGTATTTCAGGTCCAAAGAAGCTTCTACTTTCCTAAACAATTAAAAATTTGCATCTTAGAATAAATGCTTTTTCATCTATCTCCTGATGTTTGAAAATGAGGTGCTTAGGAAGAACTTGGCTTCAATTTAAAAGTTCAATAGCTTGATTACGATATTGGGTTACAAGATTTTCGTTGTTAAAGATCATTTTGAATAAAAGAGCAAATTAGAAAGCAAAGATATATCTTAGTATAAATAGATCTTAAAATATTAATAGTCATAATATTCAGGAAATATAAGTAAATTTTAACTTTACAGTTTGGAAGCTATTATCATTGTTTTGTGTGATTAGCTACTCCAATTTACAATGTTTGCCTCACTGCTTTATTTCTTTCAATAGGTTTTTTTAATAAGACTCCAAAAACTTAATTATGGCTTATGCAAATATCGTTTGAGGGAAAAGAGGGTAATATTAAATCTTTAAAAGCATTGTTAGGTTAAATACTAGGAAAGTCGTTGTAAGTATTAAATGGCATTCAGAGAAAAATGGAAGGGAGATAAGGAGGCCTTTTGGAGAGATTTCTCATGTCTTTCTCAAAGCCATCTACTTGGATCGGTTTTCCCCCACTTTTTATCAAAAGTCAATATTCTAGAAAGCTAAAGAAAAAAGAGTTTTTGCTTCTGAGTTATGTACAAATTGCAAGGCGACTGAGGCCACATGATACCAAAACTGCTAGAAAATGAATACATGGAGCACTGCAGCTACTCTCATTATAGGCAGGATGCAAAACCTTTTTTATCTCTTTATTGAATCACCTAGATTTTTCCTATGTTGATTGGAATCTCCAGTAGTCTGTAGAACCTACAGAAAAATATTCAGGTGAATTAGAGTAACAATCATATTTAATTAAGCTGGAAAAATTAAAATTTTTACCTAAGAAGTAGGAAATCAGCCACACATTTTTAAAGTCCCCAAAGCCTACTGAGCACTAAGCTTAAAGAGTGGAGAATACTTAATATCATGAAGCTACCAAATGATAAAGATAAAAGTAATATTTGAGAAATATGAGAGTGAAATGACAGAAAGAAAAAAGAGGACAGTGGTCAGGAAGGGAGCAGACCGAAGGGGACAGATTGAGTTGTATGGCTCTAGTGAGTGTTTCCCCAACTTTCTGACTTTGGCCCACTATTAGTCTATGAGCATTCACTGGACCGCTGCTAAAAGAGATACAAGAAAGTGTCAAGGAGGAAAAATGTTTCCTGTACCCTCTTAGGTTTTAACCTGGGGTCCTGCAAATTAAACTAACAAAAGACAGATTCATAGGAGAAAAGGGACAGAATTTTTATTAGTATTTATCTGCACGGGAGTTCACAGCAAAGAAGTGAACCTCAGAGAAGCTATTAGACTCAAAGGCTTATATATCCTTCTTAACAAAGGAAAAGGAGTTTGGGCTTCAAGGGACAACAAATTGTGGGAAAGTGACTAGGAAATTTCTGGGGCAACTAATGGAAGGTAGGGCTATTTTAGTAAGATCTATTTATGCAAACTCATCCTGGTATCAACTCTCCATCTTCGATGATAAGAGTCTCTTTTCTCTCCCTGGATGAGGGGGGACATCTTCCTCAAAGGGAAGTTGATGCCCTGCTTTTAGACAGACAAGAGGAGGGAAGAGAACTTTTCCTGGGTCTGTTGATTCTCAGTTGCCTTCAGCTCAAAATAATCCTTGTGCCGAAGCAGCATATTTTGGAGTGGCGTATTCTCATTCCCTTCAAAAGGTAATATTGTGTTTTTAAAAATAATGATAAATACCTTAAATTAAATAGGCTATCTTTTATTCTAAGGTTTTCTTTCCTCCATTTTCAGCTTTTAAAAAACCTGTTTTTCATGAAAAGATGTTTGTAATCAGTGGCATTTTTTTTTCTCTTATGTCTCTACTTGGCAAAATAAAACCTTGGTGACTCGATGTCATCCTGTCAATTTTTTTTACTTTATTTTTTATTTCAGTGGTCCGTGATTTCTCAAACACTTGGAAATGCTGCTTTAAGGCACTGTCTTCAGAGGAAATATTAACAGCAGCCACCCTCACTGAGTCCCTACTATGCCTCAGACAATATTCAGAGAGATGCACATATATTCTCTCTAACGCTGTCGCTAATCCTAAGAGGTGGACGGTATTGTTCTGATTTAATAAATGAGGAAAGCAAGGCTGACAGAAGTTAAGTTACTTGCCCAAGATGGCATAACTACAGGGTGACCTTATCATCTGTCATTTAAACAGGACACTCTTTAGGGTGAAAGTGGGTAATAGTCACAGTCACGTCAGGACATCAGGTATAAACTGGTCTTTCCAGGACAATCTACACATAGAGTCACCCTGCAGAGCTCCTTTATAGGCGAGCATTTAAATCAACTTGCATCTAAAGCTCGTGCATGCACTTGTCACTATATCAGGCTGCTTCTGAAAGTTTTATAAAAATAAGGATATCAATTTTGGAGAAATTGAATTTACTGTACTGGATGACACCAGGGTATTCAAAATAATAATTCATTCAGCACTCTATTTAGAATTATTTATATCACAGGACATCTACCTTCAATGGTGATTTTTTAAATGGTTCATGAAGGAGAAGGAGATTCTATGTAGAAGACACAAGCCAGTATAGAACTATGTTAGTGACTGCTTTTAAGAGAGGAATAAATTTCCCACGTGTAGAAGTTAAATTAATGCAGTCGTTTGCGGGAGTCTGACTTCATCTGATGGTGTACACAGGATAAGATGGGGCAGATCCTCTGGTTGTCATTTTCTGCAGCCCAACAAGGCGACCCCTGAGATGGTTCTGGGACTGATTGAGCCTAACCCTATAGAAGGGAATAGAAGGTTGCCAATTATTTGCCTTGAAAGGAGAGCCTGATCATATACAGTAGTTAATGTCAAGTGTTTAACTTTCCCTCCATAATCTGGGAAAACGTAGGCAAAACCTGCGTGTCTTGAATAGATCGAGATGATTGTGGGAATCAAGCCCAACAACACTAAAACAGAATGACGCATCGTCCCTCTCCCCACTGTTGGCACAAATGAGTGTCATGAACTGTGAGGGCCACCCCTGTTTCTCCCACCTGCATTGTGACCTGTAACTTTTTAATTTTTGAAGAAAGGCTCTTCCCTTGCCAGAAAGTGCTTTCTGCCTGTGAAAGAATATGTAAAATAGCACCAGGTGAAGAACGACTTTTTCACCCAGTCTTGAAACCATCACAAAGAGACAAATTTTGCTGCTTTTGCTTCATGTGTGAATTTTTTTCCACACAGCTCTATTCATGGCCTGAAACAATGGGGCCAGTGTTGGCCAGCAAAGAATAGCGCTATTCATGCACCCTGTACCCTGCACAGTGCCTACACTTGTTAGTCTTGGCTGCCCTGCGCTGCTGGCTGCTGGCGGGAAAGTCGGGTCTACGTTGTTGGATGGAGCAGGGCAGATCAGAGAACGAACGCTGGCAGCCAGATTCCCAGATAACCTCAGCTCCTCTAGAAAACTCCTGTTGACATAAGCATGTGCTTTAAGGGGTGTCTGGAATTCTAAGAACGTAGACCAGGTGTGCGGGCAGGTGTTTGTGCTTCCAGTCTAGCCATCCCCAGCCTCCTGCTACAATCAGATGCAGCTACAGTAGAGGGCGATCGCCTGGTTTAGGAATCAGACACCTGATTGGAATTCTGGCTTCAGAGCTGACAGGCAGTAGGAACTCAGACAAGTCTCTTAATCTCTCTGAATCTCCATTCCTTCACCTGCAGAAAGGGGGTATCAGTGCCACCTACCTCTTGGGGTACCATGAAATTCAATGACATAGTATTATGCTATGATTAGCATGGAATAAACGTTAGCTGTTATTGTCATTAGCAAAAGGCTGTTGTAGCGATTATTGTCATTATTGAAAAACTGGTTTAGGGCAATTTCTCTCTTGGAAGAAAGTTAACCGCTGTGAAATCGTGGGCAATATCACTGTAGTGATGAGTGGATAGAGGGAGGGAGGGAGAGGACAAGCTTCAGAGCTCTGTTCATAGTACCAGAGTGGGGGAATGTTTTGCACAGGGAAGAAAATGTACGCTGGCAGAGGCCATTCCATTTCTCTCAAGGACAGAACAGAAGACTGATTTGCTTTCATGTGGTGTTATCCTGGAAGGATGGTTCTGTTAATGTATGCTAGAGATGGTCTCGCCATCCTCTGCTCTGGCTCTCCAACCCAGAGTGAATGCAGCACAAAACCTGGACCCTATCATTCATGTTCTTTTTCTTAAGTGAGATGAAGTCTTTCAGCTTTTGTTCGACATCTGTCGGGGAGCAAATTACCAAATGCAGCAACCTGTGGAAAACTTAGAGACTGGTAGCTTTTGAGATCACCAAGGGCGGGAAGCCTGCCTATCCTTCTCTAGAGGCACCCTAGTGCAGAGCCCAGCAGACTGCTGAAATAAAAATGTGTTACCAAGATGAATGTAACAAGGGGACTGCAATTCCAGATCAAGCAAAGTCTAAGATGGAGGAAGGGCGGCAAATAGATAGTTTTTCAAGTTCCTTCCAACCCAAGATGTTGTGATTTTTGAAGTCTTCCTTTCAATAAACACTCTTTTACTACCTTGTGTCTTCTGTGAAGTTACCACCATGAAACCTGGACATATTTGGCACCAATTTGCTTGGCACAGCTTATGTACCTATATACTTGTTGTAATATAAGCACTTTAGATTCTGTTAATGTACCATATGAAGCATAAAGAGTACTAATCACAAGGGCAATTTTCTATGTTATGTGTATTATGGAGAAAAAAATAATGTATCCTTGGTGATTTTAGACATCTTAACCAGTAGTTCTCTGAACAGCAGACTTCACTTGGTGGAATCATATAATTAGAAGACATTATTGCAGTTCATAAATGGAATTAATTAAAATTTTAATTAAATTTTCAAAAGATAATTTAATAAAAGTAGGATTGATTAGAAAATTATCAATGAATTTACAGATTCATTTAAGGCATTTATCTCTGTCACTTTTAAATTTCACTGAAATCTGTTAAAAGTTATAGTAGGTACGTCCCCAGAAACATTTAAATAGTCACCACATTGTTTCAAGAGGGAAACAGTTTGTAAGGTGTGTCTTGCTATCTTTATTGAGTAGTGACCTTTATCAGTCAACTCTGTTGAACATTACTCTGAAACGAATTGACAGAAAAATGTAACAGGGGTGGAAACCAGAAGGCTAGCTGTCCATGTTCATTCTTAAACCAAAATATTGTTTATTTGGCCAGTTACATTTTTCTTGAAAACGTAAATAAAGATTTCAGAACAAATGTATGACTGAGGCAAATTTACTGATGGCCTAATTGAGTGTCAGTCATAGAACTAACATAGAACAATTACAAATTCTAGCAGAAGATGGACAATTCATCTAGAATTTGTAAAAAAATAAAAGCACTGGGCCAGAAAGCAGGAGACGTAGTACACATGTTAGATCTGCTACTTATAAAATATGGTTAACAGTATTTAAGTTATACCCACTTTACCTGCAACAGCATAACATGCACAGTTTCTCATAGTGTTTGATGATTTTCATTTCATCAATGGAAATGGTGTCAAAGAGGGCCTGAAAGTTATGCATTTATTCACTTATTCATTCATTCATTCAACAAATACAAAGCTAGGCTATTAGGGAGTTGGCTATAAAATCATGAAATAGAGTGATATAGTCACTAAATCCATCCAGCTCTGCCCTAAAAGTAAATCCAGAATCCAATCACTTCTCACTACCTCTGAAGTTACCATTCCACTCAAGCCACCATCCTTTATCTGCCTAAACAGTTGCATTAGCTTCCTAATTAGCCTCCTGGTTTCCACCCCTGTTACAACAGAGCCATCAGCCATAGTCTTCTGAAATGCAAGCAAGATCATTCAAAACCTTCCCGTGGCATCAAACTTCACTCATAATAATACCACAGGTCCTTCCAATGGCCTGAAAGACCCTACGTTGTCCTGCCCGGCTTCTTCTCTGACCCCATTGCCCACCTCTCCCCTCTCATTCACTTCTCCCCAAACACAATGCATACATCACCGAAGGGGGCTGTGCTTTTCCCCCAGATACACCCCTGGCTAGCTCCCTCAGGTCTCTGATCAAGTCCTTGAAGCTGAAAGACCTTCCTGGCCCACCCTTTCTCATTCAGGTGCTCTTGACTGCATCACTCACCACCTGGTGTTATTTCTCCATGCAGTGTTTATCATCACTTGTGTGTATTAATCACACTGTGTATTTGTTCATTTTCTGTCTCTTCTCCTCCCTGGAAAGACAGATAGCAGACAAATAATTCCCATAAAGCATGGTGAGCATTGTAATAGGGTAAGTAGAGGAAGTAATGGGAATACTAAGAAGAATTTACCAATTTTTTTCTTAAGGAAGTACTATTTAGGTTGAGGCCTGAAAGATGGATAAAAGTAGGCCAGACAAAGAGTTCCAGGAGGGGGAACAGTGTCTTTATTCTATTTAGTTAGTTAACTAATTCTGTTCTAGCCATGTCTTCTTGTTCTTGTCATTTTAATTCTGGGGATGTAATGTCTGCTTCTGGCAATAATTTGGATTAGATAATCTGAAGAACTTCTTGCTAAAAAGCACCCCATAAAGGTGAAGAAAATATTTATAAATATATTTCTAAATATATAGCTAAATCCTTAAAGAAGTAAGGAGAGTGAGAGAATCCTCAGCCCAAATAAGAAGTACTAAAGAAGCTTGACATCACTGTCATCCTGAGGGACTGGGGACGAGCTGAAGACGAGTGCCCAACCCACAATTACAAAACATGGGAGGAAATAATCCACAATGAATTATAGCACACACACAAAATAAAAGGATTAGAACCCAAAGAACTTCGAGTAATAGATTATTAGGGAAGACTATCAAATAATGTGTTAAAAATGATTAAGAAAAGAAATGAACATGTCAGAAAAGCATAAAACAGTATAAGTAAGGAATGGGAAGCTTTTGAAAATAACTAAATTGAATTTTTAAAATAGAAACGTGAATATTGAAGTGAAAAGCACACCAGATAGTTTAACCAAGAGATTCCAACACTTCAATAAAGGCTTTCCCAAAATAGCACAGAGACATTAAGACAAGGAAATATTTAAAACAAGTTAAAAAACACATTGAGGAGAGAAAGAGTTGTCTAATGAGAGTGCGAGAAGGAGAGAATGGAATGGGGCAGAGGAAGCACGTAAAGAGATAAACCCAGAATCTTCCAAATTTGATGAAACATATGAAACCTCAGGTTTAGGAGGCCCAAGCAGGATTTGGCAATACATGGACACATCTTATAGAAATGCCAAAGACTAACAAGAAATCTTAAGAGTTACAAGAGAGAAAAGACAAACTACCTATAACAGAGCAACCGCAGTAACTGTAACCTTGTTAATAACAAAGGGGAATGCAGAAGACAGTGGAATAGCATCTTCAAGGTGCCGAGGGCAATAACTATGTCAACCTAGATTTTTATATCCAACTACACTATCACTCGTGAATAAGCATGAAATAGATTATCAGGTAAAAACTGAGTGCTTACCACTATCACACCCATGCTGGAAGCACAGAATAGGGATGTGGCTCAGGAAAAAGGGATTTAAACTCCAAAGGAAGGAGTGAGATGCAAGATCGTGAGCAAAGAAACTGGTAAATATGTGAGTTTATATAAACAATCAATAATTATATAAAACAATGACAATGATGAGAATTTTGATGAATAATTTGGTAGGATACAAAAATAAGGTGAAACTAAATATTGGACAAAATAGTGTGTAAAATCAGAGAGGGTGATCAGAATTAAAGTGCCATATTAGAGCTGAATAGAAAGATGCATTAACTTTAGACCCTATTAGGTCAGGACCCATGTTAAAAATTTAAAAATAATGACTAAAATGATAGAAATAGAATATATATCTTCCAAACCAGTAGAGGAAAATATGAGAATAAAGCAAACTCAATGACTTCAAAGTTAGAAAAGGAGAATAAAAGAATCATAGAAAAAATATGGTAAGAAAGCAAAATATAAGATGTAAAAAATTGAAAAACAAGTGCAATTATAATAAATCTAAACTGACTAAAATGATACCAGCAGTGGCAGCAAAAATATACTTCATCTGGAAAATTAAGGGGATGGCTAGATTCTATAGTCATCTGATGCATAGATTAGGAGGTCTCTGTACAGTATTACACAACTGTAACAATTGTGATTATATGTAATAGATATATAGACATAGATGTTATATAGATACAATAGATATATATATAGATATTTCTATAATATATAGATATTATAAATGTAAATTTATATATATTTCATAAATATATATTATATATTCATATCTAAATCTATATCTATCTACATAGCTAGCTCATGTAGCCATATATTTCAATTAAACAAGTACTAGATTCCACCATTTCCCAGTGTGGGAAATCAATGTGGCCTGAAGATATGGGTCTACACAAAGGCAGATTAGCCCAGGGCTAATGTGGCTCAGCAATGGGAAGAGAGTGCTCCGTGTGAAAATCCAGGGTTTGAGGCAATGACCGGGAGCATAGCATATTAGGGCTGCAAGTTTTAAGAACCATAGGGATAGGAAGATGAGTCAAGATCAAAGCAGTAAAACAAACAATTAAACATAGAACTAAATAAATAAGGGTACTACTCAGCCATAAGAAACGATGAAATCCAGCCATTTGTGACAACATGGATGGACACTGAGGGTATTATGCAAAGTGAAGTAAGTCAGAGGGAGAAGGTCAAATACCATATGATTTCCTTCATTAAGTAGTAGATAATAACGACAATAAACAAACACATAGAGACAGAGATTGGATTGGTGGTTACCAGAGGGGAAGGGGGGAGGGAGGAGGGCGAAAGGGATAATTCGGCACATGAGTGTGGTGATGGGTTGTAATTAGTATTTGGGTGGTGAACATGATGTAATCTATGCAGAAATAGAAGTATAATGATGTACACCTGAAATTTATACAATGTTATAAACCAATGTTACTGCAATAAACAAAAAATTAAAAAAAAAAAAAAAAAGAAGAGGCAGGAGTTTCAACTTCAGAAGAGCCCCAGCTAAGAAAAAGCTAAAATAGTGCCCTATATCTCTCCAATCTGGAGACGACTTGCAAATACTTTGAAATCTGTTCCCCCAGGTTTGTTTTTCTTCTCCATCACACCTCACAAGGAACACACAGAGTGATGTCCTGTCACTTTGATGCCTCTCTCTACTCAAATGGCAGAAACCAACCAGGTGAGTTGTCATAACTTAGATGAGGCTGGGATAAAAATATACCTTAGAGAGCTTGCTTCCTGATGACAGACTCAGAGTAGCTCTTTTTGATTTCAGTGATTTGGAGCTTAAATTCAGTGCCAACCCATATGAGCGTCTCAGAACGCTGGGTTAGGAGGATAAGGTCTTTTGTCTGTCTTCGCTTAGAATTGTCTTTGACTGATGGATGGGTGACCCTGTCCAGCATCCTGATTTAAAATTGAAAGTGAAAACAAACAGTTGAATTTTTTAATTTAATATTCGCTTCTGGATGTACCTTTAAAAGCAGCTCAACCATTGCGGAGTTAAGCATCCTAATTAATTACACCGTCTGAAAATGCAGCTATTCCTTGCCTCCAGTTTAATCATTTTGTTTCATGAAAAGCAAAAAAACACTTCCCCTGCAGTTTCAAAACATAACAATTTTAAAATCATTAATCTTAAACCCCAAATCTTGATCTTCAATTGCAGCAAGTTGTATGAACTAGTTCTTAGGGTGAGTCTCAGCCCGCCATCTCCCAAGTTGCTCAAAGAGGGCTTCCGACAAGCAGTGGAGGCATGCCATTGAGCCAACCAACAGAAACGCAAAGCTACCTCTCACCGTGGCTACAGAGGGGATCACCCTGAACTGAGCATCTGCTGGGCTGAGGGTGACTACGATTGTTAGCCAAGTGGGCTGGATGGCTTTTCTTCACTGTTTGCTTCTGTTTTCTTTTGGAAGTAGTGGCCTTGAGCTCATCACAGTTCGTTGCTGTTCATGGCTGGCATTTGTTCTGTTCTGATTGGTGATACCCTTGCCTGGTTTTCTAAATGTTTTGAAAACCATCTCTGGTTTGTAGAGTATAAATGCAATACTACTGTTTGCTTGTTTTTGATTTTCAGCAAAGCACCTACTTCAATTTTATTTATAGCCTCCCCTCACTGCAAGACCAAAGAGTGAGTCTATAGGACTGATTCTAAAATAGATTTGAGTGACTCAAAATCACTTCTTCCTGCAGTTATGAAACCCTTTAATTTTTTTTTTAGTGGAGTCTAATGCATTGTTCCGATCTCACTCTTACTTTAGAATAAATGATTTGCCTGGAGACCTTCAGTCTCTCGTGTGGGTAATCTTACTCAACATTTCACCATACATATATGTACAATCACATCTGAACCCCCATTGAGGTTCAAGTCATGGAACTCTTCCAGGAGCTTGGATTCTTGGGGGTACTAAGACACTGAGAGGGGGCAAGATGGGGTTCAGAGTTGAGACACTAAGGGCTATCTGCTTTGGGCTTGCCTTAGGATGTATGACTTAAAGAAGAGAAGGCATTGAACCCAGCTTGCCCAACATTCATTTTTTTCTGTGTTCCATCTGCTTTAATCTCATCCATCTTCAATCTATTCTCACATAGCTCTTCGAGTTACTCTTTTTAAAAACAAACCTAATCATGTCATTTTCCTGCTTCAATTTTTTAATAACTGCTTATTGGACTAATATAAAATATACCATTTTGAAATGAACAATTCAGTGACATTCAGCACATTCACAGTGTTCTGCAACAATCACCTCCCTCCAGTTCCAAAACATTTCCATTATCCTAAAAGGAAACCGCATACACATTAAACAGTCACTCCACTCAGCCCCTGGCAATCACTAATCTGCTCTCTGTCTCCATAGGTTTACCTATTCTGGATATTTTACAGAAATGGAATCATACAATATGTGACCTTTTGTCTGGCTTCTTTCACTTAGCATAATGTGTCCAGAGTTTGTCCACGTTGTAGCATGTATCAGCACTTCATCCCTTGCTATGGCTGAATAACATTCCATTGCATGAATATACCGCATTTTGTTTGACCATTCATCCCTTGATGGACATTTGGGTTGCTTCCACCTTGTGGCTATTATGCACCTTCTGTCCTTACCCACTCTGTTCTCTATTGAGGTAACTTGAAGTTACCTCAATAAGCAAAATCCTGGAGGAGTCTGGGAGGAATGACTTCTGTTTGCCCTTTGTTCTTATCTATTTCTATGCTACTCTGCAACAGTCTAAGTGGTGAAGACCTTACCATTCCATAGACTTTTCCTCTAGGGAGTGAGGCTAGACATGAGGATGGTCAGTTAAACCTGGCCTGATGGGACATGCTGCACTGTCATATATATAATGTTTTTATTCTGGAAAATTTCAAACATGCATAAAGATAGAAAGGCTACTTTAATAGACTCCCACATATTCATCACCTAGCTTCAACAATTAACATCTGCTGTTCTTATTTTATCTGTTCCTCTACCAGTTACTTTTTTTATTATTTGTTTTTTATTTGTTCTGATTTATTTATTTGTTGCTGGGATATTTTAAAGCTGATTCTAGACATAATATCATTTCGCTCAGACATATTTCAGTAAGCATATCTGACTTTTATTTTTTAACAAAACCACAATATCATTATCAGATCCTGCAAAATCCAACAATTCCTCAATATCATCAATTTGTGTTCAATTTTTCCTGATTGCCTCAAATATGCCGTTTTTGGTAGTTGTTTTGTTCAATTCAGAATCCAAACAAGATTCTGTGAATATTGCATATGGTTAATATGCTCTTATATCTCTTTTGATGTGTAATTGTTTCCCTTCTTTGGTGCATTTACTATAGAAAATGAGAATTGGGTCTTTTGTCTTGAAGAATTGCTGGATTTGGCTGATTATATCTTTTTTGGTGTCATTTAATATGTTCCTCCATCCCTCATAAATCAGTAGTTAGAGCTAGAGGCTTGATTAGATTGAGTCAATATTTTTGGTGGGGGCAGGGGGTAGGAATGATGTATTTATCCCATTTTTCCTTGATATTAAGATCGATCAATGGTTCAGTGTTGTGGTATACTGAAAAGTAGTCCCCTAAAAGATGTCTATGTCTTAGTCCCTGGAACCTACGAATGTTATCTTATATGGCACCAAAACCAAAGAGGGAGGAGTGGTTGTCTTTGCAGATGTGACTCAGTTAAAGATCTTGAGATAGGGAGATTATCCTGAATTATCTGGTTGGGATCCAAATGCAATTACATGTGTCCTTATAAGAGGGAAGCAGAGGTTAGATTTCACACAGAAAGAAGAGGTGGAGGCAATCTGATTAAGGAGGCAAAGATTAGAGAGATGTAGCCATGAGCCAAGGGACACCAGCAGTCACCAGAAAATAGAAGAGGCAGGGAACAAATTCTCCCCCTGGAGCCTCCAGAGGGAGTGTAGCCCTGCCAACATCTTGGGTTCCATCCAGTGAAGCTGGTTTGGACTTCTGGCCTCCAGCACAGTGAAAGAATAAATTCCTGTTGTTTTAAGCCACTGAGTTTGTGGTAATTTGTTACAGCAGCCATAGGAAACTAATACAAATGTGATCTGCCTGATCCATCCCTTATAAAGTTCCTCTTCAAGTTTTCCAACAATAATTTTAGCTGCCATTGATTACTGTTGCTTAGATCCATTATTTCATTAGGGAGTGGAAAAAGAGTGATTTTCTAATTCTTTCATTTTTTTCTCCATTTAGTACACGTGATTATTTTATATAAAGAAGAACTGTGTTCCTCATCAATTATTTGATTAGCTTTCCCAAGTAGGGAAAGACAGGAGAGATGCTTGAGATTTTCCCTTAATTTATACATTTTTGGAATAATGAGTTGGTGTCCTAGCAACGTCCAAGGTGATCAATGAGGTTTTTTGATTGTTTACTTTTGAAGTATCATTATGAACTCATAAGTTTTCATATATTTGCTAAGTTCCAGTTGATTGTAGTCATCATTATTTATGATCCTCAAACTGTCCCATCTTTAAGTCATGAGAGCCTCTCCAAGGTTTGTCTGCTTTTTAAAAGCCAAATAACCCTGGCAACTGAGTAAAGATGAGGTACCCTGGATTTGAAGAGTAACAATCAGTGATGAAACACTGACTTCCATCTTGGTCTCCTTTGTGTGAGTCACACACACACACGCACAAATTTTTTTTCCAGAGCATTGGCAAAAATGGAGAACTATAAAGACATTTAATAAATCTAACATCTCCGCATGTCTTCATATAGTAACTCTCAACCCTCACTTCACAGTGGAATCACCTGGGAAGCTTTTGAAAAAATCTCCTGCCTGGTTTCCAATCCCAGAGGAGCTGATTCCTTCCCCTGGAGTGGGTCATTGAGATGCTTTAAAAGCTCCCCAGGTGATTCTAGTGTGTAGTCAGGATTGAGAGCCACTGTCTAACACATCTGTCATACTTCTGAGATGGGATTTTAGAAAAAAACAAGCCTTGGTCTTCTGCCGTCTGCAAGTAAGAATCTCTAACATTGATCACATATGGAGTTAGGTTGAAAGGCTACCCATCATCAAAGTGTTTTCATGCCTCCTGATCCAAGGAAGATTCTGTTATTAACCACATTGCCAGGCTAAATTTAAAGAGCAAAAATACCATCCTACCAGAACCCTAGTGCCCCTGTTTGATATTTTAAGTCCACATTCAGCCTTTCCCTTCCAGCTTCACCTTCCTTCTCTAGACTTTACCACTTTATGACATTTGTCTACGGGGAAATCTTCTTCGTAGATTTATGCACGGATTGTGTCTTAGCCACCTTTGCAGTCTTACTTTTCCACACAGAGAGCAGAAATCTGAACATAATTGACATTTAGTAAAGTTTTGTTTGGTGCAGAAAATTACCATGATAATTCTTTTTTTCTCTTCTACAGCCCCCCACCCACACCAAACAAATCTTGTTGGATTCCATTGGATAAATAAAGAATTCTTAAAATTTCCATGCTCTTTGTCTATATAAGGTATAGATAATTATTCATTTTGCTTCAATTTGTGCAGCAAAGGACTCTGGGTAAAAGATTCCAAATTTTACAGACATATGAATTTAATATGCAACTCAATTTTTAAAAGTTTCTCTTTTTGAATATATCTAGTGATAATAAAGGTAAACAGGTGTTTGAAAACATACTGTCATGAAGTACCAACCTGGCAGAAAACCTGTAGCATTTATAATGAGAGCGCAATCCAATTGAATTTGTAATTAGCACTTTTGAAATGTGCTCATTATTATTGTTATTATTAGCCACAAAACTATGCAGCTTTGGCTCTCACCCATTGGAATTTTAGGGTGTGAATCTAGCCAAAAACAATCAGTATAGAACCCAATAAAAGAAATATGTTGCAGATTTTATGGAAGTAATTTTAAGTTAATTATCCAAGCAGGACTATCAATTAGGTAGAAATTATATACTGTTCTGGGTCAAGAAAATATTCACTTTTGAAGATGCAGATCTTTATGGACAATGTCCTAATGAGTTTAGAAAAATGAATACACTCATGAATGGAATGTATTTTGGAAGTAATCCTGAAAAAAAGAATAGTCATGGTTGAAGATACATATCTCTTGTTGAGGTTGGAGCAGAGAGAATTTCAGAATTCAGGGACCTGTCTTCATTGAGCTTGCAGAGGGAGCTACTCCAAACACTTTCCAGAGCATAAGAGTGTTTATTATGACCGACTCATTCCTGATGACTCATGTAGGAAAAGCGACTGGACAACCCAACAAGCTCTCAGTTTACTTCATTAACAAACATTTATTGAGAAACCACAATGCACTGCATTAGGTGCTGTTGCAGAAATATGGATGATGTGGTAAATTGGATACATTTAAATAGACAGGGATCTTGGGGACAATCATCAATGAGTTAAAGCAATAATCACAGGCTCAATACTAGTTGCTAAGAGAGATGCCAAGGAAAAGTAATCAGATAATGGCTAGGTTAGTCAGGAAGGGAAGATTTCTGGAGAAAATTCATTTTGATTCAGATTCTAGATGATACCTTGGCCTGATTGGTGGGAAAGTTAGGAGATGCCCTTTCAATAAGAACTGACACAAGTTAAGGTATGGACTTAGTGTCATTTGAGTCTTGAGGAGAGATGGCCAACATATTGATTAGGTTAGAACAGAAGAACTTGTCTAGCTCTGTGCTTGGCACATGGTCAGTAAGTATTTATAGATGCTCAATACTCAAAAAATATTTGAAGGTACTCAATAAATATTTGAGAATAAATGAATTTGACTTCCCTGTTTTCCCAGGTGGGTATATAAATCACACACTAAGGAAATCTGACTCAACACCTAACAAAGATTTAGTTCAACTTTAGACAAGACATGCCCATTTGGTGACTCCATGAACCTTACACCAGTCCACCTCTGCTCATTTATATTACCTGCTTGACTCTGTATGCCTTTGTGTGATCCTTGTTTTGGGCAGTGTGGACAGAATGTACACTAAGTTCATCTGTATGGTCATAATCCTAGATGTTGAGAACAGAATGATATTTTCAAAGAAAACACAATAAACACATACGGAGGCCACCTTGCCTTTCAGATTATTTCCTGCTTCAGTCTCAGGGGTGGGCCCCTGGTTGCCATATTTATGCAGAGTGATCCTGCCCCTCACCCTGACCCACTATATTTCTCTTTTTTTTTTTCCCAATAAACAGTTATTGAACTCCTTCTGCTTGCCAAGTGCATTCCTAGAAAATGAACAAGATCATGGAAGTCTCGAGGATCTCAGTTTAAGACGTGGGTCAGTGGAGGAAAGAGACAGTTACAAAACAGTGTGATAATTTCTGTGAATGGCTTGCTAGAGCCAACTGCTCCCCAGAGATTCTGATTTCATGAACCTGGTGTGGGGCGGGCCACTGACACTTAACCTCCACCCCAGGTAATTCTAATATTCAGTCAGAGTAGAGAATCACTAGTTTTCAAATCGTAGTCTTTGGACCAGCAGCATCAGCATCTCCCAGTAGCTTGTTAGAAATGCAAATTCTCAGGCCCTACCCCAGAACTACTGAATCAGAAACTCTGGTGGAGTGGGGGAAAAGGGCAGTGATATGTTTATAGAAGCTTGCAGGTGATTCTGACGCATACTCAAGTTTGAGAACCACTGAGCTAGAGGAATATAGATTGGTTCTGTGCCAAGATATTGGGGAAGTCTCCCAGGCACCCTCTCTGACCCTTTTTCCTCCACCAAACCCCAATCATGTTCTTTACTACTTTAATAGTCCCTTTTGAATATACTCTATTAGCCAATTTCTTGATTTTCTTCTTATTTTTTTCCATACCCTACATGTTCGGGGCCCTGAGGATGCCAACTAAATTCAACTCCAACTCAACAACTATTCATGTGTGAACTCAACCTTGTCATAGGCATCATGTAGGATTAAAAAAAAAAAAAGTATATGGCATAGTTCTTAAAGCCTTTGAGGAGTCAGGAGTCAGAAACCAGAGCACTATAACAGATAGTATGTTGCTTGCATAGGCACTGCATGTGTGGAGATCAAAGGAATAAATGAGAATTATATGGAAAACCTGGGAAAAGCAATCCTGGAAAGCTTCATGGAGTAAGGCAAACTTGAGCTGAGCCTTGATGCATGAATAGAATTTGGATCATTGGGAGGACAGAGCAGGTATTAAGAGTAAAGAAGCTCTTTATGAGTACAAATGAAGACTTTAGCCTGACCGGAGAGGCAGATGCAGAGCTGAGAGGCACATCAATCTTCCCAACTAGCACTCTGAAATATCTGGTATCTCTGACACCCGAAAATACAAGTCAAAAAGGCAGATTTCCATTTTCCTTAATGCAAATCTGAGTTCAGGCAAATTGGCTCTCGATGGTTGGCTGAGCTGGCTACTTTAGTTTGTAAGGGGCAACCCGTTCCAGTGGCAATAGGAGAGGTTGGGAATCAAGCTGAGCTGGCTTAGAACCATCTACTAGATGTGAGGCTTAACCTTTCTGAGCTTTACTTTCCTCTTCTATACAGTAGGAATAATGAATTTTCCCCAGGCTATTTCTAACATTTAAATAAGCTCACAAATGTAAGATAATAAGCCCTGTGGTAGGATAGCCCCAGGTAGATCCATGTATGTTATGGTCCCTCTTAGCTTCATTTGACCTAAATGGAATCAATTACTGCATTGAATATGAAGGGAAGCAGTAGTGGTTAAGAGTGAAGGCTGTGAATTCAGAGGGCTGGGGAGGATCTCAGCCTACCACTAAAACATCGTTGGCCACATAAGGTAATCTCATGCAACATCAATTCCCTCTTTGTCATAATCTGGAATAATGATATTACATACCTCATGGGATTATTGTGAAGATTTAATGAGTCAATGCAACTAAAATGTCTAGCACAGTGCCTGAAACGTAGGAACTCCTCAAGAACTGTTAGCAATTATTAAGGAGGGCAAGGCTACCTGCTCATGAGATGGGGTGCCAGTGCAGACTGATGATCTCCGAAGTGTTTTTGTGCCTCTCTTGGAAGGAATGATGCAAATCAGGGAGCAGGTCCCTTCCCCATCTCTACTTTCTTAGCCTCTTTCAAAGCATCCCCCCTTCATACCTCCCTTTAGTAGCTCTGTAATCTTTTTTTCAGAAGAGCAGTCAATTGTTGAATCAATTTTAGATATGCTGCTCAGGGTACATAATGGCTGACCTGGGAATATCTTTTGCAGTAAAATTAATACTTGCAAAGAGTTCAGACCTGCCTCTAAGCCAATACTTTAATTTCTTTCTAATACCCAGGTATGTGAAAAATTGTCGGAAGTCAAAAGAAAAATGGGCTCATCTCCAGTGTGCTCAGTCTCCCCACCCACACCCAAACTCTCCTCCAACTACAATCCTCATTTCCATTATATCCAAATGGAACAATCCAGTCCAAGTGTAACATTTTACAGCTGATTTACAAATCCCTTAAAGTGCCAAGTTTAGCTCTGACGTTATTCCTGTGCACCATAAAAATAAATGCATTGAGAAGCCTTTGGGGCCCTTGCTCTGCTGAAGCACTTCCTTTCTGTATTTTTTGCTTCTCATTTGACCTCTTATTACTTCACATGAAGCACAGCTCTTGGGACGACGGCACGCCCACTGTAAACCCCTATTTTTGATCACGTACTTACATGGTTGGCAGGATTCTATGTAAGAGGAATAAATGATATAGTTGTTTCCATCCATTAAACTATACTGTTAGCAAGGGATTAAAAAACTGCCCTGAACATGGCAATTATTTTTGGAGGTTCTGTAATGTTTAAATATAATTGCCTAGTAATCTTGTATTTACTACATGGTGGCAAAGTATAGCCAGCTTCGTGTTTGCACCTTATAAAATGTAAGACATTTAGCATGTTTAATTCTCTGTTGTCTTCCTTCTCCTCCTGGTCTTTCCCTTTCCCCAATGATCCACCCCCAGGCATTAGGATATGTGGCTTCTAGAGACTTCCCAAGAGCTGTAATTTTTTTCCTGTATTAACTCATCCTTGGAGATCAGTAACTTCCTACTTAGTATGATATGGGGCTTCCCAGGCTCTGGCCATGTGGGAAGGAGAGCTGGGGTCTCTGAGGCACAACAGACTTCATATGATTAGTAGAGCTCTGAGAGTCGGGGAAACGTGCCTTGTGAGTGAATGCCCCAGCTTAGAGGAAGCTTAATTACAGTCAAGGGAGACTATTCCTTCCTCAGCAGCAGCTGCCGCTGCCCACATGTGCACACACGTGTGCACACACGCAAGCACACACACATCCTCATACACCATCCACACGTGAATTCTTTTTGGAAGCTCATTTGTTCTTCTCCTTCCCTCTCCTTCCAGGACCCTAACAATGGCAACTGTAAACCATATCCCTTCCATCTTCAGCTCCCCAAACAAGTCTATTCTGACCTTGCTTTAATTTTTTTAAGCCATCAGTGGAGAAAGCCTTGAAACTTTTAAAGACCAAATATAACGAAATGATCCAAATAAAATAACTGAGAGCTTGCTAACCATGAGGCCAGGAGCTGTTTCAACTTCTTACTGAAGTATAATAGAGGCTAAGATTTTTAAATGTTTTTCCGTTTCTCTTTGATGGTGCCAGGAATTTGCACATGAGGTTTTAAATGTGCTTCTATTACTGACTTGCAGGAGGAGATTTCTATGCTGCTCATACTAGTTCTGATGGTTGCAATGTAATATCCAAATGCTTGATTCTTTCTTTCTATAGAACTTGACTTTTCCAGCCTGTGAAGGAGGAAAGAAGGGGATTAACGTCTTGTTCCGTTCCTATAAACAAGGTATTCAAGGGAAGCCCAGAGGATTTTGTTTGCTTTTAGGAGAAAGGAGGTTTAGACCTCAGTGCGTTTTAGAGCTTCCTAAGGGTGCCATCCTGTGCCTGCTTTTCCTCATCCGAGGTTCAAGGTGTTCGGCTGCACTGGATTTCCAGCCCCAGGAGGCTGTCTGCTTCTGCTCGTCCACACAGTCACTATCCAAATCTCTGTTCTCCTTCGTGCTTCTCTTCCTCTAAGTTATTAGAAAGCAGCTTTGGGATTTTCCTCACCTGTTTTTTACCAGCTGGCTTGGAGGAGCAGTACAGGGTCATGGATCAGAACATGGACCCTGGAATCAGCTGTTTGGTTTCAAAACCTGGTTCTTCTCTTTGCAGAATGTTTTATTATAGACAAGTCCCTTACATCTCTGTCTTAGTTTTCCCATCTGAAAATTGAGAATATTGATGGGAACTACCTCTGAGGGCTATTGAGTGAATTAGTTGAATTAACTTGTACGACAGACTCAGGGTAGCACTTGCTCTTACTGATTCCTGAAATCCTTTTTTAGACTAACTTGGGTTCCCCATGTCTTGATACAACTTCTCTCCACTTAGCAATCCATTTTTATCTTGGTGACTGTCTCTATTCCCAAGCCTTGACTTCACTAACAATCAATTGATTGAATCGTATTGATGACAAGCACAAAAGCATTGGAACCTTCCTCTTAGAATTAGGGGGTGAGGGATCAAGCCAAGTGGTTACTTGCTTGAATTTTTGATATTATTAATTATTTCATATGAATGCAATTGGGTTTTTCAAGTTGCCTTTCCTACCTATTCTGTTTTCATTTTCTCTGCTTTATACAACTTCACCCCCCAAGGAGTTTCTTACTACAATGTTCTGTTACAATAGGGCAAGACCCCGAAACACATGCTGTCTCTCAATCTCCCTTTTGGCTTTCAGAGAGTCTGTGAACATTTTCCAGGATAATTCACTCACTCTGGCAGAGATCCCCAAGGGACCAAGAAGAAAGGATCCAAGGAGAGGACAGAGGGCAGGAAATTCCACCTCAAGATCATATACAAGGTTTCTTCCTCCTTCTCTTCCCAATTCTAACTCAGTCTATTGTTTCCAATGCACACTGCAGGCCTGCTGAGGCCCCAGTGGGTGGGATACTGCATTTAAAGCCTTTGGGCCCATCAAGATTAAGGTCATTTTTCTGGTCACCTTAATTTTTTCCATTCTCTTTACGGAAAAAAAAAGAAAGCTGTCTTCTGATGGGGTGAAGGAAAAATAAAAGAGTGAGGGCGGGTACGGAGGTGTGGGGATAATTCCATTGTTGCTTCAGAGGGTTACATATCAGGACTGCTAAATTCTCATATTCGACACTGCATTATAACATAGATCAGCTGGTGTTTTTCCAGTCTCAGGGGAAACCTTGAGGAATCTCATTCCTTCGATTGTATTAAATTATCTGCCAACGTTGTCCTTTCCACTCAAAGTACTTTCATTGAAGCATTCGGCACAAGCTGCAGGAACAGCAAAATCTCTGTAAGGCCATTGTTTCTTTGGATGTTTGGTTTACCTTTTGGTTCCACAACAAAATAACTAATAAATGAAGGGTGAGTAGCATTGTTACTATAGCAATCCCCATAGTAACATCTAAATGCCATGCACACTCATCCTTCAAGCACTCTGGAAGCTTTCTCCTAGCCCTCCTGTGTTTCAGGTTCAGCTTCCTAGGTTTCAGCTCTGACAGCTGTAGATTTTAGGATATTAAATTGCATCCATTTTATTTCCATCTCAAAGTATTAATGAACTCATGAAATACCGAGAATTCTTACCCACTTATATCCTTTGTAGAAAAGTCAGGAGTGAATTTTCTACGAGCTTGACGGGATGTACAAACTGCTTGCATTTGAGCTGCTCTTCCAATTTTAGGTCTGTCCTTAAAAACAGCAACAATAATCCCAGTCAAAGCATGAATTGTTCTTTGTTGAGTTCAACAGTCTTACGTAACTTACATGGGGGCAGGACTAGGAGATGAAACATCTTCAGAATGCAGCATTGTGGGAACACACATGTTTCTAATCTCCTATTTTCCAGAAGATAGCCAGAAGGGATCCCCAAGAGGTCACTTGGAGAAGCCTTTTGCCACCTGGTAGGATTATAAATTGACTTTCTGATTAAGATTGCTGTTATTAGGTTGAATGAATGACTGAGAGACTATAGAAAAATGAAATGGGAGGCAAAAACTGATTTTGAACATCATGTCATATCTTTAGATAATAGGTATTCATGCATACATGTAAATATGTATATCACTGTTTGTGCATATTTAACATAAATTTTTAAACCAGCTGCTGAATATCAAACAGTGGATCTGTGTAGCCTATTTCTTAGCTCATTGTATCTTGAATATTAATAGTGACACCCTAAAGGCAGAAACTACAATTGGAAAGCAGTTGTGTTAAATTTAGAACCAGTGGGGCTATGAAGTTAAGCAGCCTGGAGAACTCAGGTCAGCCTACTTCACAAGGAGAAACCTTCAATAGATGACGAGGAAGAAGCAGAAGAACAAAGAACAAGCCATAAATAGGCAATTCATAAAAAGAGAAATACGATTATTAATAAACACACGAAAAATGTCCAATCTCACTAGTAAGCAAAGAAGTACGAATAAAAACAAACATACCAAGATGTGGAGTGGGGCTTCTGCTTTGTTCTGGAATCCCTCTTGCACTAGGTCCCGAGCCAAAAACAACAGGTGCTAAGTACTCAACATGTGAAAGAGCAGCCAGAACCCAGCCCCGCATCACCATGATTTAAGCAGAGGACAGGAAAGGGACAGAAGAGTGCAGGAATCAAAGTTGGGAGTAGTCAGGTGGGGGGAGCAGGGAGGGTACAGTGTTCCTCATCAGAGGTTACTCCCTCCCTCCCCCAATTCTACTCAATCTCAATAGCAGAGGAGCTTCACAGAGAATCACCTGCTGAGATTGAAGGCACTAACAGGTAGGCAGACTGCTATCCCCTTTCCTGCCTGGAACTCTCCTTCGGGAGTAGATGGGCTTTCTGATCTGCTCCTGGGGAACAGTACTATAAGACAGTCACAAGATGAGGTGACAGAGGAACAGCTTGTGCTTCCACCAACTGATATCCCCAAGGATGCACAAATTTCTAGTGGATTGAGTGGACACCAGAGACTGTAGCTAATACTGAGACGTTCAACAACCCTGCCTAATGGGCGACGCCATTCCAGTGGTGAGAACTGAGAGGAGGCAGAGAGATAGAGCCAGATCCCCACGGCAGAGAAGTGTGTAGAGGGGATCCTAAAAGGCCTTCCAGAGAACCTAACAAATCCAAAAAGACTTTACACCCACCCTTTGGAAGAGCCGGCACCTGAATGCCTACCACATAGAGATATCAGTATCTAGTTAGTCTAAGTCAGAAAAGTAGTCATACCCCAAAGAAAGAATACTGCCATTGTGTCTATATAAGTAAGAAGACACTGGTCTTTTTCCCTCACACTCTTCTTCTTTAATAAAATTTTTTCATAGACGTACCTACACTGAATTAGGATTGCTCAACAAACCAATCACATGGCGACGCAATATTATATGACTATAGAGTTGCTATTACTCTTTAAATACCCAGGTTGGTGAGGGTACAGTGAAGGAAGACAAACTTGCAGGAGCAAGTGTACATCAGTTCATCTTTTCTGCAGGGCATTTTGTCAATTATGTATTTAGAAAGCCTTAAAAATTGGCATACTATTTGATCTAATGATTCTACTCCTAGGAATTTACACTAAAGACATAATCAGAAATGTGCATAAATATATATAAACAAAAAATGTTCATTGCAATATTATTTACAAAAGTAAAAAGGAGAAAACCTGAATTTCAAGTTGAAAATGGCTAACTAGATTATGGCATATCAATATGATAAAATACATGCAACCATTAACATTGTGCCTTAAAGACCATTTAATGATAGTGCACAAATCTCATAATATAATGTTTAGTAAAAAACAAATAGAATAACATCTGCCATTATATAAGACATGAAAAGGAAGAGCAAAAATATCTCTAGTTGCAGAAGACATGAGTAGATAACTGGAAAATCCAAATTACTCAATGGAAAATCACCACAAGAAATAAGGTAATTTAGCAAAGTAGCAGATAGTAAAAGAAATCAGCATAAATAGGCTTCATATATACAAATTAAAAGTAGTTCGAAGATACATGGCAGATATGTTTAAGATAGTGATAATGATAAGAAACCTAGGCATACAAACAAACAAAAATGGTGCAAAAGCTGTATGAAGAAAACTAAAAACACACCTATAGGATGTAAAAGGAGACTTGAAGAAATGGAAAGACCTATCCATTTCTAGGATAGTCAGGAGTCAGTTCTCCCTTAGTAAATTTATAAATTTAATGTTATCCAAAAAATACCACTTAATGTTACCAAAAAATGAGCTAAAGCAGTCAGGAAATCCTTGCAAAAGAAGAGCAATGAGGATGGGGACTGGCTCTACCAGATATTAAAATATAATATAAAGCCTCTACAATTAACAAAGAATGATATAGGCACATGGATAGATCAATCAGTAGAAAATCCAGAAATAGACCTAATTGCCTATGGAAATTTAATACACAATAAAGATGGCATTTCAAATTGGTGGCAAAAGATGGACTTTTAAATAAGTGGTGTTGGGATAAGTGGATAGCCATATGGAAAAAGATAAAATTGGATCCATTTCTCACGTTGTACACCAGGATAAATTCCAAAAGGCTGAGAGATCTAAATGTGAAATGAATGAAACTATACATATTTGAAGAGGAGATGAGTATGTTTCTCCAATAACTAGGATGAAGGAAACTGTCTCAACTATTTAACAAAGTCCAGAAGCATTAAGGAAGAATATAGTTAAATTTTATGGCATTAAAAAAAACCTTTTGCAAGGAAAAAAATACTCTAAGCAATGTAAAAATAATGACGAATGGGGAAAAATTTGCAACTTTTATTGCAAAGGGTTAACATGGCAAATATATAAAAAGCTTCTAAAAATAGAGAAGAAAAAGACTATAACTTGGTAGATAAATGGACTAGGGAAATGAACAGACTGTTCCCTAAAAAAAGAAAGGCAAATGGCTCTTAACTATATGAAAATATGTGCAGCCTTGATCCTAATAAGAGAAATGCAAATTACAATACCCTGAGATACCATTCCTCACATATCATATTGGCAAAAATCCAAAAGTTGCAGAAATTCCTCCAGAAGTGGTCAGAACCAGGACCGCTGGGAATGGAGGCCCAGGTATCAGCCGTATGGGCACTTGGTGTCCTTTGCACAGCGGTGGGCTTCCACTTCTGCTGGTTTCCTCCAGGGCTGAAGTCACTGGCTGCTCAGGGACCAGGGTGGCGACTGGGACAGATTGGATTGGAGAGGAAAACAACATAGGTTTAAGAAACAGAACACAGATACAGGATATCCTATATCCAGAAGCATAAGCACTGGCTGTATCACAGCATATTGAAATGTTAAATGGACCCAATTCAACAAGTATTTATGGAGTGCCTTCCCTATGCCAAGCCCTGTTCTAGGCTCTGAGGATTCAGCAGTAAGCAAAATAGTGAAAAATCCTTGTCCTTCTGGTTCTTACCTCCTAGACTTCTTTATCACCTTTTAGTTATTATTTTGCTACCAAGCCTTGGAAATGGGCTAGAACTCAACCCCAGTATCCCATAAGGCTTACCAGAGGACTGCAATCACCTCTTTGGCAACATAATTTCATAACTGTGACAGAATACCAAATTTGAGTTAAAATGCTCCAGGACTTAAAGATAGCCCAAAAGCAAATGGCTGACTTGTTTTTGTTCCTCTCTTGTAAGTGAATTATCACCAATCATTTGCCACATTCATTTTGTAAACTTGTCAGTTTTCATTTATACAGGTGCAAAACCCAATAGTCTCATAGATGTGGTTGTATGCATTTTTTTTTGTTTGCTTGTTTTATTTTTTAACATTGCCTCCATTTGGAAAGGGTCAAGCTGATTATTTTACAATCTGTTTATATGAACTCGCATACTAGGATGCAGCATGCCAAGTCTCATCCAAGTTCAGATGCTCACGAAGCCTCCTGGAAAATCAGAGCAGTGTTTATAACAGGAAACAGTAACCCCAAGTACACAGGAGCCACACTGTCAACATCCTCAGAGCTGCCTTCTGGGTCCTTATTATGGGCCTTTTTATAAATGAGATTGCCTTATAACTGTCTTCTGTTCTTCTAGAAGTAACTCCCTTCTGGATGAGGCCCAAGACGCTTCCTAAGTGAGAACCTGTATTGAATTCTGCTCTGTAGCACGGTGGATCTGGTGGAAATTGTAGACCTTATTGCTTATTTTTACTTTGATGCATAATACAATGTTTTGCACATAACAAGTTGAGTGACAGAAGATTTAAATATAGTCAATTTTCATTGTTCACAGTAGTTATGTTCTATAAAGTCATCATGAACTCTGAATTAGTGAATCCTGAACCATTGCTCCTAAAGGAAATACAGGGTTAGGTTCCTATGAGCCTCTGGTCACAAATTTTGGTCAATCAATCAACACATAACCTTGTTTTATGTGTGTTTCTGTTTAAAGACGCCTTATTTAATGTATGTTGTTGATTCATTACATTGAACTCATGGCCAACAGCATTGTAACTCATGCCTGAACGAAGCTTATCTAACAAGTGTATTTTCTCTGTAAGGCGTATCACAGCCTTCTTGCCCTGAGGAGCACTAGCCAGCACTTCAGTACTATGCTTGGGGGCCATTTTAAACAGCAAAATCATCAACAAAAAGCACAGAAATGTGAAAAACATGGCATTAAATAAAACATAAAAAGAACACTTGTTTACAACATGAGAGCTGAAACAAGAAGCCAGCATCGCCTTGTTGCATCTCAGCTGGAAATGTGCAAGTCAGAAGACTCAGATCTTTCCCTGCTCTGCATATGTCCATGAGGGACCATGAAAGCACTGCGAATATTGATTTTTGGGGTTAGAAATAAATTTTAGCAAGTCGGTGAAATTGCAAATATGGAATCCATGAATAATGAGGATCAGTTGTATGTAAATATGTCTGACTTTTACCTTACGACACTTACGGGCAAGAAATAGCACATGTAAACTTTCTAGTCATTATAAAATTAAATCTGCTGTGAGTAACCATACATCTGACTACTGGGAAATTCCATTTGCTTATTAAAAATGTATTAATTCGTGTGTGGGCTATGAGAAAAATCCAGGGAAGCTCATTCCTTAGCGTCTGGTGATCACCATTATTGCCATTGTCCATTGAATCATCTGTTATTGGTGCCAAATGCTGGTATTCTAGCATCACTTGCCTCTACTCCAGGGGGAGGCAGAGGGGGACTTCTCAGCAGTCAATGAAACTGACCATAGTCACACCCACTGGGGAGCTCGTTGCTGCCTTCCAGGCCAGTGTAGTGCATGGTGTGCAGGCTGTCTCTCACAGCATCCCACAGCAATTTCTCACTGGAGCCTGGCCTGCATGAGGCCCACTGCCAGAAAATCCACCACTCCTCTGTGCCACCATCTGAGGCATCCCCTGCATTTCCTCTGGATCCAATTGTTCCTACCTCTTCATTTCAAAATCCTCAAAACTCTGTGCTCCATTACCCAACTTTATGCTACTCAAGGGCATAGGGAGGGTGGGATGAGGAGGATGAAGTAATGAGAGGGAAGTTTTCACTTCCCCAACAGGAATGGGAGTAGGGACATTTGGAAATACGATGCTGGCTTCTTATACTCAGAATGAGAGTAAGGAGAGGAAATGCTTATACTACCTACTTTTTGTTCTCAATAATTCGTTCTGTTATAAGTAATGTAATGTTATGGATTGCTTGTTTTAACTTGGTATAATGTTTCCATGTTTGAGCTCTTAGGTGAGGTCAAGTTATTGTAGCTATTTTGTGAAATGCGAAAATGCTTACTGAGCAAATTAGAAGCTTCTTTGGGACAGAGATTATAGTTTGTATTTCTTTGGTACTATTCATAACATTAGGACAGTAATAAGCAGAGCTGTCATGCGATAGACACATTTAGCAAGGCCCAAATATTCTCTGTATATTATAGATGTGAGTCTTTGGACAAGGATGTCTCCAAAGCACCTTCCCATTATCAATATCTCAGATGCATTCCAGAAAAGTAACATATCCATAGCATTTTTAAAAATCACTTTACACGGGAGAATTGGATATTCAGATGAATAATGAAGAATTTCATAAATGATCTTTCCTAATTTATATCTCTGTGAGTTTAAATTTCATTATATATCCTGTTCTTTTTATATGAGACTCATCACAAATAGTCAAAATCATAGGCAAGTCAAAGAATGTTTCTGAATCTGAGAGGAAATTAATAATAACAATTACTCTGATTATTGAATCACCCATATGGTCTAATTTTTTGTTTCTGAATATGTCACTTAAACTATGAGCCTCAGCATCTTTGTCTGAGAGATGAGACTCATAATATCTACTTCACAGAGTAGCTCTGATGATAAATCAGATATTATACACGGAATTGCATGATGAATTATAAAGTGGGATGTAAATATGAAGAATTACTATGAATATTATTCTCCCTCCTTTAATTCTTATCCAAATTCATGTCACTGACCAAGTCCCAGATAAAGTGCAACTTTCTCTTTGAAGATTTTCAAACTCTCCAGCCAACAGCTCTCTCTTTCTCCTCTGCATTCTAGCCACATGTGTTGCCTACTACCCACTCTAGTACTCAAACACTTGGTTTTTATGTCTTTAATGTGCTTTGTGTATACATTAATTCTTAGAATTAAAATCTGGAAGAAAGAAACTCATATCCTGTAGTATAATACTCCACATGTAGTAGGTTCTTGCCACTTACTGAATGGATGGATGGTTGGCTGGATGAATGGATATGTTATTGTTCTGTTCAGCCAGGTGATTTAGTATGGCTAGAAGTAACCTAGATGTCAGAAGCCTGATGGCTCCCTTTTCTTTACTATCCAAATGAAATGACTCAAGCCTCCTATATCCAATGGGAAGTCCTCCACACTCTCCCTGACACCTCTGAGGACTCCCAAGGAGAGCCTTAGGTTCTCCTGGGTCTGTCTCTGTGCAGCCTGCCTCCAAACTAGCTCACTCAGGTCCAATGGCCAACGTCCTCTTTCTTCAGTGCTTTGCCCAGGCTGAACACTGCCCCACTTCTGCCCTTTTCTTCCAACACCCCTAACACATCTCTAGGCAGATCTTTACTCTGACAGATCTTTAGTAAAGCTTTCAAGGTAGGAAAGAGTGGTTTCGCCACAGCACAGAATGGGAAACAGTTGACAATTAATTATCACTATTCTTGAAGGTCCCTCAGCCATCCACTTCACCTTGATTTTCACATTGACTGTCTTTTCTTCTCAGGCTCCTCGCCAGCCTCTTGCCAGGTTGCTCAGCTCTCTCTAACCAACAATGAAGCATCAGCGACCAATTTCCAAATTCCAGTTAATTTTTTAAGTAGTGCAGTTTAGCTCTGTTTTTTTTTTCATCCTATCTTTTAAGGCAGTGGGGGCATCATTTATACAAAAAGGGGCCCATCAGGATATTTCTCAAAACAACATGCTATCTCTTCTGAGATTAATAATTCCATTTCTCTGCCAGGCAAAAGTAATGGAAAATCAGTGTTTTCTTTTAAATGGTAAATATTTCCTGAATTCGTCGTTTTAAAATTTCTTTCACTTGAGATTTCCAGAATGGTGGGAGATAAGCTTGTTCCCTCAGTAGCCTTCTCTCTGGTAATCAGACACCCCGAAGACCATTTATTCCATCCATCTCCAGAAGTCATCACAAAAAATCAGCTTCTCATTTTCTCAGAATGCTGAGTTTTAATGGACATTAATGATGACATGAGGTTTGGTCTGTCTTAAATATATTCAGTAAGTTATTAAAGCTTACCAGACACTTGAGTGCAGATTTTTTTTCACATCATAAACACTGATTATAAGAAAAGCTTGTCTTATCACCATACTTTAAGCTCACCAGCCAGCCTCTGTCTGGTAAAAAAAAAAAAAAAAAAAATGTCATTTAGCTTTCAGGCTTTAGGACAAGAAGTCAACAACGTGTATGCTAGGCCAACCAAGTTTTCAATCTTAAACTACGCATTTCTTTCTATTTTCTGCTTTCTTCGTGGCCTGGCTCCTGCTTTGTCTTTCACATGAAGTTTTGCCTTACAACTAACCCCACAACACTCTTCCCTAAAATCGAATGTTCTGTCTATCTATATCCAGTTACTACCATTCCACACCAGCTTATCCAACGTCTCCCACACGTGATATCCTGACTCCACAAATAAATTGTATGATTTTTATTGACAGGAAGATGTCTTATGTTTATTATCAATTCATTTCCGTGCCTAGCATAGTGCTAAGCACCACAGAAGTTACTCAATAGATTCTGTTTACGTCTGAGCAAAAATAAAGAATTGCTGAAAGCATTTTTATTATTTGAGAGTGAGATATAGAAGCTGAAAGAAGAGTCAAATTTAGTCCTCCCTGCTATGCCAGGCAGTGAATTTTGTTAACCTGGTCATTAGTCAATGGATATGGAGCCCCTAGGTACACAGTTGTCTCTTAGGAGCTGTGGGAGATACACATGTGAGATAACGCTTGGTGTTGCTCTCACGACAGTTGACTGCTATTTGTTTTTTGCTTCATTGGAAAGGCATCTGATTTGTCACACGTTTGTAAGATATGGGCCATGAAACACCAATACATTTAAACATTATGGTAGACAAAGGAAAAAAAGGAAGTAGCATCCATTAAAACATCTAGCAATTACTAATCCTTTCAAGGCTAAAAACAGTGCGTCTCCACAAAGTCATTTGAATCTAGGCCAGTTGTTAGACAAAAGCATTTTACAATATAGACATTTTTGGGAGACACTTGACCTTGTCTGAAAAAAATGTATATTTTTAAAGCAAAGACAGTAGAGAGTTGAACTTTCTGTAGAGGTCAGCTCTCCAGTAGCATATGTGATGATTTCATTACTGTCCTGCTGCAATTTCTTTTAAGAGATGGTAATGAGACGTTTTTGGTTTCTTTTCTTAAATTTTCATCACCTCCGTTAGAGACAAAAATATGGTTTCCCTTTACAAGTGATTATTTTAAAATGAAAAGTCAAGCAAACCATTAGCATCCTACCAGATTGTCAATACCAACGGTCACGAGAATTGGAAGCAGGACGGTGGCCCCAGCACATGCTGTCTTTTTGGAAACATTTGCAAGGGTGGCCTGGAACCTGTGAGGTTAAAAATAATTTAAGAAGTAATCTTATATGGCAAGAAAGCCAGCTTGGAATCTTCCTGGAGAAATAAGCAGAATCAAAGGCCATTGCTATAAAATTTTCAAAGCACTCCACTAGAGTAGCGCAATCATAAAGGAAATTCCTGATAGAAGGGTAACATGAAACATGGAATCTTATCCAAATTTTGGACAATTAATCATGGCTACGATAGGTGTTACTGGGGCTATACGCTTTAATTGTGTCATTAATCCTTTGCCCTTTGAAACACTGGCAGATAATTTATGTATTTCATGTGTAATGATGCAAACCACCATCCCAGCCTATCTAAGGGTGGTCTCCCATTGCTTTCCCATCAGCTGAGGTCCAGGTGACACACACATTGACAAGGCTTTGTGGGTACTGGCAGAATGAAGCTTTGTTCTACACAATCTTTTCCTCCTAGTCGGGCCCTTCAGTAGACAGTTTGGCCTCACTTAGGTACTAACCAGTCAGGGCTAATTCAACTATACTAAGGATGGAAGGTAACAAAAGTGTCTCATTTGCTAACTTCTGCCCTCGTTTGGTTTATTTTGAACACTCTATTAAAAATAAAATGTATTATCACCTTTTCATTTATCTTCCATATCCGGAAGGTTTGTATGAAAGATTGCTCTAATTCTGGATACTGAAGGAATATCACTTCGCAGCCAATCCCTCAGGGTTTTCTGGTATCCTAACCCAACAGCTTTTAATAGGGATGTGTTTTCCAATGCAGACTTTCCACATGCTGTTTCCTTCTAGTGTGCATGTAGAAGCAATGCTGACAACATTTCTATTCATCTTTTAAGTTACTGAAAGGTGATTATACAGCATACAGCTAAGTTAACAAAAACAGGAGGAGCGTAGGGTGGGGTAGAGGCCCCGGCCGTGAGCATTCAGGAAGCTGGAGCAGCGCCACCTGCAGGAGCCAGGAGGCCAGCGGGCCGGATGCGCACAGATCCTTGGGGAAAAAAAAGAAGCCAGAGCAGCTTAAACGGTCAAAGAATCAAACGTAAAGTGAGCTGCAAGGGTCAGATCTGGATTGAAGCCCAAATTCTGAGTCTCTGCATCCGTCCGGGGATAAACTTGGCTCCTAATCAGGGCTGACAATTAGGCCGTACAGTTAATATTTTTACAGCTGTTTTATTAATAACACATACAGTGCATCCAGCCAGGATTTGTTGGAGACACCTCAGGAAAACGAATGATGTAAATAACAGATGGATGTAGAATATTCCTACAAACAGGCATAAAGATATTCCCTTCTTGTTTAAAAAGAATTTAAATAGACAGATTGTAGATAAACAGGCAGACAGAAAGCGGGAGAGAGAGAGGATTTATGATATTGGAGGTAGAGGCTGCGTGCATTCACATGGTGGAGAGCATGGACATAAACACACATGCTCTCTCTATGGGAGGACAGACTCAAAGCCTTGGCTTCCAGAAAAAATAAATTCCGTGGTGCAAGGGGCTGAGCCCTGCAGCATAGGGGCCGTTTGAAGCAGGTGTGCTGATGTGGTTCCTCTGATCCCTCCTCTGATGCGTGTCCCAGGTCCAGAGATGACTTGTGTGGCTTGCCTGAGCCCAGCCTTGACCCACAGGGTGGCCTGGGGCCGTCCTTTCTTCTGTCTACACATGTCAATCTCCTATTCGAAGACCCAATGCACTCTTTCTCACTTTGCATCAGAACTAGGAGGAGGGATATTTCAATCTGAAAAGAGAACTAAAAAATTCAGGATCTTCATGTCTTTTGTTTTCACTCCTACTATTTTTTTGTGCTGCTTTTTCATGTGCCTGCTGCACTGTGCTCCTACCATACTTTGCAACCAGATGGCACAGGAACGAAGAACAAAGGCCACTAAAAAGTAGGCGGGGAGAAAAGGAGAGAAAAGCAGAGAACTGAAAGTCAAGACAACATCAGAGATGGGAGCAAAGCTCAACCGATTTCATCACTGATCACTTTCGTTGAATTATGAACTTAGAACAGATACTCTTCTCGGTGATGCTCCATGTGTGTCCTGTGTGCATTGTGGTGTGTGTGTGTCTGTGCCACACACATACCCATCCCTGTTCATTTACTACACTCACAGGGATCAAAGCCAGAATCCTATTTCCTTTGGTTCATTTCCGCGTTTCCCGCCATATGCCAAAAGTGGTGTGAGGTGCCTTTACTCAGAGGGAGAATTGCTGAGCACAGATGCGGGCTGGAGGGAGAGAATCCCTGCACCAAGGGAGAGGTGTGGCTGAGTTAGGAGGGCCCAGGAGTTGTGAGACCTGCCATTTCACAGCTGAGTGATCGTGGGCAAGTCACCTCCATTCTCTCACTCTTAGTTTCTTCTTCAGGAAATATCTACCTCAAAGGGATGTTGTGATTGTTAAAAGGGCTAACGTGTGTAAAATAACTCGTCAAGCATTGTAGTTATCCTGCAGTACTGCAATGTCTTCCAAAACTGTAAAGGTGACTAAGAGTTGTCTTCGGTGCTTTCCTATGACCCTCCACACCCTGAGTTTCATACTGCACTTAGACCCCTAGCTCAGCCTACCTCTCCAGATTGCACCCTACACTATCAAGCTTTATTTTGATCCCCAATTGAACTTACTGTTTCTGTACGTTGGAACTTTGTTAGATTACAGGATGACCTAATTGTAACTTAGGCTATTAATTACTTTATATGTGAGCCTTGGAAAGGTTTTGTTTTTAATCAAGTATTTCTGGAGATACAATACCTTAGCACAAAAGGAAGGACTATCTATTGGTGAAATTTCATGCAGTTTGATGGGACTCAATAACTTCAGAAGGGAAACATTTGTTGTTCTCCTAGTCAGGGCTACACACAGAGGCCCATTCTGACTCCTTGTAAGGCCAGGCATCCACACCTTTGTGGGGGTATCAACTAGGAGGAAGGAAGACTTGACGCTTCTGCTAAAGCCTTACTTGTCCCTTTACACCCTCCAGGTGGGCTAACGTTTTCTTCTCCCTGCAGTGTGCAGAGTTACACTCCTCTTCCCAGCCTCAGACAGAATGGGGACATTTGTGAAAAAGGAGAGACTTGATATTTTCATTTCATATGAAACCACGTCCATAGCTTTTGCCTTTGGACGTGGAATTCGGGTTCCAGATGAGTAAAATGAAATGCAAAGAGATAAAGTAACTGAATTCCTTGTCTTCCCAGGCCATACAGGCTTTGGAAGTGCACGATGCACCTTCCCTAGTCCGGAAGATGGGGAGTGGTGGGTCGTCATCCTTCACGTGGGAATCAGGCAAAGACCTACGCCTTTCTGCATCATGGGCTGAGTTGCTAATTGATGCTAATTGATGCTTAACAAAAATTAAGAAGGACTTGAGAGTCAGCCTACAAGTTTCAAATCTTAGCTCTCCTGCCAACTATATGTTCTGAACCTCTCTAAGATAATTTCCTTAGTCCTTATAAAACGGCATAATGATGACCTAACTCATAGAGTTGTTGGGAGTGTTCAATGAGATGATGCATGGAAAGTAATTAACATGGTGCCTGGAAGCCTATGAAGTGCTAAAAAAATGCTACATTATTATCATCATGGGCTTAGTGAGCATGCCCCTTCCATCTCCTAGAATCATAGGATATTAGAGCTGGATGGAAACTTAGAAAAGTGGTTTTCAAACCTTTGGACCAAAATATCTAGTAGAAACACGTTTTATTGTATAACCCAGTACAAAAAAATAAACATTACTTGCCAGTAAAACAGAATTATTTGAGCACTTTTCAAAAATTGTTAAAAACTGGGGCTTATTTGGGTTAGCTTCTGACGTTTGTCTCTTGATATTGTTTCATTTTTAAAATTTAACAAGCATGTTGTAGAGGAGCAAAACAATTTCAATATACATGCTATTGAAATAGACATTTCATGAAATAAGATGTACTTTTATTACCTGCAACACACTGATATTTTCTCTTTGGTTTGATTTTTTTTTTTTTTTGAGGGAAATTGGCCTTGAGCTAACATCTGTTGCCAATCTTCCTCTTTTTCTTTTTTCCCCTCAAAGCCCCAGTACATAGTTGTATATCATAGTTGTAGGTCCTTCTAGTTCTTCTATGTGGGACTCTACCTCAGCATGGCTTGATGAGCGGTGAGTATGTCCTCAGCCAGGATCTGAACGAGCAAACCCCGGGCCACCAAAGTGGAAGGCATGAATTTAACTGCTACGCCACTGGGCCAGCCCCTGATTCTGTTTTCTTTTTAAATGTTGGTTGTGACCTAATAAGTTGTTTTCAAAACCTAATGGGTTGCTACTAATGGTTTCAAACACTGATATAAACAAAGCACTTCTTTTCACAGATACAGAAGTAAGACTTAATGTGGCTTGTCCAATATCTCTTATATGCCACAGGCAGAACTGGACCCTCCACTAGCTCCCTGGGTTCCCAATCCCAAGACACTTGCAGTCATCAACCCGTTAGGCTTCAGGACCTTGCCTCTGTCGTTTTTATGTCCTGAATATATGGAGCAAGGGTTCTCCGGGATTTGTTGCCACTCAGAGCAGCCAAACAGACGTGTGTGGGTCATCTTGAAGATACTTGAAAATTTCCTTATTCTTAAGAAAGATCTGTTTTCCTCACTGCATTGGCAACACAGTTGGAAAGTTACTTGAATGTTTTTCAAAAATTGTTTATAGATTTGAAAACTGTTTGGGGTTT
This sequence comes from Ceratotherium simum simum, assembly GCF_057802395.1. Lineage (NCBI taxonomy): Eukaryota > Metazoa > Chordata > Mammalia > Perissodactyla > Rhinocerotidae > Ceratotherium > Ceratotherium simum. The sequence goes on from NC_141913.1 coordinate 44,199,027, forward strand.
GTGATTGCTTCTGTTGTTTGCCTCTTTGTATCATCTCGTTTTTCAAAATTTAATAAACACTTTGCAGAGGAGCAAAATAATTGGTCACACACTTGTGGGTTCCCAGATTTGTTTTACATGTGTATGCAATACAGTGTAACTCAAAACATGTTCAAGCCCGGTGCCTCAAATCATCTCTGATGCTGTGGTCAAGACCAAAGCAGAACTCAAGCAAGCACCCACAGCCCCAGACCACATCACTCACCAGGACCCTGACCACAGGAATTGGGGGCTAGATTCTGGCTCCAGTGACGCATATGGTGCCATCACGGCCCACAGCCAGAATCTGCTGTGACAGGCTCCCACAGAGGGCTGAAGACTCAATCTGGGGTCCGTTAGTGTTGGAGGATTTGCCCAATTTGCCACTGGAGGAAGCAGCAGCCGTTGAAGAAAGCCGTTGACATCTCTGCCTGGTTCCTTTCACTTCATCAAGCTCCTGTGCCAGAAAGGATTGCTAAGCAGGGTTTGTCTTGGGTCCACTTATAAAGCAGGTGAAGATTGTGTTATCTCTTTTCTTTCTTTATCTGGCACCTCCAGGGCCCTCTTTCTCCTTCCTGTGAACCATAACAAGCCCATTATTCACTGGAAGGGCGCTGATGGCCTTGTGCATTTTCTTTTTGTCCCAAATCTTGGCTGGTCTTTCTCTATAAAGATCATTGGTCTTTTTGTTACCTTGGATCATTCAGTTTTTGGTTGTCTAGAATGTTGAAATGCATGAGACAGTTTCAAAACAACTTTCCACTTCCATCCCAGCCCACTTCCTCACAACGGTTTGTACCTAATAATGCCTGGTTAACTTGTAGGTATTTTCTTTGCTTTAACTTTCCCATCAAGAAGAAATAGGTTGAGATGGTTCTACGAAAATGCCAACAGACCTTTAAGTTGCAACAATCTGGTTCTTAGAAAAATAAAGAAAATTAAACAGCCAGACTATAGAATCAATGTCGGTAACCCGTCTGAGTTGTTCAAGCCCCGCATTTGGATGCCTCTGAAATCTGCAATAAGAACTAATCACATATTCATTCCTTAAGTCATTCACGCGTCTATACATTTATTTATCAGACATTTCATTTAACTATGAAGTTTAGGTCTTCACTATGCTTCACACTGACTAACATCCAGGTTTATACTGATGAAGCAGATTGGAATATGGTATTTCCAGTCCACATGGGGGCATCTATATGGCTTTGCCACAGAGTAAAGGTCCAGAAATTCTAGTCCTGCTGCTCACAGTGTCTTATTAGTTGTCCATAGGGAATCATAGCAGGAGATATTTTCTTCATCTCAGATTATAATGGAAGGCTTTGTACCAGTGGCTGGAGGCTAATGTTGCTGTTCCCAGACAACATCTCCAAAGCAATTTTAAAATGAAGAAAGCAGTAATTCAGTTATGATTACAATACCTAGCATGTTCCATTTCAGCCATAATTAGACATTCATACCCGAGACTTTTAGTCACATAAATATAGCCAAATTGGTTTAACAGTTTATTTGCCCCAAATTGCTACCTGGTTGATTATCTTACTTCATAGCTATAGTTATGTAAATATAGATACCATGTGAATGATCTGGCCAACACATGCCCTTTACATATAACTGTAAACTCCTGTCGCATTCTTCACTCACTGTGTGGTTATTCAATTATAGTCTCTCATTCCAAACCCAGCCTTCAATAATCTGTTCTGTGATACTGGGACTAACACTCTGCAGAGCACATTTTCCCTTTGTTACCAGTTAGGTTCAGCCAATAGGAGGCAGTAGAGGAAGGAAGGTAGGGGTAGAGGAGAAGGGGCTTCTTCCTTCTGGATATATGCTGCTCCAACAGCATGGTCCCAGTAATGGCACCTGACTCCAGCATCTTTCAGCACTCTCAGGACCAGCTCCATCATAGCCCCCTGGGGAACTACAGCATCCAGGCAGTTCCCTTACCTAAAGCTCTGTGTCCTACCTTCATGTAGCCCCTCCTCTGAACTGCCATGTCTCTTGCAGTGTTGCCTTTTTGTTCTTTAACCCTCTAAATTCCCTTACTAAATTTCCCAGTTGAAATACCTATTGTGGCCTATTGTGGTTTCTGTTTTCCTAATGGACCTGATTGTACTTGTACCAGGAGTAGTTCCAGAAAAGAGACCCTCCAAGCAGGGGTTATGGGAATGGTCTGGTTCTATCCTTGGGCTTTAATGCAGTGCTGGCACCTGCTAATGGAAATGAAATGTTAGTATTTCAGGGCATGCAGCAGCATCGCTATTTATTGTGGCTAATTGTGATAAAGTTCCTATTAAGCCAGCATCTTAGGGGACAAATGCCTGCTGAACTTGGCCTCCATGGTAGCAGAGTGATGGTACTGGTGACAATTGATGACTATTTCAAGAACGGTGGGGTGAGAGAGCTGCTTTGAATGAATTGGGGAAGCTTATAGGAGGACAATGACAAGCTCAGGGCTTTGAACTTGCAGCTCAAATTACAGTTAGAAAACTCAAGAACTTTTTCTATAGTAGCCCCCAAATATTCTGTTCTTACAACCACAGAGTTGAACTCATTGAAAATCAGATTCAGAATTTAATTGTTTTGATTGCAAAATTACACAGATTCCCCAGATCTCTTATGTGCAAGTCAGGGCATTGACCGTGAAGAAGTGGGACCCTGACACTTGGGATGGACAAGAGAATGTCTATTCTCCACAAGACTTACCCCAATTACCACTTACTGTCCTTAGACCTGTAACTAGGATCGTATCTCAGCAAGTTCTTGGGGGACAAATGCAAAGTCTGATCTGGGAAGAGATAGCTTGTACTAAAAAAAAAAAAGTAAGATTTTATTCATTTATAATGATAAAAATCTAGCATACGTGTGAGAATGATTTCTAAGGGTGTTAGACCAAAGATGACAAATATAACATTAGGGTGAGCTGAATTTATTGATGTGGATGCACTTAACAGAGACTCTGGATTCACCACGCTGATAATTGCCCACTTTCCTCTTACTTCTTGCCCACCCTCATCTCTCTCAAACTATCACTTCCATCTTGTCTTGTTTCTCGACTCACCAAAGACAATTAATCCTTCTCTTGCTCTGCCTCCTCCATTTTACCATCTTTTTCCTCCATTTCTTTCTCCTCCTCCTCCTTCCTTTCCTTCTCATTCTTTTCTCAAGAAAGAAAAATTATAAGAATAGGCTAGTGATGGACCTATATCAAGGGAAAGGAAATTCACAAATTTTGAAGGGAAATTAAACAAAAATAAGAGTCCATGTCATCAAGTTCTAAGTATATTCATGTAGCCTAAGATTTTCCACCACAATTTCCATTCATTTTCTTATTCTCATCTAGTTAGGATCTTAGGTATAAAGTTTCCCATGAATAGGGCAACTGAGTCCTAGAAATGTTAAATCATCTTCCTGGTGCCATTTCTATTGTTCTTTGTGGTAATTTTCTTCTACTTATCATTATAAATTATAATATTTTATTTCCATTATGGATTTGATTTTTATTTATATATTTGTTTGCTTTTCTTTAATGACCTGGAACAGATTCACAATTTTATAGCAAAATTTTCAGGGGAAAATGCATTCAAATAGGCAAATAACCAATCTCTTTGAGGTTGATTATCAAATTCTCAAAGAGAATTTGAAATAGAACCCATTTTTAACTTGAGCATTGCTTGGATAATCCAATAATAATCAAAGAAGGAAACCAATAATTAGACTAACTGGTTAAGATTACAGATTCTGGGGACCAGACAGCCTGGGTTCAGAGCCCAGTTCTGCCACTTCCTAGCCGTGAGACTTTGGGCAAAATATAAAGAATCTCTCTGAGCCTTGGTTTCTGCATTTATAAAGTAGTACCTATCACATGGCGGTGTTGTAAGAATTAAATGAGCTAATATATGTAAAGGGTAGAACAGTACTTGGCACATAGCAAGCTATATATGTGTAAGTTTTATTATCATCAGCCTTTTGAGGACATTATTTTTGTCTTGATTTTACAGATAGAAAACTAAAACTTGGAGGTATCAACTAACATGCTCCAGCAGCATGGCTTGTGATTCTTTCAATAATCTCTTGATTCTTTTGATAATCAAACACAGAAATAGATGTACCACACCATAGATCCCACAGTTTAAATAGCTTCCAATGTATAAGAGTTTCATTCACATAAGTGGCTTTTTTACTTTAATTTGGAAGGCATTTTTTAATTGCTAATGGTGTAAATGAGGCTAATCAGTTTTGGACAAAAAAAATTGTGTTATTGACTAAATGGAGGAAAAGGAAGAGAAAGTGGACAAAATTGTCCTTTATTCTAGCATAATCCTAAAAAACGGGCTGCAAAACTTCCTGAAGGAATCACGTGATTTTTGACTTCTAGACTCAGAAATAGTCTCTTGTTGATGCTCTGGTTTCTACCACTCATTTCATGTTTTGGGGAGAGAGGAAACAACCCCATCATTCCTCCTAATTTATAACTTGTTGAACAAAAAAGAAGCCTTTAAATGTTATGAATTTTTAATTTTTTTTCATTTAGTTGATTCTCTTGCTGAGAAAAGTGACTGCCAAAGAACTGTGCCTAGTATGAGCAATAAACATCAACAGTATCTGCTGCATTAATAATTTAAACATAAATAATCAAACAAAAGGATCTGGCAGGTTCCGCAGGTGAATCATGCAGAGTTTTAAAGATGCTGGCGTGTTTAAACTAGGCAGCTTTTAAATGAAAATTTTACCCCAAGTGTGGTAAGAGATGTGTTAGAGAGGCCACTGATTCCACATCCATTCTACTACCACACTGATCTTACTGTTTTCACCAGGATACATCCCTATCCAAGACTTCAACAGGTGATGTATTATCCATGGGATCAAGTTCAAGGCCCTTTGTTAGATGGCTATCTCCCATTCACATCAAACTGATGTTTTCCTTTAAATTGGCCAGATTGTGATTCTGTTGCATGAAATGAAATATCCGTAACAGATACAACATTTCCCAGCTACATCAACACTGAATGAAAAACTATCCTGAGCAAGTGAGAATTAAAAATGATGAAATGAAAAATGAAATGAAAAAAAACATCAAACTGATGTTTAGCATGGACTTCTGATGGGTTGGACATCCATTCGGACTGGTCAGTCTCTATACCTTTTTTATTAATTATTTTAAATACCATTGTATTAGTTTTCAATTGCTGCAGTAAAAAGTTGTCACAAGTTTCGTGGCTTGAAACAACACAAATTTGTTATCTTATATTTCTATAGGTTAGACATACAACACAGGTCTCCCTGGGCTAAAATCAACATTTTGGAAGAGCTACATAAACTACATTTTAGAGACTGTAGGGAAGAATCCATTTCCTTGCCTTTTTCGTTTTCTAAAATTTGCCCACATTCCTTGGCTTGTGACCGCATTCCTCCATCTTCAAAGCTAGCAACAGTGGATTGAGTCCTTGTCACATCACGTCATTCCAAACTTCTCTTCTGCTTCCCTCTTCTACTTATAGGTAACTTTGTGAATACAATGGGTTTTCCCAGATAATCCAGGAAAATCCCCCTATTTTAAGGTCAGCTGGTTAGCAAACTTAATTCCATCTGCAACCTTAATTCCCCTTTGCCATATAGTCTAACATATTCTCAGATTCTACAGATTACGACATGGACATATTTGGGGGCCATTATTTTGTCTGCCAGTCATGCAATTATCCCTACTACTATCAACTGCTCACCCAAACATGCTCTTTGCTGAAATCAAGTTGAGTTCTCCATTGACTCTCAAGGTAAATGTCTTTTCCCATCTCTGTGCCCTCCTCTATGTACTTCTTCCTTCCACTTAAGCGCTTTTCCTCTCTCTCAGAGTTTGTCCATCCTTCCAGGTCCAACTTAAGTTTGCTTCCCCCACATGGAGGATTTTCTCATTTAAGAATATTTATCTTATTTTCATTTTATTCCTTTTTTTCTGATTTTTCATTAGAATTCTATTTCATTGACCCATATAAAATTGCCAATAGTTTTTTACTTACAAAAAGAGAAATTGCATACGATTTAACCAGTACTCATTAACCCACCATTTATCATTTAGTAGTTCCTGAATTATTTTATTTGTATTTGTTTTCTTTTACCATTTGGATTGTAATCTCTTTGAAACCAGAACTATGTCTCATATTTCTTTGGAATCATTCCCTTCTAATTCTCACTTGCTCAGGATAGTTTTTCATTCAGTGTTGATGTAGCTGGGAAATGTTGTATCTGTTACGGATATTTCATTTCATGCAACAGAATCACAATCTGGCCAATTTAAAGGAAAAAATAATTTATTAGAACGATAGTGAATTCAAAACTCACACAGTGAAAAGAACAGTCAAACATCAGAAAGTAGAGGACTAAAATAACTTTAGAAATGTGTATAGTATTAACTATAAGTGAATCAGTGCCAGGAAGTTTTGTCCTGTTACAAAATCTTGGAAGACGGATTATCCTGGTTTAGGCCATGCCCCTACTTTGTGAATGAGGAATGGAGCTAACAAGGATGCTTTGATTGACAGTCCACTAGGGCCACATGACAGTCTATTAGGACCACATAAAATGTAGGGAGAGCACTTTCTCAAAAGACAGTTTGGATGCGCGTATGAATGAAAGGATGTGGAGACACTGGGTAGACAAAGTGACCAATGCACATGAATAAAATCTAAATTGAAAATTCTACTTTAATTGATATTGTTAATAAAAAGCAAGTAGGGACAATAGGAAAAGTATAAAACCAAACAAGAGTAACGATGACTTTTAATGGGTTATAGTCTACATTAATACCTTCACCTCTGTTCTCTAAATAAGCAACTATCAACCCTGAATTGTAAAAAAAAAAACCAAAAACTTCTTTATGTAGTGGCAACACCAACAGCTATTATTTATTGAGCATGTATTACAAGCCAGGCACTGCACTAAAATGGTACATGCATTTTCTCAGTGAATCTTTACATCAACCCGCTGAGTTGAGTACTATTATTGTTCTCATTTGATGATGAGGTAAGCAAGGCACAGATAAGTTCTGCAAGCTGCCCATGCCTTATATCTACTAACTGTAAAGAAGAAACAGTAATGAGGCAAGGTAGAAGAGGTGCAAAGGGAGAGGTACACCTACATCATTTGGACATCAATGACATTTAAGAAGACCAGGGTTAGGGAAGACAGCTTTAAGTTGGTTATTCATTTAAATAGGCACTGTGTCAGCCTGTGCTGAAGGCCAGTAAAGGGCAGAGTGAAGAACATCTATTGTCTAGTAGGGTAAATTGATGCTTGGACTAATGATTCCAATGCAATGTGAGAAGCCCTATTCTAGAATGTGTAGAAAGAACTCAGAGGGACCCATGAGCAGGGGTGAGAGGAAAGGGGAGATTGGAGAACTTTCTCCAGGAGGAGGTAGGTCTTGAGGAATACATAGAAAATGGTCAGGGTCAAGAAGGCAATCCTAAGGATATGTATCTAGATGAGAGGGAATCAGTATATTTAGGGAGCTACAAGCAGTGAGATATGATTGAAGTCAGTCAGTCATGATGGGAATTTGGAGATGAGAATAACAGGACATGAGACCGAAAACATAGACCAGAGCCAATTTTTAAAGGGTTTTGAATGCCACACTATGGCATCTGCTTCTTAAACTGCAAACAATGGAGAGACTCTGGATATGTTTAGAGCCTGTACATTAATGACAAGATCAGAATTGCTTGGGGGGGAGGGTGCAGGTTGGACTGGAGTTGGGGATGACTCCTAGTTTTCTGATTTAGGTAGCTGGATAAATTAGGTGTTATTTAACCTAGGATTGGATTCTAGGAGGAGGAACAGATTTGAGAGGAAATGAAATGAGTTTGGTTTGAGTACCTCCTCACATCAATATCCAACAAACACTCAGAAAGGTAGAGTAGAGCCCAGGAGGTGTTAACACATGGGGAACAGGAACTCACAATGATTGAGAAGGTTAGAGATGGAATTGTGGATGAGATCATCCAAAGAGAGTATGTAAAATGGGAAGAGGGATAAGAACATAAACTCTGGAGGCACCAACATTTAAAGATAGGAGAAAGAAGATAAGCTGGGCAAGAAGGCTCAGAAGAAATTGAATGTTAAAAGAAAAATAAAAGAACAATTGTAATAAATCAAGAGAAGAGGAAGTGTCAAGAATACCATCTGCTGCATACCCTTCAACTAAGAGGAGAACTAAATATTTTCCATAGAATTTGGCTATTAGGAGGTTACTGGTGTTCCTACTGGTTAAAGTTGGTGTTACATAGTAGAGCCAAAGTCAGGGAGTTGAGTGTAAAGGGCAGTTGAAGAATTAGGGGAAATGAGAGTATTTTACTGAGAAGAAAGGAGAGAGATATGCGGTGGTGGATTGATGGGAAGGAATATTGTTTTTAGTGTATGAGAGGTAAAGAAAGAAATGGAGAAGAGGAGTTGGAATGAGGACGAAGAGAGGGAGCTTTTCCCCCAGTGGGAAGGGACAGACAGAGGCCCAGGTGGAATATTGGTCTGGAAGAGGTGGTGCAACCCTTTCCTGGGACAGAAATACTCTATACAGCTCCCCCTAGTTCTTTTCCTCCTCTCTTTCCTTAACTTCTCTGGCCTTTTAAAATTCAGTCCTAATATGGGGATCATGACTGAGATCATGTATGCAAAGCGCCTGGCACTGTGCTGGTTACATAACAGAAGCTCCAATAATGTTCCGGCCCTCTCTCCTTTTCTTACCTCTTTGGGCTGGACCACTCTCCCTTTCCTTTTTCCTTTTTCTTGTGCAGGAGATGAAATGTCCCAGGACCAAACTGCCGAGATTGACATATCAAGTAGCTGTGACACGATGATTGTAAGAAAAGCTGTAAAAAACATTTGGCTACAGCTCCTAAATTCCATCCTATGACAATAGACTTCCTATACAAACATCCTCACCATGGGCTTCACAGAATTAGCCTGTGCGGATATTCCCATTCTTTCTTCCACCATCCTACTGTTTCAGGTCACAAGTGAATAGAGTGTGGGTGGGTCATGAAGCTATAGCCAGAAAGAGCTAATGTGAGTAGCAGGCCAGCTCTGATGAAATAAACAAGGAACATATTATGATTGTGTCTGTTCTGTTTGTCTTGCTCTAGTCCCAGGTGTTAGTCATGGTGATAGAAAATGAGAAGCCAAGTAGAAACCAAAGAGCAGAGACGTGTTGAGGTAATAGCAAGTCACCAAAACCAGGATGTGCTAAAGAACACTGGTCCAGTGAGATGCTCTGTGAGTGTTCCTTGGTTCAATAAATTTAGGAAACACTGTGTAATATACAATACATATTGGCAATAATGAAATTACCTTTTCAAAACCAAGCATTTTCACAACTTATTTGATCATGGATTCCATTTTTAGAGCCACATCTTTTTTTAGCCACATTTTTAGAGCCACATCCAGTAGAACAGATATAGAACAAGATTTGACCATGCTAACGATCATCAGTCAAAAAAAATCTTCAAATTGATTTTGGAATTGGTCTCCCATCATAGTTCAAGTACACACTATCACAACCAACCCAAAATCAAAAAAATTTGTAAATGGGCTTGTCTTTTATGTATTTGAATGGATAAAATTCCTATAGCGTTGAAGAAAGATATATTTTTAAGCCTATTTTTGGAAGATAGTCTTAGTTGGTTATTCTATCTGATTTGGTATCCGATCTTCATAAATTGCCAGCTTTTTCTGTTGTACTTTATCCTAAATATATTCCATAGTATGTTTTCATAATTAATATGCAAATAGATGTATAGTTTATAATTAATTTCAACCGGGCACAGTGAAAAACTTGAAAACCTCAGCATGGAGGCATCTTTTTTGGTAGATGTTCAATGAAATCCCCAAATGTCTTTGTTTTTGCAATCCATAATTTGCAGATTATTAATACAATAAATCCTTGTTGTCTGTAAGAGTTGGCATCCTACCCATGAACTCCTGCGCAGAAAGCTCACAAACTAAAAATCCAAATGGAAAGAAAAAACCATGTGGTTTCTGTGTATGCTCATTACCTGCTTCTGAAACCATAATATCTCGGCCTTTTATAGATCTTATAACAGGCTCTGCAGGAAGCAGCTGCAATCATTAGCCATAAGACAGACTAAACACACGATCTGTGTGGAAGGAGGCCTGGATTGGCTTGGTCTTTTGGACCTCTGATCTTAGGCACAGGAAAGAGCACCATCAAAGGCATCTTTTGCACATGTATTAGAAAACAAACAAGCAAACAAGCAGAAAGTAACATGCTTTATAACTTAAAGGGATGTGAGAAATCAGCGAGTCCAAACTCCCTTTCTGCCTTCTTGGGTGTGAGATTGGGTTGGTTAAGGGGCTTGTCCAAGATCACATACCTAGTGAGAGCTCCAGCTGGGATTCAAAACCAATTCTGGCTTCAGTGGATCTTTCGGGGAACCTGGGAGAGGAACAGCAGTAGAATTTGCTAGCACCTACCCACACACTTCGTGCCACTGAGCTGCTTCAAATCTAGACATGGAACTATAACCCCAGTGACTCCAAATCCAGAATCCCTCTGATCACACCCTTTTGAGAAAAACACTAAAATAGGGATACTCATTTCCAAATCCCAAGTTTAAATTCTGTACAGCAGTGTCCTCATTTTGAAATCACCCAACTCGTCACAAATTCAGCTAGACTAGATGGGGTTAAAGCTCTGACAAAACCAAACACTTTGTAACAGAAGTCAAAGTCGTTTCAGCAGCTAGAGTTCACCTTTCTGAGAGCTCTTCGATGCCAACCCAGAACCAATATCCCAGCGTCGCTGGAGGGAATGATGGCGCCCTGCATTTCAGAGAAGATTTAAAACTGAGATCCTAACTGCTCATCATCATTAAAAATCTCCAGGCAGTTTTCATAAGAGCAAGGGGGTGGTTGCCTGAGGTTTTGGCTGGCAGTCAACCCAACTAATTACATTCTGTCTACTGTGTCCTCCCGCAGTTTCAATTGGATGTGTGATTTTTTTTTTAACTTCCTGTCCTAATCTGAATGTAGGGTCGCTATGTGTTCTTAAGCAGATGCTGCTGTTCTTCCTGGTAAGAGAGGCTTTTCAGATCTGTTTTTTCTTACACAAAGTTTTTGAGACTTTAAGTAAAAAAGTCTTTTAAATGATCCTAAGATCCTGGTACTAATTAATGCCAATGTTTGCAGGTAACGAGTTATTTATATTGTTATTTTTGCTCACATGACATGAGCAGACATGCTTAACTCCAAGGTAATGATGTCCTACTTATAGACGGTCAGCGTCACAGCAATGCCCTTACTTTCCTCTGTCCCCTCTCCTTCCCGATTACAAATTCTCCTCTTGCTCTATCTAGTGGTGAATTTCATGGACAAATCACACGTTTTGTAGCACAGTTACAATGAGGAAATCTTGCTAGTTCTATCTATCTGTCTATCTATCTGCCTGTCTCTCTCTCTTTAACTATCTTGTGTAAGTCTAATTGTTAAAATCCTGATCTTTTCTGGTAGAACTCCTCTGTGAACTTCACCAGATTTGGCCATTAATGTAATAAGAGTTCTTTTGTGGGAGGTCAGAAACCAGGAGACGTGACTTTTATTCCTTTCCTCCCACGCACCTTAGCTTCCAGCTCCTTCCAGCTCCATGGCCTTTGACAAGTGCTCTCGCCTCTCTGAGGCACATGCTTTCCAGCACTAAAGAGTGAAAAGGTGCCAATGGGGGAATCTCCAAGGACTCTTAGAACCCATAATTTTATATACCTTCCTCCGTGTTTGAGAGATTAAAAAAATATGGGCTTGTACATAAAATATTTTTAAAAAATCTTTAATGATGGATATTAAGTAGACATATTATGGTGATCATTTCACAATATATATAATTATCTCATCATTATGTTGTAAACTTGAAAAAAACTTTAGTGATAAATATTCTGTTTTGATAAAGAAATTACTAAAACTTCTCAGATGTGTCAATCAGATTAAAAAATACTCGCCAACATTTTGAAAGGCTGACTATACACTAGGCAGAGATCTAGGCCCTTTGTTTGTATTAACTCATTTGATCCTCACTACCACCCTTGTTAGTCCCACTTTACAGATGAAGAATCAGAGATACAAAAGGGCCATTTGTCCAAACTTAGAAGCAAGACAACCAGGATTCACAACCAGGCAGTCCACTTCAGAATCCATGCTCTTCCTCACTCTGCATTGCTGCCTTCCTTGGAGACAGGTACTTTATAAACTAAAATTCCTCTAAAACATTCATTGATGTCCATAGGAGTAAAAAATGCAATTCCTTCCCACCTTCACCTTCAAATAAGGATTTAAAAGAGAGAAAAATTAGATTGTGTTCTGAGAGTTAAACTATAAATCTACACACGAGGAGTTAAAGCAAAGATGTCCAAAGTCATTTTAAAAAAATAGAGAGGCCGGCCTGGTGGCGTAGTGGTTAAGATGGCAAGCTCTGCTTCAGCGGCCCGGAGTTCGCAGGTTTGGATCCCTGGCGGGGACCTATGCGCTACTTATCAAGCCATGCTGTGGCGGCGTCCCATATATAAAATGGAGGAAGATAGGCATGGATGTTAGCCCAGGGCCAATCTTCCTCAGCAAAAAGAGGAAGATTGGCAATAGATGTTAGCTCAGGCCTAATCTTCCTCACCAAAAAAAAAAAAAAAAGAAGAAGAAGACTTCCTAATTTGCTGTTTTCTGCTCTGCATGGCCCTCGTTTTTTAAATCGTTTCCTTACTTCTCAGCATGGCCTAGGTCAAGATTTGGGTCTCCCTTGCCTCACAGCTCACCCACGTCCTCTCTGTTTCCAAGTGGGATGCCAGAAGTGAATACACTGTCTAAAGGATAACTTATCTTAAGAAAAAATGGGTCGGTCACAAATGGTTTTCTTGGCCATGGAAACATTGAGGGTGTGTCGTTGAGTCAAATATCACCAGTGCCTGTGGGAGCCCAAGCCAGAAGGGAGGATCCTCTGGGCAAAACTCTACTAGATTGCTGCAGTGGCATGTGTGTCCCTGTGGGGAGAATGGATGTCTTGAGTATCTTGGCTTGAGCAGTCCATCTTTAGACCATATCGCTACACCCCTTTGTGCTTACTCCAAGCCCATTAAACTTCCTCCTGTTGACTACCTATCCTGTCATGGTAACGCCTAAAGGAATTTTAGGAATTAGATGAGGCATAAGATGCACTCCTGCCAACATGAGTACGTCTTACAGCTACACTTCTCACTGCAAACCGGTTATTAGTATTCTGATTGGACACAGTCTCAGGAGCTGTGCTCATGTGAGTCTGTCCTTGGAACCACTTCTCCTCAGTGTGATTGCAAAGCTCATCTCCTGAGCCCCAAAGCCAAGGGCCACACGTGATCCCATGGCAAGTCCATGATGTACATGGCCCCTCTTGGGGCCTCTCAAAAGTGTCTCTGGTCCTTCTTATGACATACCTCTGTATCCTAAACGCCTCACATATATTCCTTTAAACTCTCTCATCCCTGATATGAAGTTTTCTATGACGCCAGTAGAAAGTCAAAGCAGGTGTGTTTCTCAATCCCAACTTTATGCCTTCAGTACGATAAGCTGCAGTTTTCAGTAACGGATGAACATAGCGATACATATTTATTCCCACGGATACATATTGGTGTTTATATTCACATGTGTGCCTCTATTTGCAAGATGAAAAGAAGTATAAAATGTGAAATAGCAGCAAAACTAGAAGTACGGAATTTGTATTTATCAGAATGTGATAAATGTCAGGATAATAAGCCTCTCAAAGGAACAAACAGTCTCCTCGAGCATTCCTGCCTGCCAGGCCATGTGTGAGGCACAGAGCAGAAGCCCCCATGCCTGCTCTTTGGCTGAACATCTCTAGTGATTTAAAATTCAGACGTCGTGACACCAGTGACAAAAGGATCCTGAGAAAGACGTCCTCAGTGCATCTGAGATATTTCCAGTTCATTGTAAAGAAGAAAATGAATAGATGGTAATTAAACCAAACTTTATATATCCCAGCTATTGTGTGAAGTACTTGCGGAATTGTGATCAGAGAAAAGACAAAAACTCCAGCCTGAGTTGTGTTACGTGTTATATGAGAAGGTTGTGTTTTGAAGTAATTGACATTTCAAGAGTTAGCAGAAATAATTCGTCTTGATGTCACCTCTATTTAAATCAATCTTAGTACAAATCAGAAATTAAAATGTTAACCAACTAGCTTGATTGCCTGTTTTGAGTTTCGCAATAAGTATTTAAGTGAAGTTTGAGTATCCAGCACTGTGCTGGTGGGTGGATGAGTGGGATACAGGGTGGTCTCTGCCTGAAGATTCTTCTAGTCTGGTAAAATAGATAGATTTACATACAAGAGACAGCTAGAAAATGCAACCTCCATATCCAGCATGAGGTTACATCGGTGATTCTCAATCAGGGGCAATTTTGCCTCCCAGGGGACATCTGGCAATGTCTGGAGACATTTTTGGTTGTTTCAGCTGAGGGTGTGCTACTGGCATCTAGTGGGTAGAGGCTAGGGTTGCTGCTAAACATCCTACAATGCACAGGACAGCCCCTCACCACAGGGAATTATCTGGTCCCAAATGACAGTAGGGCAGAGGCCACATACGCATACCCTATACTTCTCTGGCACTGTTTTGTACTAGAGAAACTCAGTGAAGTTCCCAGGGAGGGAGACTGAGATGGTACTTCAATCCTGGGAGGACAGAAACTGTCAGAGTACTTGCCTGGGCTCACAAGCTCCCTTGTTTCACCACTAGAATTCTCAGCTGCTACCTAGCACTGCACTCAGCTATCAGCTGAACCTCCTCTTCCTGCTGTGTGGTATCAGGCACATGTCAATGTTTAACTAACATTTAGTTAAGCACTTATTATGTGACAGGATTAGAAGCACAGGTTTTAAATCATTCAGTCCTTGTAACAATTTTGTAAAGTAGGTCCTATTGTTATCCCCATTTTAAAGATGAGAAAACTGAGGCACAGGAGGCTGCGTGATTTTTTCTTACATTACACAATGGTAGATGGTGAAGCTGGACTTGAAACCCAGGTAGTTCAACGACATTATATTGCCTCTCTGTCAGCTAACTTCTACCAGGCAATAGTGATCAGATTTCCTTCAGATTTCTTTCACTGTAAAATGTGTACTCACAGAAACCACCCTCCGAGGTACCCAGGTAGGCAGCAAATGCACCTGGAAAGTCTCGAGAGTAGACTTGTACCCTTTCCTCTCTTCTGGCTCCTAGCTATCCCCCTTGCAATTCCAAGGGAAACTGGTGTGTGTGGGGGGAGTTCTTCCCCCTTTATTCATGAGCAAAATCCCTGATGGGAAGAACTGGACTATTTGGTTTAGAATCATAGAGCTTAAAGTGCAGTTGATGGAGTGAATTTCCGGTTGTATAAAGAAATTATGTACTACCTTATAAAGGAATTGTTTTTAAATAGTTACATTAACGTCTACTGATATGGAATAATATCTATGTTATATTGTTCCTTAAAAGCAAAAAACAGTGTAGATCAGTGCATATAACATATCCTATTTTTTATGAGAGTAAAATTATGCTATTATATGTTTAGAAATAAGTCCAGAAGAATCCATACCAGTCCTTTAACAATGATGGTAGAATTTTAAACTTAGGATGTCTAATTAAAAGTTTAAAAAAAATAAAAAGTAAAAAACTTCTCTTCCAGACCCCCAAGGAAAGTTTACGGAGATACCGTCATCCAGGGAGAGAGGTCATGTCCTTGGAGATCCTGCTGAAGGCCAGGCCATAGCAGAACTGGGCATGCAGCAAATCGTGTCTCCACGGAGCTCAGTTTTCTATTCTGTGCCTGCTTTTGCCACTGAAGATTCTTCCTCCACCCAATCAACCCCCTCACATCAAACTGCATCAATAAGGAAAAGAGTGCAGCAACTACATCCCCCTTCCACCTTCTCAAAGCAACTGGTATCACCCTTTTTTACCTTGTAGTGTGTTTAAATTAATGGACATCCCCCTTCCAGAAATGCTTTCGGGTTTAAACTTTATCTCTCATTGAAGCATGAGGTAATTTCAAACACAGCAAGTAGATAAAAGAGGTACTTCAAAAGAGCATCCAACTTCCTACAAGTAATGTCTTTGCTATGTTATCCCTTTTACTCAGATAGATTCAATTAAAAAAATTATTTTCTTTGAACACCCAACACCAAAGAGTATTCAAGGTCCTATAGGGAACATAGAGGTATAATATTCTCATTTCTGCTGTCAAGCAATTAAAAGAAATTAGTTGGAGAATAAAGCAAATGCAATACAGTGCTACAATACAGGTGAGGAGTACTAGGAGAGGTCAGAGGAAGGAGAATTTACACCTGCTTCATAGAATCAGTGTTGGCTTCATGAAGAAGGAGATATTCGAAATGCACTTTGAGGAAGGGTAGAATTTTAATAGGTGAAGATGAGAAGGTGAGGTCAAATTAAAAGGGTGGGCAGCGTGAATAAAGCATGTGAAGAAGGACAGCTTGGGGCATATTCAAGGGAAAAATCAGAAAGCAGGATGACTGGAGCACAAGAGGTTATATGAGAGTAGAGGGAGATCACTTTGAGAAGGGCCAGAAGTATAGTTGTTTACCAGGGAGACTAAGAAACATCTACCTAAAATGTTACTGAGCACACATATAGGACATTTACTTCAAGCAACAGAGAAGAGTATATTACCTTGAAAACTTCCTCTATAAAAAAGAAAGAAGAAAGACAGAAAGGCAGAAAGAAAGGAAGGAAGAATGGAAGAAAGAAAGAGAGAGAGAGAGAAAAGAAAGGAAGAAAGCAAAAAAAGAAAGAGGGAGGGGGAAGGTACAGAAGGGGTGGGGAGGGGAAGAGAAGGGAGAGAAGAGGGGAAGAAAATCCCTAGCTGCTGAAATGCAGGGAGAATTGAAAACTAGAGTGTTTGAGGTGGTGACTGGTAGCGGTGTTGACCTTTGCAACTTTAAAGTTTGAAACAAGCTAAAGAATTCACATAAAATGCAGACATAGACTGGTAATCCTTCTGGGCCACCAAGCAGAAGTAGATTCAAAACCTCTCCAGGAGGACACAGCATCTAACCAGGCCACAGATAAATCCCTGCTGAAGAAAAGCTCACAACTAAAAATTATAAAAATAAACAGATCTGTACGAGCGATCCAAAGGAACAAGAAACAGTAGGATTAGAACATCAAGAACATCAGGTAAGTAAAATTTTATAGAGAGTATGAAGTAAATATGTTTAAATGACTGAAGACAAAAAAAGAAACTCATATCAAAAAAGCAAATAGATTCTATGGGGGGAAAAGGAAATGATAAAGAATCAAATGGAAGTTTTAGAAATAAAAATTTTGATCACTGAAATTAAAATCCAAATGAATCACACAGCAGATTAGATACTGCTAAATAGAGAATTAGTAAACTAGAAGGTAGAGCAGGGAGAATTTTCTGGAATATAATAACAGAGAGATAAAGAAATGGAAAATATGATAGAGAGTTATGAGACTTAGAGGAAAGCACACATCTGTGATGAGTTCTAGAAAGGGAGACTAGGGTATTTGGAGGAATAGCAGTATTTGAAGAGAAAAAGGCTGAGAATTCTGCATGATTGTAGATGCAAATCCTCAGATTCAAGATGCACACAGATGACGTCCTAGATGCCTCTCTCCTGACCCTGGGATGGACCAGAATGAAGAATGCAAGTTTGACTATAGTGTAAGGAAAAGACCCAAACAGGAAATAGTGGCTTCTGCAGACGAACTGGCTTCTGCCCTGTAGGATTCCCACTTTATGAGCCTTGATCCAGCCCCCTCCCTCCTCTGCCCTCCTGTACTTTGGCTTTTGTCTGTGTTCTGCCACCAGACCAGGCCTTTGGAGATGTGCCAATTCAAACCCTCGCTCTATTCTGACCAAGGTACTAAAAAATTCCATGTCTTTAATTTCAACTGAGACTACATGAGAGTTTTATAAATGAAAAAAACAAAAAACAAAAAACTTAAAAACACCCATATGCTAGCCTATTGTCAAATCACGCAATGCAAAAAAATTCTTAATTCAAATTTAAGTGAAAGATAGCTTCAATTGTCTTGTCTAGCACAGCTCCTGGATACTCTGTCTTCAAATTCTCTTAGTCTATCTGCCACTTTTAAAGTATGTTCTGAATATCCTTGTATGATAAATTATGGAAAGAATCCTGGTTTGAAGGTGAGGAGGCCTGAGTTCGGGTCTTAGCTCTGTCAGTGTCTAACTGCCTAAGCCTGGGAAATCTCCTGACCTAATAACAATAGTGACCAGTTTTGAATGCTTGCTGTGGACCAGACCCCGCACTGGGTGTCTTGCATGCATGCTCTGATTTAATCCTTACAGCAGCACTGTGAGGTAGGGTCTATTACTATCTCCATTTAGAGTTAGATCATTGAGGTCACCTGCCCACAGTTACCTGATTAGAAGGAAGAGGTCCTATGACTGCAAAACCCAGCATGTCAACAGCTACAACCTCCAGCCTCACTGCTCTTTTGTATTTTTCTATCTCAAATGAGGCCTCCTTGCCACTCTGACATCCTATCACATGTTTATGTGCCTGTGTCTGTGAGTGTGTGTGAAATTGGCGTTCCATTGAAGACGATAAGGAATTTGTATCTACCTTTAGGGAAAAGAAAGCAAAGACATTGTTCTGTCTTACTTGGATATAATGGCTGATCACTTATAACCAAATGTGGATTTCAAAATTAAAAAATAAAAATTGTGTTGTATAGATTTTATAATCTTATTTTGAGAAATTATCAAAATATTGGTGTTTATAAAGAAAAGTAGATCAGCTTAGGTAATAACTCGCATCTATTCAATCAGTTTGAAATCCTGCATTAGAAAATTAAGATTTTAGCCCAGAAAAAGCGTCCATCTCTGGGATGTTGGGCCTCCCCAGAAGGAAAGGACTCGGAAAGCACATACATAGCAATTTGCCATCTGAATCCTCTACAAAGCGAGGCTGTTTAATCACTTGCCAACTTCCCAAAAATACCCTCATTGCCTTCTTACTTTCTCTTTTTTCGCCCTTTACTTCTTTCCCTCTCTTGTCCTTGACACCTCTCTAAACCCTACCTAGTCGATTGTTGCAATGCGAGGCCCACTTCTTACCCTCCTTCTCACAAGCCCTTCCCTCAGTTGGCCAACCCAGGCTATGGGATATGTGAGCCTCCTCCTCCAAATTCTTTAGAGCCTTTGCAGTGGTTTCCTCTCACTGAGCACTTATCTTTTACTGCCTGTTTTGTTAGTTAAGAGTTATGTGAAAGTAGAGGCCAGTCTTAGTATTTGTCACTGTTTTAAACCTACTCTCTTTGCACATTGTATATATCATATACAAATATAAATAATATCTATGTGTGTGTGTATATATATGATAAATATAGAGGTATGATCCACATGGATACATGTGCATTATCTTAGTATTTGTTTGAGTGTAAGAAACAGAAATCTATTCCACCTAATTTAAGACCAGGGGGATTTGTTATAAGGGTACAAGGATGTCACAGAGAACCTCAGTGCAGGAAGTACAGCCAGTCCTCAGAAGACTGAACTAGACCTGGAAAACCATCAGAAGCAAAAGCAGCTACTTTCTCAGTCTCTTTTTTCTCTCTGGGGCCACATGATCTACCATCTGCTCCATTCTCTTTCTTTTCTCAGCCAGACGGCCTCTCTCCGCACCAAGTTTTCATGGGCCAGGGAGCACCATGACCTCTAGTCTCTTGTCTCTTAGTTTAAACTCTTAAGAGAGAGAATCTGAATGGCTCAGGTCATGGGTCAGGTGTCCAGCCCTAGTCCCACCAACTGTGGCCAAAGAGGAGTAAAATTCAAAAATGACAAAACAAGGCAGGAGAGGCCCAACCCTTCGGCTATGGCAGCGAGTTGGCACGGGAGCAGTTCTAAAGAAAGGAATATATACGCATATTGTTTTCTTTTAAAACTATATTGATTATGTACTAAGTGTGTGTGTGTGTGTATGTGTGTGTGTATGCGTGTAATGAGCAAGTGAGCAAGTTAATACTTTGAAGATTTGCTTATAAATTTCTTGCTGAAGAAAAACAAAAAATGAGTATTTTTCCAATGGAAAAATAAAGACGAGAAAAAGTTGTTGGAGGCTTGTAAGGACAGAGATGAAAATAGGATATAAAATTCAATATAAAAGTACTCTTTTGGAAAATGTTCTTTAAGAAAGAATATTCTGACATCTATACGCAGGGTGGGCAGAATCTGGAAACAACAGCGGGCAGGAAGCCCACTTGGAGCTGGGATTTTATAATCTTCTGTTCATAATATAGAACCAGACCACAAAGGTTTAAAGAACGTAGACTAAGCGTCCCTCACTCAGCAGACAGCATTTTGTTCAAGATATTTAAAGATTAAAAGCTGAAGCAGTTAGTCTACTGTGTAATATTTACCGATTTGAGCTGCTCTACTATACAGACATCTTACACATAAATTTAACTATTATTATTGTGTTGCCCTTTTCCAAGAAAGGGTAAAGTAGATTTGTAGGAGCACTTAACACATGTAAATCCCCCACCTCTTTAAACCAAAGTGCATTATATTAAAGAGCTACATAAATTTTGCAAGTATTCTGTCCTTTTGAGATCATAGCACTGTTCCTTCTCGCAACACAATTAAAGCGATGCCTCTTTGTAAGCCGATTCCATGAACGCCAATCGAAGATATCTCACAAAAGACATTGCTTTTGCCAAGTGTGTAATTGCACCGAGGATATAACTATGAGCAGAGTTTCCAGACTTGGGTATTGCAAGGGCTCTGTCAGCAAATAGCTCTTTCATTGGCCAGCACAACCTTCTTTGAACTTTATTTACTCATTTATTGTGCTTTACCGAGTTTTCTTAAGACTGGCTTTAAAAAATGATTTAAAGCATGGCTTCCTTCAAACAGCTAATAGTCCATAAAACGGCTTAGTGCTTGCAAAAGAATGCTCAAATTGATAGTGGTGGAATCTCAAATGCTATATTTTTCCACTGATAAGGTGCAACCCAGGCAGAGATAGCCTGATTTTTGTCTGTCTCCTCACCAGTATGTTTCCCCAGCTCAGTTCTAAAAGAAGCCAACGTTGTATTTCATATTGAAGATGGTCTATGCCAAATGATTTTTAATTTTTTGATCAGCGTAATTTATTAAAAATGTAATTTGTCCAAGAGGTTAATGACAATTATTTTGATTAAAAATTATAAATATATAAATTATAAGTATATATTTATAAATTATAAAAAATATATATATGTATTTGACCAAATCATATAACGTTCCCATAAATTTTACTAGAGAAAAAACAAGTAAGGGATTTAGTTGTCTTATCTAATCAGGCTTAGATAGTAACTTTATGAGAAAAGTTGGTTTTGCAAAGTCAGGTTTGGAATTCAACTATTTCTAGACTCAATGATTTCAACATGTGCTATGTGATATGTATGTCTTTTAAGAGGCTAGATAATATGAGATCATGAGCTTTGAAATATACTTCCTAAATAACATTTCATAACAGTATCAAGTTAACAGTTGAGTGCACAGTATTCCATCATATGGCTCTGATGTAATTTATTATGGTGATTTATTTACCTAATCTCTGATTGTTAGACAATTTATATTTCTAATCTTTCACCATTATAAATAATTCTGCAGTGAACATCCTTATAGATAAGTAATATCCTTTAAATTTGTCTCCCTGGCTCTTCTCTTCCTTTGCTTCAAATTGATCTAATCTACCTTTGATTTAGGAAGATTATTCTAATGGAAGGAACACTTTGTTGAAAATAAGATAGTCAAATATTCTTGCTGTATTCAGAGCCTCCACAATCTAGTTTTTATCTCCTGTTTCTTCTTGATCCCCCTGTGATCTCCCAAGGCTCTGCTACTTGAAGTTTGGCTACTACTACTAGTTGAGCTTCACATTAGCATCCAAACCACTTTTCCTTAGGGAGAGAGAATTGGGGGAAGAGTCCTTCCTGGGAAATTTTGAAACTAGAACCATGATAGAGAAAATGTTCTTTTTCCAGATGACTGAGGTAGTAATGTGTAAACCTTAGAAGCTTATGCTGCCATGTGAACTCTGGAAAAAGACAAAGTTTGTCTACAGAAGGAGAAGAGTGAGCAGAGGGAGAGAGAAGAGAGAGAGACTGATGGACATTCTAACTGAGTTGAGAAGAAAGAGAAAGAGGAATCAAAGCATCTTTTCCCTGGAGGCATATAAGCACAGAACAATGGAGGGAATGTGGGAGAGGAGATTCAAGCCTTGGAGAGTGGTTGAACTAGATAATTAGTTCTGTTCGTCTCACTGCTGCCCAGACAAGTCAAGTTCACAGAGTTGGATTGAGGAGTGGACCACCCAAGTGAGTGTATGGTACAGCACCATGTAAATGTATTAAAATATTCCTACGGATATTTTACAATGTTAGAATATCCCCAGGAGTATTCCAATGACACTAGAAATGTAGTGAGATGGAGCAAATTGTACTTCTAAAACTCTTCTCAGCAAGACTCCTACACGTGTAGGAAGGCATTCTTTGACGAGCTGCCTGGAGTGGCAGACGACGCACCCTTCCCCTATGAGACAGGCTTGAGGCTCAACAGATGGTCTTAAAATTACCTTGAAACAAGATTGGATCATCTTAAAATCAAGCCTCTCCTGGTGTTGAGTGAGGTGAATGTGTTTGGAACCAAAGCTGAATTTATTTGAGAAGGAAGATCTTTGAGTGCTGCCACTCATCTCTTTATTCTTTGCCCTTTTCTTCATGTAACTTCTTATTCTTTTTCTTTTCTGAACAAATTTAGAGAACGTCAGTTTGAAGGAGTGCCAAATTAAAAGCCTACAAAGAGCACCCTTATTTTAGCCTATGGAGGGAACTGGCATGTCTGGTCCTGTGTGATCATTTCCTTCTCTGCATTTCCTTTTCTTAGGCTCTTCCCCCACTTCTCTACATATGCTTTTTTTTTCAAGGACTAGCTAAAATTCTATCTATTTTAGCCAACAGTGGCTCCATCTAAGCTACCACCTATACCAACCTTGAATCCTCTGCAGAAAGGTTAATGTGAGTTAGAGACTCAACAAATCTGTACCCTGGATGTGATCCCTGCAAACATTAGTTGACACAAGGGCATCCGTGCTGTTAGCTGGCAGCAGAAAGCAGGTCTGTCTCCTATGTAGGGGCACCCAAGAACTTCTATGCCCCTATGACACCTTACTTCCTCTGGAATACCAGACCAGAGGTTTAAACAAGAAGTCTACATTATCGTAATTAGGTGCTATTCTTCTTATTATTTAAATCAACTTCTGAATGGCTCTCGGGTTTTGACAAGAATCTGTTCTATATTTTAGAAAATGCAGAGATGGAAAAAGAAATATAATCACAAAACCCAGACTCTAACAGGCAGCAGGTGGAGGCCAGTTGAATGGCAGGCATCCCTCCTAACTCGAGGCTGTGGCAGTGCTGCCAACTACTCAACATTTTCATGAAGGAAGTGAAAAGAAGAAAATGTATTTGGCAGTTTTAATCAGATAATTACTTTTTTTTTTTTAAGGTATGTTGACTATAATTCCTAGGTTTTTACCATCTGTTTAAACTTAAGTAGAAGAGCATCACTCCTGAACTGACCATGCTATGTGATGAATGCGCTCTTGAAATGAATGCTTTCAGATGGTTTCCTTTTATGAAACGCGCACAAAGATGTGTAGTGTGGTGGTGGAGCCAGCCTTGTAAGACATCTGGCCACAATATGTGCCTCATTAAGTTACACCTGTAAGTGTGGGGTCATTTTTTATACCAGTAATATTAATAATAAAGCCTTCATTGAATAGGATTATTAATGGTGCCAGGTGGAGGATGTGGTATTACTTATAGCCTGGTAGGGGATTGGTTAATGTCTCCTCCCGCCAACGTTTCTGGTTTCGTGTTTATAGACAGAACGCTCCAGATGATGGCTGGCAATGTAGCCATTGAGAAAATGAATTCTCTCTCTTTCCCATCAGCAAGAAAATTTACAACAGTTGGTGGAGAATTTGAATGAATCTATTTTCTAATTTTGAACTCATAATCTCACTGAAGAGCAAGTTAGGTATTTACCAATTAATTCAAGAAATTAAAAAGTCAGTCTCAAAGTTTTAATTTCTCTAACTTGACTCAAATTGAAACTTTTCCATTCTAGCCATCTCCTCTCACTTCTTATTTCAAGAGGCATTCATCTCTGCATTTTCCCTTTGTGGTCACAAACTGAAAATCGGAGAAAAAACTAAGAAGAAATCTAAAACCTTTCCTTCCTTCTGTGGAATGTTTGCTTTGCTATTTTAAAATGCAAGACTTGTAACAGAAGGAAATAGATGCACGAGGTAGGATACTTTTTACTGTGCATTACTACAGGTGTCAGCAAGTCTGGTCAATTCAGAGTATTGTTTGGTCTCGCGGCCGGATCCCAAGATTTAGAACACCAACCCATGTTTTAGCTTCAGATTACATGCAACTAGGATAAGATTTTAAATTTAACAAGGCAATTGTTGAATGTTAATTAAATTGTATTTGAGTAATAAAATTCAATTGATTACTAGGAGCATGCTTATAAAAGGCATAATGGAAAAATTGTCTTTTATATATCTTTAGTCATTCGTAAATACACATATACATCAATTTGCACACAAACAATAAACTAATAAAATGTTAAAAAAGTCTATTTGCGTCTCACTTTACAGTTTAAAAGTGATTTTTCGCATACATTATATTAACAGCTCCATAAAGTAGGTAGTAGTGTTATCTTCATTTTGCAGAGAAGAAAACTGAAGTTAGAGAATGATATTCTCAAGATACACAGCCAGCAAGTAGCCGCTTCAAAACTGAAACCCACCCCCATTGAATCTAAACTTTTATGTTTTTTTCCACTCCACCATCTGTTTCCCCTTTCCCAGCCAATTAACTCCCCTTAAGAAAATCCTAAAATCCAGGAATGACTTCCACGCTACCTCATTTTAGTATAAATCCATTTGCATAATCTGGATGAATCTCATCAAGTGGATGAGTGGAGAAAGACAGACACAAAGAATACATACCGTATGAATTCATTTCTGTGAAGTTCAAGTCAATTAAAACTAATCTAAGGTGGCAGAAGTCAGCACAGTGGTTACCTCTAGGGAAGGGTGTTGACTGAGAGAGAGCATGAGGGAGACTTCTGGGGTGTAGAAATATTCTGTATCTTCATCTGAGTGGCAATGATACAGATATGCACATAAAAGTTACCTGAACACTTAAGATTTGTGAAATTTACTGTAACTATGTCATACCTCAATTAAGAATTAATTTTAAAAAGGAAGTTATTACATTGCCGGCAAATATTTACTAAATGTTCCTGAAATATGTCTTCTTATTTTCTCTTTCCGGAAAACGAATCATCCCTTTCCAGATCCTCCAGGCTTTTTCGTGCCCTGATTATCTATTCTAACAGTGCCCAACTATTTCTTCTCTCATTTTTCACAATATTTTATAATTGCCTAAATACAAGGTTGTCTCTCTCTCAAAGGCGAGGAACCATTTCTTCCCCATGTGTGTATTCCCAATATCTAGCGTAGTACCTGGCATGAGATACTTACTTAATAATTGCTTCTTAAAAGAAAAAAACATGAATAAATGAATGAATGAGCCAAATGGCTTTTCACTTTACTGTTTTATAACTGAGGTGTAGGATGTGGGTTATGTTAGGATATCTTGTAAGACCAGGAAACCATCCCATAGATGGGGCTTTCCAAGAAGTCCTGGGTCACCTTTTTTAAAAGGCTGCTGTACTTAAACCACCATCACCACCAACAACAACCTGGAGATACAGCACAAGCGCCAATGAGACCACTTACTTCCACTGTTGGATCTGATTGTCTCCCTTTCAGGCTTTACTATTTACATGGCTTCCCCTGCTTATGCCAAGGAGGAGCCCTCACCTACAATCTTTTCTGCATTCCTGCCGAGGTTCTGGCCCTTTGACCAGTTCTCCCCCAGATTCCTCTACTGTGGGAATTTTACTCACAGTCTGTCTAAAACAAAACAAACCTAAACCCTGGCATCTGTCACTCCAGCCTCTTTTTCATCAGTCTCACCTGTCAGTCTCTCTTGTTCATCTGAGTTCCAAGCTCAGCATAAGCAACTGTCACCATTTCACCAATTCTAAACAACGGCTTCCCATTTTGAAGGTTTGCAGTTTCTGTTGCAGTTTTTGTTTTGTGCCTCTCCTTGTGGCAAGACTGGCCCTTAGCATAACTGTGAAGAAAACAGATTGTTCTGGTATATCCCTTTGTGTCTCCTTTCTCCAGCCGTTTTACTCTTTCTCTTCCAGACTGGGTTAAAAGGACTCCAGATGAGCCTGACCAGTTCCAGGAGAGTCCCTGGGTTGGTAATGCTCTGATAACAGAATGGTCGGATTGTGAATTTTGTCCTCTTGGCCTAAGCCTACTCAGTTGACTTGTTTACTGTTGTCATCTCCACAATCTGCTCTCCATTTGGAGTGAAAATTCTCTAGAAGATTGTGTTTCTTTTGAGGGTCTGGCATGAAGGGTCTGTTTCTGCTTTGGAGCGGCTAAGCAGCCTTAGACAAGTGCTAGCATTCACCTGCTTGACAAAAGTATAGTCATTGGCCAAGGCCATGTTGCCTATGAAACCACGTTTTTGTTTTTTTTTTTTTGATTTGTCTTCATGAAGTTGCTTGGATTGTATAGATATTCAGCATTTAATGGGCTTTGTGCTCTTTATTCTCTGGGCAGGAAAGTCAGGCAGTCAGATGCAGGGTCCATGAAAATACCTTGGAGGGTCATAGAAGTGATGGGATTTCAGGACTGAGGAAAAATCTATGGGCTTTTCTTTCTCCCATTCATACTTCTTAACCCCTTATCTGGGTACCTTCCATGGTGATAAAGAAGGAGAGAGAATAGCAAATAGGAATTGAATTAGTACAGAAAAAGGAGAAGCTATGCCAAATGTAAAAGCCACAACTCTGTGTGGTGCTAATTCCTGAGGCTCTGTTAGACCACAAGGCATATTGGATTTGCTCCCTCCAAAACTTTAAGTATTTGTCCTATGCACCTGAGCTATGGCATCTTCCGATGAATGAAGACACGTGTTTAGTGCCATAGTCAAGTGCAGGATTTGGCGTCAGAGGCGACTGCATTCCAGTTCTGACAGTTTCTTACTGGAACACTGGGGCTCTTCTCTAAGCCTCAGTTTCCTCATCAGTGAAATTAGGATAATAATACAGACCACCGCAAACTGCTTTAAGTATTAGTCGAGATAAGAGAAAAAAGCCCTATAAATGGAAAAACTTTGCACATATGATCAGATATTAGTTGTGACTACCCTGCCTCTTGCTGACTGTACAGTGCCTTGAGAGTTTTCCTTTCACTGGTCAGGCCCATATAAGGATGATTACAAACCAGTACATGACTCTATCTAATTATGTGTTTGAGTGTGTATGTAGGTGGTGGGGGATGTGGGTAATGTAGACAATGAAATTGATCGGGTTATTCTGCTATCTGTTCTGCTCCAGGGCCAAAGGGTTTCCTTGCCAGTCATTAGGCATGGGTCCATTTTCTAGACACTAAGACAATTGGAACATTTCATCACTCTATGTGATTTTTTTAAATTAATGGCAGTGAATTCTTAAAATAACTCTTTAATGGGTTAACAGCCAATGAACGAGACCTACGTTGATTAAATTTCCCTTACAATACACATTTGATGATTATGAGAGTAAGGCATTGGGTAGATTGCCTTTAGGGTGTTATTAGATCTAAAATGTGTGAAACATTGTTCAAGAGAGGAGCCCAATGCATCCACTCTGTTCTGCACTCCTCCATCCCTGGCTTGAAATGAGACATGGCTTGATCATTAGGGTGGCTGCAAAGTGTCTTTAAGCACACCTCCTACCCTAAAGATGGAGACAGCAGGAGCCTCCAAAATGTCAAGCCAGAAAACTGAATCCAGCTAGAAGCTATCCCGTTTTCAAGGCGACACTTCCCTGCTGTGTGTGAAAGCATCCAGTAGCCCATGCCAGCGACACAGATCTCAAGTGGAGGTAAAACCCCATCCTATCAACTTCTGCTCCTCCATTCCTCTTTGGTGCCACCGGAAGCAGAAAGGAGGTGATTGGACTTGCAGGTGGTTAGTGCACAAGCCAGGCATGGTGAGTATGAGAGGACAAAGATGGCACAAGGAGAAGAGAGTAGGGTCTGGTAGATGCTTGAGGGTAAGCAACCGAGGAGACTCTCCCAACAGAGGCCACCTTATGGGCCTGACTTGCTTCTTCCCTTGGGGAAGCACAGAGTGAAGAGGAACAAGGAGAGAAAGGAGAAAATCAAGTTGTACATGGATTGAAAAAATATTGGGGACTAATTCAAAGATGACTTGTAGGAACAGAGAATACTTCCTTCTTTTTGCTACATGTTCTAAAAGTCAGGGGGCGGAAGATGAGGGAAGGAACATTTATTATGTGCCAATTCTGTGCCAGACATTCTGCTCACACTTTTAACTTTACCTCATTTCAACTTCATAGGAATCATAGTAGGTTTTTTAATT
This sequence comes from Ceratotherium simum simum, assembly GCF_057802395.1. Classification (NCBI taxonomy): domain Eukaryota; kingdom Metazoa; phylum Chordata; class Mammalia; order Perissodactyla; family Rhinocerotidae; genus Ceratotherium; species Ceratotherium simum. The sequence continues at coordinate 44,227,646 of NC_141913.1, forward strand.
TCCCTCATTCCATATGAAGAAGCCAAGGACCGCAGTGGTTAAATTTACCTAAGGTCACAGGTGAGGCAGCCAGGTTGGACCAGGTGTGCCTGCCTGTGAAGCACTCTACCACATTGCCTCTCAGTGTCTATGACTTCCGTGGTATTTCTACAGGTCTAGAAATAGGGCTAGCAACATATGCTTTGACATGTTGTTCCTTAGGATTTTCAGGGACTAAAAAAGGGTAAACCAAACATTCATAAATGCAAATTATTTATGTAGATAAACCAAACACATTTTGTGAAAATCAATTAAAATTCTTAATAGCAATAATTTTCTAAACAATGGCTTGAAACTGACAACTGAGACTTCAGTTACCCAATACATTGATCATATAAATGAAAGCCCTCAAGTCTGGCTGACTTCTAATAGCTTCATGATAGTCCCAAGATTTACAAATCAAGTGACTGGGTTTCGGAGACCTATTCAGGGTCAAACTAGATTTATCCCCAGCATTTAACACATAACACATGTCTTGAGACAGGATGTAGTTTGGGATGGGGGCTGGGTAATGTGTGTACAGAAATTATATTTCACCCTAGGTTTACCCTGGATGTTGTTATTGGGTAACATAAGGAAGTATTCTCTGTTCCTACAAGTCATCTTTGAATTAGTCCCCAATATTTTGTTAATCCATGTACAACTTGATTTTCTCCTTTCTCTTCCTTGTTCCTCTTCACTCTGTGCTTCCCCAAGGGAAGAAGCAAGTCAGGCCCATAAGGTGCCCTCTGTTGGGAGAGTCTCCTCCGATGCAATAAACTATCTTAGCATATTCAGAAGAAATTCAACTATCTTCCTTGACAAGTCCCAGCTTTACCTAATATTATCTCCAAGGGTAACTTGGGCCTGTCAAGGGAAGCAGACATCCAAATAATGAGAAGATGCTATTCAAAAGGTGTTTGAGAAGAGAAGCAGGGAATGGCTGCTGAGTTGGGAAAGAGTGAAAATCTTTGAAGGTTACTCCACATCCCCCCAAGGAGCAAGGAATGCTGCCTACTAACTCCTCCCTGATGGGTGTGTAATGCCTTACAAATTGAGCCTGTTGTGTAAAGGAATCCCATAGAAAGCCGTGGGGCCAAAATCTGCAAATCAGGCCCTGAGAATCTCTTCCCTGAGATTTTTCACCCTTGCTAGATAGGACAGACTCTTGCAAAGTTACAGAAAATAGAATTCGCCTTTGCAGGAGTGTGGGGTTAATTAAGTGAGATGCTACAGATAAAGGTACCTGTCTTTAACACTGAATACATATTTGCCATTATAGTGATGATGATAATGATGATGGTCATGATGATGATGATGGTGGTGATCATGGTGATGTGATTACGGTACCTTGCAAATCACTCTCAAGGATGTTATTTCATTGCCTTTGGGTTGCATCCTGTGAGATAGATGGTAGGAGTCCATACCAGAAACCCAGCTCTCCTGATTCCCATCCATCATTTTTCCACTACTCTCTGCTGCATCCTAGGGAAGCTTTTAAGGAAGTGGGAGGAGGAGGAGGAGTGGATCGAGAAATCAGAGTACAAACAGTGATTCTGCCAAGGATACACTGTGGTTCCGTTCACCTCATTTCTCAAATGGGGTGAAAAAGATTCTTTGTTGGAGAGAACAGAACCCAGAGAATAACCCACCCTCCCTTTCTTCCAACAGGGAAAATGTAGAGGGGTCTCTTGGAGATTTACTTCTTTTGTAGGCCTGCAAGCCAAAGCTGGTACTTCATCCCCCTCCTAATTTTCAGAAGCAAAATAATACTTGTTTCCCTTAAAAAGAGAAATAAACAACAAACAGAAATTTTAAAAAATCCTAAATTCCTGCTTTTAGATTAGTTCTGAAACGCATTAATCTCTTTCACTTGATGTGGCTCACTTTCGTTCTTCCATTTTAATATCTTAGGGGAAAAAAAAACCCAAATAACCAATAACAGTTTACAGCTTTGACGCAGAGCACTAAAGTTGTTTTTCTATGAATATAGATTATTACATTTTTTTACAAAGCAAGTAAACAGATGCATAAAAATGCATTATTTCAGGAGCATAAGAAAACCTGCAATAAGTATAGTGGTTTTAATTTGTTTTTATGATTACTTGTAATTAATTAGCATCAAAAGTAAATTATCAGCATCCGAAATTGTACCATCAGATGTGATCAGGGTACTCCAAGAATGATTGACTGGTTCATCTTTACACCAAGGTAGGAAAAAGAATGATCTTTTCCTTTACTTTTTTTTTTTAACTATACTTAAATGAAAGTGCCAAAAGCCAGTGGCAACGCAGAGGAAGAAATTTAAAGGCAACTGATAGGAAGGCCCAGTTTGTCCCGTGACAAATGGTGTCGAGGGGTAAAAATGATGTACGTTAGCAGTCACATCACTCTATCAGGTTAGGCTCAGGATGAAAGTTTCCTTTAAAAAAAATAAAAACAAAAATGGGTCAGCTCTGCTAAGTTGGAGAAGGTTCATGTACCTTCTCCAAACCATCACTCTTCAACCATAAAAAGGGAGACATTTTGACAGGTGTTGGTATTTTTTTTAACCAGTTCTTGCTGTTTGTCACCATATTTTTTTTCCCCTTAAGATTAATGATGGAATTGTTTGCTGTAGCTTTGGTCAATTTAAAACTAACCAATAGGTTCCAAAGAGCTATCCCCTTGACCTCTTTCCATTTCCTCTGACATTTACTGCAGCAGCTCACCCTGCTGTGAACTGTCCTTTGCTGAGGGGGTGCCAACAACAAAGAAAAATGGATATTTAGTAAGCAGACTGGTTTTTATCTGTGAGGAATATGTGCAGGGATTTAGAAGACTCACCCACGTCTATTTTATTAACAAGAATGTACTTGAACTGAGAACTCAATCTCTGCAATACAAATAGAATTCAACAACAGAAGGGAAGGGAGGGAAAAAAATAAGATTAAAAACCCACAGTCTACTTTGTTGCTCAGTATCTCTCCTAAGAGTTAGAAGCTCTCACAATGGGATTATGGAGCTTCCAACAAAGTTAGATAAATAGATTCACTTCTAACAACTTTCATTCTATAGCAGGCCCTCAAAAGACACATAATTTTTCATTTTTGGTAAGCTTTCTGAAACGAAATGATACATCTGTATTTTTCTAAATAATCCACTGGGATGAATAAATAGTGTTACATGTTGACGGGGAGTTGGGGATAGATTTGCACTTATGTTGACTTCGATATTGATGAAAGAATATAGAGTAAATTGCTTCCCAATGAAGACATAGTCAAGGAAGTGTTGGCCTCAGACACATTCCTGATTATCTTGTCGTCCTCCTCCAGGGATTCTACCCCAGGTAACCATGATGCTACCAGTGAACTTGGCTGGTTACTAAGGAACAATGTCAGAATTAGTCCCTCAAGAGAAAATGTCAAATCAAACAAAGGAGGTCTGCACTGCAGTTATTGTACTAGAAAAATCTCTAATAAATCACACTAAAGTAATAAGTGATGGTCAAAGTTCAGGCTACATCAACTGTATTCTTGTTTAAATATTTAAATTAAGGGTTTGTCACAAGCCTTGAATTACTATAGTCGCTCCCATCCACCACTGCAGGAAGCAGGAGTTGGGGAAAACTGGAGAACCCATAAAATTCCTAGCCAGAATATTTTCTCACTCAGGTTTTCTAGTCTGTGTCACCAATGGTGAACACACTTTCCCATTTTTCCAAGCTTGCTGCCTGCCAGATTTGTCTTTGGAAGTTTATACCACTCATCTCCAAATACAGTGTTCAGGGGCACATATTGAGAAGATGTTGGCTATTATTTTTCCCTGAGGAGAGGAAAGTGATGAGGCTATTCAAGGCAGAACCAAGGAGAAAAAGCACTGGCTTGACTTCTTGAGGAAGTAGACCCAGGTACCGGGCAGCACTCACTGAAGTCACCAACATGGGAAAAGCCCATGTTTTGTTTCCTATCATCATTTTTCATTTGGAATTAGGGTTCCTGGTTAAGAGCATATCTGGTATTCCATTATAAAGCTGTTCTCCTATGGATCCAATGAGGCCATTTAGCTCATTGGCCACTGGATGGCCATCTCTTTTTAATTATTGGTCTTTCATTATTCCTTTTTGTGTGAATATGTGTACAGAAGATGGTGGAGGCGAACCACACAAGTCTTGACTTTCTAGGACCACTTGAATACCAGACCCCAAAAATGGGTCAAATTTTTTAGCTACAAGGCAATGTCTATTTGCCAGGCCTTCTTCAAGATTTTTATGATACTTCAGTAGTGGGGTACGTTTGGGTGAAGACCAAGACAGACCAAATTATTCTAAATATTGATTTATAATGAGAAGGGTTAGAATAAGGTTCCAAAAATTCTAACAAGGACCTCTTCGAGAAGATTATTAAAAAGACATAATCTGTATTTATCACCCCACACCCCTCACCCCTCACCCCCTCTCCCTAGATGCTCTTTGCCCTCATGGAGCCCCATCTGAGGTACAGAATCCAGGCTTTTTCCTCTCTGAGCAGCTCCCTCAGATCTGTAACTTTTTAAATATCCTTCCTCTGTAGAATGGCTCTATCCTGGTACTAGACCATCTGGATTCTGCACTCAGATTTCCAGGCTACCTAATATTTTTATTAGATCAAGTTAATGCAATAACAGGTAATTTTGTATTGTTGTGTTTCCCTCCTGGGTAGCAGATGTGCATTCTAGCAGGAGCTCTCTAAATATATTTTGATTAAAAAGAGTGGTCCTCAAGAGTGTTAATTCAATTCAGTAAGGGAGATATTTGGGGGTAGATGAAGTCTTTTGGCTCCTTCTAAACCACACTGGGATGAGGCAATGACTACATACTCTGACTCTACAAAGACTTGCCCTAAAGGTTTATGCTCTTTTAATATAAGACACATGATTTCCCCAGTAATTGCTTTTATCTACTACTTGATATTTGCCATAGAGGCACAGTCTCAAGAATTGTCTAGGGCAACTGTTTTGTTTAAAACCAACATTGCTTTAAATCTACACATTTTAGCATAAAAGCTCACAAGTCATATTTTACCCATTTCCGATTTATGAAGTTCCCTGGGGACACTTTTCACCATAAGGATTTTTGCAATACAAATATACAAGCTTCCTTCTCTTATTTTAGAAGAAATGATTGGTATCCAAGACTTTCTTCCAAATTCCATTTCATCAGCATTTTACAATCGTTTTTAAAAGCTCTCTTTTACTAAGCTTTTTTCAAAATTATACTTTCCCTCATAATATTATAATATATTATCTTCAATACAAACATTTGAATACTTTTTTCCCCTGCTCTTCGATATTCAGGCTTCAAATCAGCAATTTCTTGTACCTTTATGCTCTGTCCTCTCTTTTGTCTTTTTCTTTCTTTGATGGCTTTTTCTGAAACACACTGCTGAAAATCTTTTCCATTTCTCTCAACAGTGTTCTTTCCTTGGTGTTAAGCTGTAGATGGTAGAGGTTTCACAACTTGCTTTCAGTCCTATTCTTTGCACTAAGGAATGTTCGAGACTGAGGGGATAGTGATGGGACTTTAGGGTTTCACTGGGAGAAATCCAACAAAAAATATTTTAAAAAAGAGTAAATGATCCATGTTAAAATACGTGGCAATGAAAATAAATAATTGGAGGTTAGAAATACTGATATCATTCAGTACTAGACACAAAGAAGCTCAAAGAACACTTGTAGTTTTTCCAATCCCAATACTACTTATGATACTTACGATTTTAATTGATTAGGGTCATAGATGCTTTCCTTGACAAAATCATAACATAATATCTATCAAACAAACAAACAACTTAACAAGGGAATGTCAGAGGGTAAAAATGAATTCCAAAAGGTTTTAGATCAGAATTGTAATCTGAGGTGATGGTGGGAGAACTTCTAAGAGTTACACATGTGGTTTCCTGGGAGCAGTATCAGCCAGTTGCTGGAGATAAGCTGATTGGTCTGCTTTGCATGAGAGATCATAAAAATTGCACATGAATCAGCATGTCATCTCCTGAAGGATAAGAACATTTTTCTTCCATTATCCTAAAGAAATACCTCTGTCATTAAAACTCAGATTAATCTATTACTCATTTTAGTTATTTCTGATTTAGATAAAGACCTTAATGATATGTTTCAATGTTTTTACTGTATGTGCCTAATTTTGTTTTTCTTTGTTCTAAAAAGTAAACTTTCAGTTTATTCGGTTTTATTCATTTGACTGTTAATGAATGCTCTATCATCTAGGATTAATGGCACTATCCATCCAGTTGTCCATGGTAGGAAACCTGGACTCATCCTTACTTAGAATTAATTTTCTAAATCTTACAATTTTTTTCATCAAACCTTCTTATTTGCTCTTCATTAAGCAACAACTGAATATAAGTAATCCTCTGAGTACTACATATCATCTATAAATGCTGCCAGTTCTGTCTGTCCATCCTGATTTGATAGTTCTATCTTCAGGGCCAACAATGTGAGGCCATCAAAATCCCTCCCCTGCTGATGTAGCCACATCAAAAATTCCATGCTCACCAGTTGTAGAAGCCAATTCTCTTTACAGCCAGCAGATTCTTTATCAGCTCTTGCCTTCATGAGAAAATTAGTGAGTCACGATCATCCAGACTTAGCCCTCTCAAGTGGTATTTGGTGATTGGCAGTCATAGAACCATCACATTTTAAATTTCAAAGATAGATCATTGCATTTTGTTTTGATTCTGAGGACTCAATGGAACACAACAGATTCCATTAAAAAGCTATTTTGTGAGGATGAGGCAGGATAAAGAACTAAAGGCAGGTATTCTAATTTGACAATCTTGGGTAGATGCAAGGATGGGCTGATCACAGTGATTTTGGTTAATGTCAATAGGATTGTGTCTAAGTCACCTGGATTGCAGATTCTGGGTTTATTTCTCTCAATCCTAATCTCACTCCTTCAAAGGAGACATTTCTCTGGTCAGTGCAAATGCAGAGGAAACAGCACAGGTTTTGTGTTTAAGCCATATGTAGATTCAAATTAAGATTCAGCCTCTAACCCCCTGAATTAGCCTCACATAAAAAAGTGGACACTCAAACCTGTATTTCAGGGTTTTACAGGGACAGGTGCACAATAGGAACTAAGGAGTAGCTTTCATTATCATTATTATGATTTCTCCTTCTGTCTAATTCCACCAATAAAAGACATGAGAGTTCATCAGAAGGCTAATTTGGACTTGGAATCTCTTGAATCCAAGACTCATAAATGTCAAGGTGATGTAGGGATTTGCTGCTGCACATTTGTCATAAGACCTAAAAGGGAGAGTTTAGGGGCCAGCCTGGTGGCGCAAGCAGTTAAGTGCACACGCTCCACTGCGGCGGCCAGGGGTTTGCTGGTTTGGATCCCGGGTGCAGCACCGACACACCACATGTCGAGCCATGCTGTGGCGGCGTCCCACATAAAGTGGAGGAGGATGGGCACTGGCCCAAGGCCAGTCTTCCTCAGCACAAAGAGGAGGATTGGCAGATGTTAGCTCAGGGCTGAGCTTCCTCGCAAAAAAAAAGGCGGGGGGGAGAGTTTAATTTTCATAGGCTACTTTTGTAAGTCTATCCATTGGGTCACATTATTTGATAATCACAGTTCGATATTGATCAACTGTAGCCTATCAGTTTCATTCTTTCACATATATATTTCCTTTTATGTGCCAGACATTTTTTTGGTCATTGAATAATGTTTAGGACCAACTTTACTTTCACTTCAAATGAAAATTTTTCTATAGAAGTTTCTGTTTATTCTTATTTATTATCTCCTCTATTTACCATTTCCAAGGATGAAGATGTAAAGATTACAAATGATATTTTTCCCACTAAATTTGCATTCTCTAAATCTAACTATTTAAAAAACTGGGATGGAGAAATGGGTAGAGCAGGAGGATTAAACCAAAGGAAAGGGCTCTCCACACATGTAATGGCCTCGATGGTTCAAAACACTCAAGTCTGGCTCTCTTCTGAGAGAAGCTTTAGACAGGTAACAGATTGAAATGTACCTCATTTAGACAATCTGCAAGACTGATGTTCCCTTTTCCCTTGGTTGGTAAAGCCTAGAAAAGTTATCAATAGAACTTCCTCTCAAAAGAAGTAATACTTTTTAACAGCTATACATTTCAGTGAATGGGCCTGACCTAGCTATTGGGGCACACAGTGCCTGCAGACTTGGGCACCATTCTTGTTAAAAGCATGGCCCTGAGTGAACAATTTCTCTGGCCTTATAGCCCCACTGTTTTGGAGAACATTAGAGACATGATCTGAGTCACAAGAAGAGGAAGAAAATTTAACCCAGAGCTCTTTAAATCCTTCTCTAAGAGGTATACTCCAACCTTGCACAATGATTTATTTCTAATGAACTAGCAAATAAAGAGACATTCTATCTCTTTTGGCAAAATTTTGACCCAACAATCAGCTGGATATCCTGTCTAGACTTGACTCCAGTCTCTACCCAAAAAAAAGTCTGTCCAGAGCCTCCTGATCTAACATTTTCCCTGGTGAGCAGAAAGACTTTAAGCATAAGTGCAGTTCTGTTGACTATTGTCAGTAAAATGAAGTTAATCAAGGAAATGGTGGAGATCCATTAAAACTTTCTGCTGTGTATTCATTCACTGATTTATTTAGAAGACATTTTTGGAGCAGTGATAGGTAAATGAAAGGCTCTAGAAGTATGCACATTACTCAGGTCTCATAATCCTGGGAGTCAGACATGCAAGCAAAGATTCACATTATGAAGTTGCGTGTCTAACAGAACATTAGCTAAGCTCAAAGGAGAGACAGATTTCTCGTGGAGGAACTAGGGACAGCTTTGTATCTATCACTTCCCATTGTGAGCCTAGGCTGCCTTGTTGCCCCAGGAATTGGGACTTGGGGCCTTCCCTTAGGGATGTGACGTTTTTGCAGCGCACACAGGCTCCTACCACCCTGGCAGGGAGTGCTGTCTGCCTGAGGGAAAGGAAGACATAGACCCATGCAATCCTAAAGTTTTTGAGTTGGCTATTCCCCCTGGGAAAGTTTTTCTAATTCACACAAAGGTAAGCTGATGCTCTCCTGGAACTGTAGTGTGTGTTACAAAGAGGAGAGATCCAAAAGACGACCTTCTCCTTGGGGAGAGGCAAAATCAAAAGCCAACAGACTCTTTACATGAATTTTCCATGTAAAAGTCAGAAAGAGAGAATCCAGGTACCAGGCTCTGAAACTGAAACCAGATAGGAGCATAAAGGTCTGAGGCTGTGGATAGAAGGCAGAAGGGATAAATTCCCTGAACTGATTGTTGAGCTACAATGACTATAGGTGGCCTATTTTGTGGGTGGGATCAGAGGCACCACAGAGCCAACCTGATGAAGACAGGGACCAAAGAGGAGGTGAATTTGAGCTGTGTGATGGAAGAAGAAAATGAAGAAACAGAATTCCAGGCAGAGGGACCACCTCTGCAAAGACTCCAAGGGATAGAAAGCCACACACCAAGATTTCTGTAGTAGCTGGGACACAGAGTACCTGGGTGCAGAGGGTCAGGGGCTCAGGAACAAAGATGGAAAAGGAGAGGAAGCCCAGCTCTTGAAGACAGTACCCATAATGGTGTTCAATCTCTCTCATGTAACTACCAGGATAATGATTTCCTCTTAGAGGGAAATATTTGTGTGCTTCCTTTTATTAAATAATTGAATTTGTGCAACAGATCAGTGTTCCTCTTCACTTTGGTTGTCACAAAGCTCTGGGCTCTGTTGTAGACAGACCACAGCTTGACTCACCACATTTTACTGTGAGGATCTTGTGTTATTGCCCTTGACCTAATGTAATTCCAAGGCATTCACTGTCCTGTGTGTTAAACCACCATAAATCCCTTTTAGAAAATAATCAAAATAGGGGTGATACATAGAAATAATACATAATGGTATCTTCTATTTAACAATCAAGTAGTAAATGTTTCTTGACCACCTCTGATAGTCAGCTCTATTATTTGGAGAGTCAGAAGCACAAGATTTAGTTGCAACATTCAATTGTTAGCTTGTAATCTCTTTGAGAATATAAGTCATGGGCAGATAACATGATAAATTGTAGTACAAGGCATTATATGCAGGGTTAATATCTGATCTATGTTCACTGCTACAGGGGTACTTGCAATTAAAATATTTCAGTACTTCTCCTTTGGATGGTACATAACCAGTGCTCTAAGCCTGCTGAATCTCTACCTGCTACTCAGATCCCTTCAAACCCTCCCTCAGGACACACACACCCTGGTCCCACAACCCAGTAACCGAGGAGTTAATGCTGGGCACAACAGGGACCTCTGCTCCAGAACCAGGACAACTGTTTGCTGTGATGGAATGGGGCCCACGCCTGACGTTAATTAAATATTTTGAATATCTTGAGTTTGTGTTAGGTGCTAAATGATCTGTCTTAATGTTATTATTGCTATAAATAATAATAGCTACCATTAGTTAATCACTTATTACGTTCCATTTTCACATTTATGACTACCCATTGAGGGAGTCATTATTAGTCCCATTTTACAAACAAGGCAATAGGCTCAGGGGGTATAAATAACTCGAGCCAGGAAAAGCACCTAGTAAGCAGAAGAGCCGATTTTCTAACCCTGGTCAGTCAGATTCTGTGTTTGGAAAACACTTTGTTATCCTGCATAGGATGGTCAGAGAAGCAGTCTTGAAAAGTGAGAGGAAGGGTCTTAAAGAGCTTGGCTCAGCAGGGAGGGGGAGGACAGCATTCCTGGCTGGAGGGGAAGGGGACATCAAGGCATGTTAGGTGGGTGGACAAATCTTCTGACACACTCTTCACATATCGTTCCAGATTTTTCCATTTTCAGTTGCCCTCTAATCTAATCGTAAATAAGAAGTCTGGAAGTTGCATCCACTTCTTTTTTATTAGGTCACTAACGTTCAGCTATAGTGGAGAAAATTGGGGCTTCTTGGTCCCAAAAGGCACCATCTGGTTTATAAAACAACAGTGTATGCCCTCTGGATTATTTTCCCTTAGGAAATTCCTCCTTATCTTCTGCCTGGCTGCTAACTTAACGATAATTTTCATACTTTCTATTCTAATCATTTTGTGCTGTGGTTTTTCAGTTTATTTTGTTGAGTTTATGAAGGAAAAAAATACCTCTTGTAAAATAAACACAGGTTTAGTTTAGCAATAAAAAAACTTTCTCAGACTCCAAGGGCAGGAGCAAGTTGATACTTTACAGCTAAGGGAAGACTTCAGAAATTCAGAGAACAATTTAGTGCAGATTAATTGGAGACCCATTGTGGAAGCGAGGAGGTTTGAAACAGCAGGAAAAATCAAAGAGAGAAGAGATGCTCTTTTTTGTTGTTTCCTATTCCTGTTTTTAATTCTCTCCTCTCCTGAAAGAAGCGATGAGCACGCATTTTAAGCTTTAGGCATAATTGGTAAGACTGGGAAAACTTTGGGGAAGATTTGGGGAGGTGGGGTCATGGGCTCTACAATTTCAAAATAAGAAATCATCAAATTGAAGGGCAGAGATTAAAAAGGTCTTGGCCAGTAATAGTCAACTCTGTGGTTTCATAAAGGTCCCTGGTAATTCTGAACCTACTCCCTCTCCCCGACATCTGGGTAAATGGCAAGTCAATGCCAAATGAAAATGTTATTGTCCTCTATTCATTCACTGCCTTTGGTGGCCACTGTTTGTTCTCTATCTCACTCTGATGTGAAAAATCCCAAAGGTCTCCCATCCTCCATATCTCATTGCCACCCACCAGGCCTTATGTCAGTCCAGAGTCCCAAACAACATCATTAAAGGGGAGGAAAAAAAAATCCTGTACAGATTGGCTGGCTCCCTGGCCTGGGCTGGTTCAGGCAGCTCTTGGCTTAGCTATCCTGCCTTCCAAACACAATCTGTTTTCAAGATTCCTAGGCAATTTCAGGTCCAAGAGAGGGTTTGGTCTTAACTTCACCAAATTCAGTCTCCTCTCTGTTCCACTTCGCTGAGGCGTAGTAAGATCCATTTGCCCAGACTCAGGGTTCGGCTTATGTGACTAAGCCCTGTTCTTGGCTCTAGAAGAATTTCCTGCCCTCTCCTGGCTCGGCGTTGCTTTCTTTCTTTCATAACTTTGCTCTGCCAAGGGGCCAAACATGACTCCATCCTACTCTACTCTAGAGGATTTTGGAAATGGAAAACTACAGAAGACGCTGCGTGGCCACATTTAAAGAAGACAGGGCTCTTAATAGGACATAAAGACAGAAGGTCCAAAATGTATGTCAAAAACTTACCTTTTAAGACCCCGTGAGGACACCAAATTCTGTCTAGTGTGGATCCTGCAGCTGGCAAAGTGCCAGAAAATGCTAAAAAATAAATGCAAAAAGGTTTTCAAAGCACTCTGAAAAATATTTATCTAAACGAGAAATATTGTCCCATTTTGTGTGTGCGTTATGTGTGTGTTTAGTCTATGTGAAGGAGTACCTTACAGCTTACTCTCTAGTTCTAAAAAGTAATACACTGTTTGCTCCTAGTAATACACTATTCACTTCTTTTTTGGTGTTTTTGAATGTATTTTTAATATCTCCTTGGGTCATCCTAGGAACATCATTTTCTGTTTTTTCTGTAAAGCAGGGATGCCCTCAGAGGATGTTCGAGTCCAGTTTGTCCCCACCCCAAATGGCCCCTGGATGTTGTTCTTTCTTAATGGTCCTGTGGCTTTGCTCACTACCAGCTCTGGCAGTTCTCAAGGTAAGGGTAGCTCCACTTCTAATCTTAGAAAACTTGTTTTCCTTCGAAGTCAAGTTCTTTTTTTTCTTCTCATACTTTTCAGGCTGATGGCTGTATGCAGAATGACTGAGGTTTCCAGGAATCACACTTTCAGACAAGTAGAGATTTCCAGTATTATCATTCTGAATTACAAAAATGATGTTACAGTAACGTTCAAAAGTAATATAGAAAACAAAATAGGAAACATAATTGATAAATACTAACTCCTTGTTGGTTGTTATGCCAATTATTTTTCATTATTATTAATTGCTTGTAATTATTATCAATTACTTAAATTAGTTCATCTGATCTTCACCACAGTCCTTTGTGATAGGTATTCTCTCATCCATTTAGCAGATGAGGAAGCTGAAGCTCAAGAGAATCAAGACATTTTTTAAGTCATGCAGCTGGTAAGTGATGACACTTTGATTCAAACCTGGGTTGGTTGGACCCCAACTGCCCTGGTCTTAACCACTTGCATAGAAGCCTAGATTAAAAACATGCCTTTTATTTTTAAAATACATTTTTAAAGTAAAACATATAAAAATATGTATTTCATACCTTTATTAAATTTTTAAAAATTTTTTTGAAAAAATGTTAAAGGTTTATCATAGGAGAAAGAGCCGCCAGCTTTTTATCAGATTTTCAATAGTAACTTAAAAATCAATTAGAAACCATTAGTCTAAGTGGATTTATCAGAACTCTAGTCTGGGGAAATAGAGTTGGTTTCAATTCCCCTCTGTGGCAACTTTGACCCGTGGAGTGAGGGTGGTTTGGAGTGCTGTGTTGAGAAAGATTCTGAAGCCATTGCTCCATCAGCAGAAAAAAACATGCATTGGAAATATCTGCTATGATCTCATTTGGATAATGATTTGAACAATTTATTTTAAAAAATCATGAGACATCAGGGAAATTTGAACACTGAATATTTGATGATATTAAGGAATTGTTAATGTTTTAGATATGATCATAGTGTCATGATTATGTTTTTGTGATTGTTTCAGAAATACATTCTAAAATATTTACAAATAAAATGCTATGATGTCTTTGATCTGCTTCAAAGTGATTAGGGATTGGGAGAGGGGGCTGGGATATTGTGCTCGAAAAGGAAGTAGGTGGAGGTATAGAGTAAACCAGATTGGCCTTGAGTTGGTAATTGTTGAGGAATCATTAAAATATTCTCTCTTGCATATGCTTAAATTTTTCCATAATACAAAATTTCTTTTTTAAAAAGATAAAAAATGTTTTTAAAGGAAAATAAAAGAAATATCTACTACGGATGTGGTAAGTGAGGTAAAGTTGGAAGGGTGAGGGAGATGAGGAGGTGGTGTCTTACTGCTTATTAAGATCTAGCTCTACGCTAATCTCATCATAGTACTTTACAGAGGAAGGAACAGACTCAAAGCAGAAAGTGACTTGCTCAAAATCATATTGCTAGAGAATGGAAGTGTTCAGTCAGTGTCCAGGTCCCTAAGCCTAATAGCCTGTCCACTACACCCACCCAAACTCCATGGATGCCATAGCTCAAAGTCAGAACATAAAACATATTGAAATACCCTTTATGTTCCTCTGGATCCAAAGTGTCCTAAAGAATTGTGTGAACGGTATAATGTCAATTAACCAGAAATGGTTTTTTAAAAAAATAGTTTAACTGTATTTCAATTGTAGTTTTGCAAAGTATAGTTTAATTTTGAGGTAACTATAGATTCACATACAGCTGTAAGAAACAACGCAGAGAGATCCCATGTACATTTTACTCAGTTTCCTTCAATAATAACACCTTGCACAACTGTAATAGAATATCACAAGCAGAAAATTAGCATTGATATAATCCACCAATCTCATTTGGATTTCCCTAGTTTTATATGCACTAATGTGTGTGTGTATTTAGTCCTATGCCATTGTATCACATGTGTAGATTCCTGTAATCACCACTATAGTCAAGATACACAAAGATCCTTGCAAAGGGGTGTTTTATTACATTATACCACTGAGCGTGAAATACATTACAAAGAAATTATTGCTAACCCATAAATACTTTATTTTCTACCTGGATGGGGACTTGAGCAATGAAGAGAATTAGGCTAACTGAAATGGAATCTGAATAAAAGAAGATGAAAGTAAATTAGTCCAGGTACATAAATGGCAAAGGAATCCATTTTTTAAAATCAAGAATATTTTTAAGAGACTATTTTATAAAGCTGTATATAATAACAAACTCCAACTTTCATACATTCAAATAACCAGATATTTTTTTCTTCCTTTAGCAAATGACTTAACTTCTCTCAGATCAAGTTTTTCATCTGTAAAATATGGATAATTGTACCTATTTATGGGGCAACTTGTGAAGATAGAATAAAATAACGTATAAGAAAGCACTTGAAAAATGGTAAGGTACTGCTACTAAGAGTATTTTGATGATTTCCATAAAGAGAACACAAATGATAAATAATTAGGCTGACATCAAGAATTTATTTTTGAAGAGAATCTTCCAGGATATACCATATGGCCAATACTAGTTTATCCAATCTACAATACATCCTACTCCTGTAGGCCTATAAAATGGTCACTGATGCCCTTTATGATAATTCAGGGAAGCTGAAAAATTCTGAAACATCTTGTATCTCATCCAAAGAAGAGCCCACTGAGAGTTTTCAAATTTTTGGAGCTAGAAAGGATCTTAATCCAATTTATAAAGAATATATTGACACCCAGAAATATAAAGTGACTTCTGAATCTGTTATTGATATTTTACTCTATTTGAAATCTTTGACATAATCTCTCAGATATATAGTAATTGTGAGTTTTCACTTTAATATTTGATTAACAAGGACACTGGATTCCTTAAGAAATTGGTGCCCCAGAGAGGTGGCAGTATAGCGGTATGTGGAAGGATTGAGATCATGAACCAAATACTCTGAGTCCCAGAACAGGCCCTGCTACTAAAGGGAAATCACTTCACCTCCTCAGGTCTCATGAGTAGCTACAGGGGTTAACCCATCAAGTTCCTTTGATGTCTACATTTCTATATTTCTCATAAGTATTTAAGCTCTCCTCCACTGATATTACATGTCTTCATTAGCTCTCAGGAAAGTGGAAACACCAAATCAAGCACACTCCTTGTTGTGAAGGTCCATTTTTATAATTCACTGGTCATAAGAATTATTTTCATTCCTACCATGTAATGGAGTTTCAGTTTTTAAAATAAGTATTATGAATCTGTCTCTTCTCAAGTGCCTCCCCCTATCTCCAAATAGAAACCACCCTGGAAGGAGTGGATCTTAGGGAAAGTTTTGGAAGCAGTGGCCTTGCCTGATAGGCTCTATTTAAATACCACTTCTAGTATTAAATGCCAAATCCTCAGCTCTATGCACTGCTTCATTAGTTATTAATGAGGCAACATATTTGTTCAAAATTTATGATTGTTGATTTGCTCCCATCACTGTATGAAATATTAACATAGCATTTGTACTTGCAACCATTTGCAGACATTAGATTGTGTATTTGCATATTCATGAACACTCATAAATGTTTAAGGAGACAGCACAGAAAGCATGGGAGCTGTCAGACAGCCAGTAAAAAGGCATATTTACAGTGTTAATAAGTATTTGAGTTTATAGGCCAA
The DNA here is from genome assembly GCF_057802395.1 of Ceratotherium simum simum. Classification (NCBI taxonomy): domain Eukaryota; kingdom Metazoa; phylum Chordata; class Mammalia; order Perissodactyla; family Rhinocerotidae; genus Ceratotherium; species Ceratotherium simum. The sequence continues at coordinate 44,244,022 of NC_141913.1, forward strand.
AACGATGAGTAACAAATTAAGTGAATTTCTGGTTTGCCTATTGCAGAGAACTAGGGATTTTGTCATTTTTTAAAGCTTTGTAAACTTAAAGTTCATTTCATAGATGCTGAATAAGTGCTTATTGTTTAGTCACAAAATGGATGGCTTCAGTGTAAAGAAATTCCTAAGAGTGTCAGGCTTTTAGAGATTTCATTTTCACCCTTGCTCATTCATAGTTTTTCTGTCTTGGGCTTCCCTTTTGTCAAAGTAATGTGGGAAGGCAAATGTGTCATATACTGAGGAAGAATTATTTTCTATTTCAGTTTCGTCAAGGAACTTAGATAAATGATATGTCCTGGTGTTACAACATCAGCCAATGTACTTGACTCAGTTTGTCAACCTATAAAAACTGGGGCTTGGAGATTAAAAGGTCAAAGCATGGAACACTAATGAACAATAAGGGGGACAGGCCCAAAACATCCAACTAACAAAAACCTGACTTACAAGTAATCTGTATACCCAACTTGCCACTAACATCCCACCAAATCCATTAAATTGCAGGAAATCTTACCCCTTGCATGGTGAAAAACTTAAGAACTTTTGAAAGTTTTATGGGTCAATAAAAGGGAAAATGTTAGATTGGATCCCTTCCTCACACCATACACAAAAATCAATACCAGGTATATTAAAATAACTAAAGATGAAAGGAATGGCTATAAAGTTTATACGATATAAAACCAATACAGGAAAATATCTTCATGACCTCGGGGCAGAGAAAAAAGAATTAATCCATCTATGGACAATGTCACTACCCAGGCCATACATTTGTTAAATGTCTCAAGTATCACCTCTGGATAAATGGATGTGTGAAGTAGCTCACCATATCCTTGTACTAGCAGGAAAAGGGGGTCATGGGTTAGCATGTGGGTGGTAGTTGGCCTCTGTTGTGATGGCCTAATTGTTCTGTCGGTCACTGCTTGCCCTGCTGGCATCTGCTGCTGAAATCTGAAACTGGTAGATTAGTGGTCTGTTCCTTCTTGGCTCAACAAGGACCTGGTGGCCTTCTCAGGTTACCCAGTCCCAGCTCAACTTTTGCTCATCTTATTTATCTCTGACATCTGAAGGTGATTTTCGTTTGATATTTAGCCTTGGAAACCTGCTCAGCAGGCTATGACAACAGGGCCGCTTCACCATCACTACGATGATTCTTAGTAATCTCAGCAGTGGGAAGCACCATCACCTTCCTTCTGTGTCCCTCCATAGAGCAAGTTGGAACTTCTAGATATTTTTGAAGGCATAAGAAACTAAATAGGGTATGGGACCTGGTTCTGGGAAAATTTTAACCTGTCCACTGCCCCATCCCCCAAATCATGCCATAGCAGGAACTTTATTCTGACTCATAGGTGGGGTAGAGAAGATAAGAGATGACTCTGTGAAATGATCTTCTCTCAGAATATCGAATAAGAAACAGGAGAAAACTCCCTGTACTCTCAGATTTTCATGATTTCCACTGAGGTGGGAGGGGGATATGGAGGGTGAGCATGGCCTGTTTGTATTTGAACTCTTTTCTGTAACTCTGTCTCTCTTCCCTTCTCCACGATTATCTTGCACCAGGAGGGGTAGCCTTTTCCTTCCTCTTTCTGTGTAGCAATACCCTCCCCTATATCATCTTCTCTTTCCAGAAACACGTTTACTCTGCTCCTTTCCCTTTGGCCATGATGGCAGAAAGAGTGCAGTGAAAAACACATTGACTTTCTGAGAAGGGAATAAAATCTAAACTCCCATGCACATAGCCTTTGATTAGTCAGAGGCAATACACATAGACACACACACACAACACACAAACACACACACACACACATTTTAACTTCTATTAATCAGAAGAAATTCATTTATTAATTCAACATATATTTGTTGTGACTCCCATGTAGGTACAGTGGTATAGAAAACAGAGAAAGCTTTTTTTTAAATGATGTTATGTTTTCTATTTCAAGGAAAGAAATAATAAAATAAGTAAATAAATACTTAATATATCAGGTTATTATAAACGCTAAGAAAAAATAAAGCAGAGTAAGAGCACAGAGATTGACAGATTGATGGAAAGGATGCTTTATTGGCTATGGTGACCAAGGAAGTCCTCTCTTAAAAGATGACTTTCAAGCAAGGACCAAAGTAAAGAGAAGGAATAAGCCATGTGGACATCTGGTGAAAGACCATTTGAGGCAGAGGAAATAGCGAGCCAAAGGCCCTGAGGCAAGAGCATGCTGGGCATGTTTAAGGATTATTAAGGAGGCCACTGTAGTGAGTGAGGAAGAATGAGAGAGAGATGAGTTCAGAAAGATGGTGGTGGGACAAATCATAAGCTTAGATCACAAATTGGGATTTTATTCTGAATGATTTGAGAAGCCATTAGAGAATTTATAGCAGAAGAATGATATCATCTAATTTAGACTTTCAAAGAATCCTTCTGTCTGCTGTGTTGGGAATGGACTGTAGGGTGCTAGTGTGACAGCTGAAAGACCGGCTAGGAGGCCACTGCAATAATCCAGGAGTCTGGCTCCGACCAAGGAACTAGCTGCAGACGTGGGGAGAAATTGTTGCCTTCTGAAGATATTTTGAAGATAGAGCCAATGGGATTTGGATATGGAGTGTAAAAAAAAAGTCAAATGATTCTAAGTTCTGAGACCTGAGCAACTTGAATCATGTTGAGATGAAGAAGATAGTAGGAGGAGCAATCTAGAAATGGGGATCAGAGTTCAGTTTTGGATGCATATCTCAACCAAAGCGAGATGTTGAGTCAACTGGGTATAAAAGTCTGGAGTTCGGAGAGTAAGTTGGGGATGGAGCTGCAAATATGAGAGCATTGGCATAGCGATGACCTTTAAAGCCATTGTACTGGATGAGATCGCCTAAGATGAGATTTTAGACAGAAGAGAATATAAGGGTGGGCATTAATCCTTGGCATACTCTAATATTTAGAGGTCATGGACCTGAGAAAAATCTAGAAAAAGGAGACAAGACAGTAATTGGAACAGGAGGAAAATGAGAAGAATGTTGAAATGAAGAAAGTGTTTCAAGGAGGAGAGAGCATGTCGAATGCAGCTGGTCAGTGGAGTGGGAGGCAGGAGCACTGGCCATTGGCTCTGGGACATGAGGGCCATTGGTGCCTGGGGAGGTAGGTGTCTGTGGGGCCTTAGGGAGATGGTTCAACAGAGAAAGGGGAGGAGAGAAAAAGCTTTGAGAGCAAGTGAATTTTTATATAGACGTCTTTAAGCCTTTACTCTATGGCCTAGTAAGAAGGATCTCTTCAAAGGGCAGAACAAAATGGAGAAACCACTTTCTCTTTCTCCCTGAAAAGGGCCTGCCCTGAGCAGTCTAGCACAGAGAATAAAAGTCCCCCAAACTCCTACAGCAGAAAAAAATGAGCTCTGTCTGCACTGCTGAACCCTCCTAATATGCTTAACAAGTGGAACTCATCTTTGTTAAATCAATGCCTCCATTACATCCTGTTCCCAGCTCCATCCTCCAGCCACTCCGGCCCCTCCACTGACATTCCAGAAGTACAGTCCAAGTTAAAATGGGCAGCCTGCCTGCGGGAGAGATGAGCAGAGGGAGACTGTAGCCTATTCATGCAGTTTGGTGGAAAGCAAAGACTGAGGGTGCTTGTTAAGTGGCATAACTAATAAAGCTCCTATTTATCTAACCCTACATTCCAAGGAGCTCCACAACCTTAAAGACATTAGCTCATTCCTTCTTCTCCCTATAAGGTAGGGAGTCTTGTTCCTTGGGCTCTATTTTACATATGAATAAAATAATGTGAGAAACCAAGGTTCCATGGCAATCCTGGGGCCATGGATTATTCAGCATTATTAGAGCACCCTCTGTGGCTGAGGAGCTTACTAGGGTGAAGGAACTACATTAGAGTGTATATTTGAATGAGGGAGACAGAACAAGAGTGTTTAACCACGCGATCTAAGTACTAGTATGGAAATGTGACACTGACCTGAGCTTTGTATACTGGGGCCAGTCCTGCTTTGTGTGAGGGCTTAGCCCCTGGCTTTATATTCTGACTCCACCTGCGACATTTGATTTAATTTCTGTGTGCCTCAGTTTCTTCAGCTGGAAAATGGAGACTATAATAGAACCACTTGAGGATTCAGTGACATAGCACATGTAAAGGACTTAGAACAGAGCCTGGTGCAACATCAGTGCTCACTAATTACATTTGTTTAAATAGTTTTATATAATTATTATTACTATTATTAAAGAGAATAAAAGAATAAATAAATAAAATACTTTCTGGCTCATTATAGCCGGAAAGAACAAATGTTCTACCAACCTGCTTCTACTTATAATTTTATGGGAAGCGAGGAGCCCAATCTAGGAATTTGGTGTCACCAAACAGAAAACAGTTGTATTAGTTAGTGTAAGTCTAGCTACTCTAAGAAGTAAAGCCCAAAATTTCAGTGGCTTAACACACTAGAAGATGATTTCTTGATAACGTAATAGCAATGGGCAGATAAATAGGTTGGTAGAGCAACACCCCCTCCATATAGTTGTTCAAGGACCCAGACAGATGCCGTTTGCAACATGTGGATTTCAAGGTATTGCTAGGGGTCATCTCCATTCCAGAAAGGGACAAAAGCAGGGAGGAGCATGAATGGTATATATGTGTTGACGGCAGAGGGTTAATATGGACCAAGCCCAGAAACTAACACATCTTTTTCATTTTCATTCAGTTGGGTAGAACTCAATCAGAACACATATCTCAACCAAGCGGAGATGTTAAATAGGCAGTTGGATATAAGTGTCTAGAGTTCAGAGAATAGGTCCAAGCTAGAGCTGCAAATGTGAGAGTGAAACCTAACATTGGGAGACAGCATACTGGAAAATATAAACTCTGGGTGGGCAACCAGATCTCAGTGTCAAGTCTATACCATGGAAGCAGGAGTACAACTGTTCAGTGAACAGCTGGGTATCTCTACCTCAACTCTACTTCAAAAGACTCTGCTCCTTCTGCGTATACCTAAGGGTACAGATCAGAGAAAGATGGCTTTTCTGATAAGAAAATTCATTAATGAGATTCTTGGATATAAAAGACAGGCCTTGGACCCGACGTAGGTTGGGGTTTGAATCAAAGTTAGTTTGCAAAACAAAGTAATAGGGAAATAGCTTCTACTGGGCAACTGAGGAAGATGGGAGTTGGGGAGCCTGGGAATGGGGACGAGATGGGGAAAAGAGTTGATGACTTGGAAGCAGGGCAGACAGGGTGACATAATGAGAATAATGGCCGCTGAGGGCTTTTGTATGGAGGAGATAGCCCAGGCACTTTAGGATACTGACTTTGGTATTCCCTACTCTAACTTATACAGTAGTCCTCCTCTGTCCTCCCAAGGGTAGATCTAGGCTTGGAGGGTCCTCACGCCTATACAACCTGGGAGGCCCTCTTCAAGAAAAAGAGAACAAAATTACAAATACAAAATTTAGTTACAAAAGTGAATATTTATTTAGAATGAGAAAAAAATCACAACAAATTATACATTTCAAAAGTGGCAAATAATACAGATGTGAAATCCAGAAAATAACATTTTTTATTAATTTTTATTAATGAACGGCTTGAATCACTTCTAGAATACTTTTTTCTATATGTTTTGGCTGCATCGGCTTTGATTGCCACTTATAACAAGGGTTTTATAAGCAATTTTTCATAGAGAGAATTAAAAGGTAATTCAATCATTCCTCTAGGGTAGTTGTTTAAAATACACTTTTTATTGTTGATAATTTCAAAATGTTTCTTTCAGGTTCACAACTTGTTATTGACAACATGATGTCAATTTTTAGGATTTTTGTCAAATTTAGGAAAACTTCTACCAAGTTTCTTGTACCAGCTGTTATGGACTAACTGTGTAGGGCTACTTATGCTCTACAAAAACAAGAATTACAATATAGTCTATTCTGCACAATTCCCATCAAGAAAGAAGAAAAAATTTTGGTGCATTTGTAATTACATATGTTGAAAAGTTGATTATATTCCTGACAGGGGATCACTTCTGCTTTGATCAGTCATCAGTGAGAACTGAGGTACCCACTTCCAAGTAGATACATCTGATGACTGGGAGATTTTACACAGACCAGTGTCTGGCTTCACACTCTTTATTGTTTCTCCCTCATCACCCACATTTTTGCAGTGTTGGGTTCTGTAGGATAAATGCATTTCACTATCTATCCTCTGACTCTCCCCTCCCCTCTGTGGGCTGCAGGAGGACCCTGGGACCCAGTCCAACACCAGGACCTCCAGTAATCACTCAACTAACCAGAAGTCCTTGTGAAGCACATAAACTAAATTCCTCTAAATACAAACTAAACTCCCCACCTAAACCCCACCTTAGTTGAATCCAAAAGTGCTCACAGGCACTTCAACAGCTCCTGATTTGAGGGGAAGTGTGCTGAGTGGAAAGGGTCAGCAGTCTTAATCAGTTGCTAATAAGATAGTTTATATTTTAATATTTTAAATAATTTAAACTTATTCATTTTATTCCATTAAAAAAATATGACTATAAGAGCACATTGCCAGGCCTTAAAAGAGGTCTATGCAAGTGAGGGTCCCTGAAGACTTAGCTTCATGGTAAATTGGAGTGGCTTAAAATGACAGAAATTTATTCTTTCCCAGTTCTGGAAGCTGAAAGTCTGAAACCAAGGTTCAGAAGGGCCATGCTCCCTTTGAAGCTCTAGGGAAGAACACTTTCTTGCCTCTTGCAGCTTCTGGTGGCTCCCAGAATCCTTTGCTTCCCTTGGTTTGTAAATACATGACTCCAATCTCTCCGTCTGCCTTCACACCTTCTTCTGTATTTCTGTGTGTCCTTTGCTGTCTCCTATAAGGACACTCTCATTGGATTTAGGGCCCACCCTAAATCCCATCTCAACCCTTACCTTAATTACATCTGCAAAAACCCTATTTCCAAATACGATCATGTTCTGAGGTTCTGGGTGGACACAAATTTGAGGAAGACATGATTGAACCCAATACAGTTGGAGAGTAAAGAAGGAGTAGTGCCCATGGTGGCAGGTTGGGGAGGGGCCAAAGCTGTGCATAGCGAGAGGAACTCTTCTGGAGATGAAAATCGAGTTTTGGAACCCAGAGGTGACCACAGAGCATTAAGCATGCCTTAGAAATCCTGGGAAGAATGCTGAACTTCCCAGAGTCATGCATAGGGGCATTAGATGTTGAAACTAGAGGACTTGACAGCATGTAGGCGGTTAGCACTCTGGGCTACCATGCAATTGTATAGACCTGTGTACTATGAGTCCTATCTGAAATCTGGCTCTCTCCACACTTACCAGGTCTTTTCCATTGAACCAGATCAACCTGCCAACTTTAGGACCTACAGATATGCTTAGCAAGACATTTTGCACTTTTGAACAAACTGCACAAAAGACCATTGTGCCATGCTTGGGCTTATCTGCCTTCTGGTCCATTCTTCTCCTGTCTGCTAGGGTGGGGTGGCGAGGCTGACCTTTGAACGTTGGGTTTCCAGGCTCCCATGTCAGAGGGCTTCCAGCTCCCAGTGGGAAATACTAGTGAGAAATTATAAGGTGGGAGGAAGAGAGAAGTCAAGGCATCTCCCCTCCCCACCAACTTCGGGCAGCTTCTCCAACCACAGCTGTATCTCCTTCTAGACGCCAGCTCCATAGTCAGGTCTACCTGGGTCAAGCGTCCATTGGATGATTCCAGTCCCTGGGCTCTGGTAACAAGGTCCCCTCTCTTTGTCCTCGAGCCTAAGAACGGCAGGGGCTTCTTGCTGCTGCTAAACTCTGCATTCCCTCACTAGCACTTCACAGCTCTTCCATCACTCCTGTAACTAATTAACCAACTGTCTGTATTAAAAATCCATCGGTTTTATATATTGCGATTGGTTTCTGTTTTCCTGGTTGAAGCCTAACTGATACAACTGCAAATGTTAAGAGAGGAAAGAAAGAAATTTTCCATGAATGTAAATTAGTATATTAGTTACATTAATAAACAACATGTCAGTATATTAGTTTACACTGATAGATATATGGTATAATACTCATATCTGCTCTAATCACTATGAGGTCTTTCATGGTGGCTGGTGGGGACTTTGCAGGTCAATCCAGTGCTGGAAACACCATTTCTTGTAACAAATGACTATGAGGCTGGCTGCTGCAGCTAAAGTTGCTCAGAGTTACTCTGAGATCAAGGCTCAGGGCTCAAAATCCTTCTCTTAGTGTATCAGCGAAATATGTCAATATTTGAGGAATGTCACATCCCATGACTCTTTTGTGTTACATCCGTTCGTCTGGCTGTCACCCCTCAATAAAGTGGTATCAACAGTGGTGACAGGTTTGCAGGGTCAGCCTTGGCAAAACGAGGGAGAAGGCTCAGCTTGTCATCAGTACCCTTGTCCTCTCTACTGTGACCTCGTTAGGGCTTTTCCAGAAACTTCCTGTCTTTCTTTCTTTTCTAGGCTTCTGTATGCTGCCATGGCCTTGAGACTTTCCACTTGGGAGGGAAGATCTCATCAATGCTTTACTCTTAATTTTATGCCTCCCTTCCCAGGACTATTTACATGCTTTCTTTGCTTCCAGGAAAAGAAAAAAAGGAAAATTCCAAATACCTTGGTACCTGGGAAGGGGAGATATTTAGCAACAAGGAGGTCCCATCATCCCTGGAGTCATCTTTCATTAGAAACAACCCAGCCCCTTCCATAAAAGATTCCAGCCCTTCGCAGACAGAAATGCTAACAACTTTGGCATTTAGAAGTCACACTGTGGTGCAGATATTGATACCTCAGACCAGGATTCATCATCCCTGATACCAGATGGTATTTGAGACGTGGGATTGCCCCCCTTGCTCCTTTAGTACTATTCCCTCTTGCAAACAAAAGCTTTTTACATGGTGAGTAATTTGTAAAGCATAAATTGAACTCATAAATGGATACTTATTTTTACGTAAATCTTGGCAAACTGAGGCAGCTACTTTACAGAGGTGATTAAAATTTAAAAGGCAGCATTGTGAGTAGAAGATAATAAAGGGTTGTTATTTATAATGGCCATATTTACAATAAAATGCTAAATTTATTTTAATAAATAATAATTTTATATTTATGGACAGTCATTTATAGACAAGACAATAAAAACTTCCGTTTCTGCTTACTGGATTTTTCTGCACAGCATATAAATCAAATCCTTCACTCAATACTGTATTCATACTTTGAGCTTGCTATATTTTATCAGAGTAGTCAAGTCTGTTGTTTCTTAAATCTGTTTTCTTTATAAAAAATGACTTTATTGATTTGGTCCAAGCTCAGCCCCAAATATAGCAGAATAACGCTAATGGTCCCAGAAAGAAAGGGAAATAAGAGAGCATCTTATCAGCATGTTTCAGTCACAGGTAAAAACCATGGTGGTTAGCAACTTCTCTGTACAGTAACCACTTACAAAGACCTTAAATAGGAGGCTGTTAATAGCAGAGGCCAAGTCACCACGTTTTCTTTAGGTTCTGACTTTGGGTGACTTATTTTTTTTATTTTAGCAAGTTTTTTTACTTCATTAATTTTAATAACTGTAACTGAGGACAAAGAGAAAATTTTCCTGCAGGAAAAAATATTGTGATGGGAGGTTTTTGAAAGTGCTGCCTCATTCTATCATAGAAAAAGGCCTATACCTGTGTTAATCCAAAAGACAAAATTGTCAAACTAGGTTTAAGGGGTTAAAAAACATATATATCACTAAGTTGGACCAAAGAGAAAAGTCAACATACGCTGAGATATTATGCCTAGTGTTTTATTTATTCAGTCAAGAATTATTTATTGAGCACATACTGTGTGCCGGGCTCTGCATTAAGTGCTACGGTGTGTTTGTAGGTGTAAAGAATGGAAAGGAATAATCAAGACAACAAGAAACAAATTCCTTCTCATGGGAAGTGGGTAGAAGCAACGGAACTTCGATGGATTTGGCCATCAATTTGTCTTAACAATTTCTGACTATGACCACCCAGTTGGACCTTAAAGTTAACTCTGACAACTGAGTGAGAATCTTGTGAACCCTTAAGGATGAGCCTGGGATGCCTGCCTCCTGCCTTGTGCTCTCTTCAGCATTACAATATTGCAATCATGAAATGTCACAACCAAAGACGAAATGTTACAACTAAATAATGAATTGATTAGCTCAGTTTATCTGTTTTCATGGCTGAAGAATGACTGTAAACCTTAGACCTATCCTCATTTCCAATAAATACTATAAATACCTGCTTCATGTGGGGTTTTCTTCTAATAATGCAATATGGATCCAAAGTGTATTTGACTGTGGCCACTGATGGCTCACACCTCCCAGGAGTCATGCCTGTGTGATTCCCTTCCACAGTGACTCTGGGCTTGGCTAATGGGATATTAGTCAACACAATGTCTACGAGAAATGAATAGTGCTTGCTCATTAGGGCTTGCCCTCTTGAAATGCTCACTCTTGGAATCCAGCTACCATGTAAAGAAGTCCAAACTAGCCAGAGAGAGAGAGAGATTCCAATCTTGAGCCATCCCCACCAAGGTCCCAGACATACGCGTGGAGCTATCTAGGTTGTTCCAACCCCAGACGCCATTTGACTGCAACCATATGAGAGATCCTGTGTGAGACCAGCAGAAGAACCACCTAGTTGAGCCCCAGCCATCCTACAGAGTCACGAGGAAGGCTGTTGTTTTAAGCCACCGTGTTTTGGGGTAGTCTGTTACACAACAGCAGATACCCGAAACATCAAAAGACTTGGAATAAATGTTTTAAAAAAAAAAAAAGGAAGTAAGAGTAGAGGAGGAAAAAACAAAATTTAGTTCTATATATCTAAAGATTTATGCCAAATAAACAAGTAAACAAAATTTGCTTGAGCTTTTCAGATCTTAACCATTTCTTCAGTTTATATATAACTTTTAAAATTAATTATATTGTCACTGTGCAGTACATGTCTTCACAGATAGCAAATTCCAAAATCAACCTACCAGTGGAAAATTCACCCATGCAGATGATCCACTGTGCAAATCTGTGTGCAACTTGGTGAAAGAGCATCAAATTTAGAATCAACTGGCAAGGCTTTTGGACGTAACTATTCCATCTCAAGGCCCACATTAACTGAAAATTGCTCTGGTGGAGTTATAAGCTGACATCTGCAAAGAATTTGCAGCGACCAGTGTTATCTAACACCTGCCTCTCCAATTAAGGACGCTGACCTTTCTGAAGTTTTAAGGAAGGGTAGTTTTTTAATTCGTTTCTCTCCAGTTATTTTAAAATTGATCTTTACATCGTCCTTGGACATTCAACCCTAAATCACATAGTGTACTCTCTCAATTTAATCACATCGAGATGAATCAAGTAGTCCAGAAAGGGTTGTCAGAAATAGCTTACAAAGAATGTCCAGGGGGGCCGGCCCTGTGGCTTGGTGGTTAAGTGCGCGCGCTGCGATGCTGGTGGCGCCGGGTTCGGATCCCGGGTGCGCATCGAGGCACCACTTCTCCGTTCATCCTGAGGCCGAGTCCCACATACAGCAACTACAAGGATGTGCAGCTACGACACACAACTATCCACTGGGGCTTTGGGGGGAAAAATAAAATAAATAAAATCTTAAAAAAAAAAAAAAAAAAAAGAATGTCCAGGGGGGAATGTGGTGGAGGCAGAATAAGCAGACATCTGAGAGTTGTGGTCCTCTTTGCTTGGTTGCAATTCCTTCACAGTTTCTCTTCTTAACAGAGAACTAACAATGCTTCATGCCTATATTTCCCAGGGGATTCTGGGAGTTTGAAGAGGCCAAATTTTCCTACCTGCAGCTTGAAGATTAAGGACTTAGAGACTTCTTAAGAGGCTGCTTCTCTCAAGTTACTGATAGACTGAGCACAGAACTATTGACTGCTCTGAATGGGAAAAAACAGGCCCAATTTGGGGTCACCCAGCTCCAAGAATGGCAGCTGTCCACCACGACACTCTGGGATATATATGGTGAATAAATCTCTGGTGACTGGGAAGAATTTGAATGAAAAGGAGGGTGAATTGTGAATTCTTAGGTCTAGTGGGGAAAAGACATAATTAGAAAAACATTAATTCATTAGAAGAACTGCTTTCAAATAAAATCTAAATTAACCAAACTCATCAGTGAATGTCCATTTTGAACATTTAACTTTCTCACTTATTGTATTTTTATGAGTTGTATTGGTTTCCCATTGCTGCTGTAACAAATTACCACAGACTTGGTGGCTTAAAACAACACACATTTATTATCTTAGAGTCTGGAGGTCAGAAGTCAGAAATAAGTCTACAGGGCTCAAATTAAGGTGTAGGCAGGACTGGTTCCTTCTGGAGACCTCAGGAAAAAGTCCATTCCTTGCCTCTTCTAGTTTCCAGAAGCTGCTGATCCTCCTTGGTTTGTGGCTGCATCATTCCCACCTCTGCTTCTGTCATCATATTACTTTGTCCCTGACTCTGGCTCCTCCTATGTCCCTTTTATAAGAACTCATGTGATTACATTGGGACCCACCCAGATAATCCAGGATAATCTCCACATCTCAAGATCCTTAATCACATCTGCCAAATCCCTTTGCCACATAAGATAACATTCACAGGTTCCAGGGATTAGGATGTGGACATCTTTGGGGGACCATTATTCAGCCTATGATACAAGTCAACTCTTTTTCAACTATTGCTGTTTCTAAATCTTTCTGATTAAATAATTCTACTTTCCTGCCTCATAATTTAAGTACTATGCTGAAAAGTGTAGAGTCTTTTTTGCTGTCCAAAGAACTTCAGTGCCCAGGATCGTTGTTGTCAACAGTGAATTTTCACCGTGGAGTATTATAAAGATGCAAATGATGGAAGACTGATGACAGGCTCCAACCAGGAGAGGGGAGCCTCCAAAGTATGGTTCCAGTGGCCAGGACTCTGTCAGAAGAGAGTGGACTATGGTAAGAGCTGCCTGGTGCCATCCTCCAGGGGGAAGGAGGACTCAGGGCCCAGAAAGCAGGACTTGGCTTGCCTGGGAGGGGATTCATACCAGGGAAACCCACTCTTGTAAAATATCTTCCCAATTCCACCAAAGCACGTCCTAAGATGGATTGCACCAAAGATAATCACAGGATGTTAGGCAAGGCTTTAAAAGTCATAGGCTCCAGGTCCCTCAACTCTACTGATGAGGAAACCCAGTCCTGGAGATGTGAGGAGACTTACTCAGGGGCTCTTAGCAAGATAGTGGCAGAGCTAAGATTGGAACCCAGCTTTCTACGTTGCAACACCATGTCTGTTATGTTCCACCATGGAAACTTCTATATAAAAGACATACATTTCATTCATCTCAGACCCAGGGACTCGAGGTTCTCATATTTCGCCATCCATTAGGAAAGAGGAAAGTTTCAAATTTCCCGCGCCATTTCATTTAGGTGTAAGCAGCAGTCCACCTAAAACTCTGCCCTTCTCACAGCATGTGAGCAAGAATCAGGTTTGACCGAGGTCCCTTGACTTCAGACTTGCGAGGGTGGTGCTTCCACTGTCCCATTGTTCTTTTCCCCACAGCTGCTGCCTCTGAAGGGAACAAGGGAACACTCGTGCATTGAACTTGGGGGTTTCAGCAGGCAGACTTGCTGTGGTTGGTTTGATACATTCTTTCCAGACATGAAGTTTCACATGTCATCAGGGCTCTGGGCTTTTCCTATGGAATCTTCACCAAATTTCAATGGCTAAACCCTGCAAGTTGCCAGTGTCCAGCTCTTCCACAGTGAACGAGGATTTTCCTGTGGAGAGAGGAGGGAAAATGTAGTTAGCGTTTGAATCGATAGAGCACTCGTTTCCTCTGCCCTGGTGCAATGCACCTCAACGTAGTACTTGTATTCAGAAAACTCGTCACTCCTCTATCTAATCCATATGTCTATTTACCAGGCACCTTTTATACCACAGGCTTTAATCCCAAGAGCTTTTGCAGCACAAACGCTTTTCAAGGACTCGGTTGAGAATGGGAGGCGGTCTCAATGCCTCCTAAGAAAGCAGCCCCGGGTTGAAGAAGGTTAAAGAGCGCCGTCCCACCCTCCTGAATTCCATATGCATTCTGAGGGTGGCATTGTTCACACCAGGGTGAGGGCAGTGACTCTGGTCCTCCACACACCCCTGGCAGTGACAGTGGAGAAGGACATTAACTTTGAACTTCACCATCCCAGCTCAGAGTCAGAGCGGCCCTGAAGGCTAAGCTGGAAAAGGCTGTGGAAAGCAGCAGGTGTTTAAGGAGGCAAAGAGGCAAAAGCATGTTGTTAGGAAAAATTGTCCTCAAGCCCTGAATTGGCCTTTTATCACTGTCACTCTGGCTTATAAACCCCTGTAACGCGTGGCTTTCAAGAAGGGGGAGCTAAGTTCAGTGCGTGATGCCCTGCCAAGAGCTTTATAATGCATAGAATACAAAAGACAAAACGTTGCTCCAGCCACATCGCTTTCCCTCCCCACCCAACTCCCTTCCCTGGGGGGAGAATGATGAACACAGACAGCAGAATGATGCTCCTTTATTATTTCGAGGAGTTCTTTCACTGCAGATGACCTATAGAAGTGACTTAACATAGACCTGCTGGAGTTCCCACATTTTCCATGGGCTCCTCCGGCTGAGGCTAGTTGATTTCTTTGGGGTGTTATAACTATGACCTGCTCCATTAAGTAGCAAACAAAGTCCAGCTGGATATATCAAGCTCAGCTGGACTCTTTGCTTTCACACAACCTGCTTGATTAGGAGAATCGCTGTGCCCTTGTCACACGGCGCCTCGTGCAGTCTGCAAAGATTGGGCTGCCATTGATTTCTGCATAATATGGATTCACACTGCTTTTCCTCAACAGCGTGGATTTCACACCCTGCAATAACCTTGCAAGGATTGTTTTTTCTTTCCAGTCTTCTGCTGCTGCTTCAGACTTACACTGGGGCTTAGTTCTAAAAATTTGTCACTCCTGGAGGTAATGTGTGGCTTATTACCCAGCACTTTACGACGCATTAATTGCAGCTTGATTTAGACATTTCCCATTTGGTGACTTAGTTGCAATCGTACAAACATGTCATGCTCTTAGTCAATAACGTGGGAGCAGAAAGAGAGCCAAACAATTACAAGTGCCTGGTTCTTCTCAGGGGAAGGACCAGGGCGATTGTTACCGTAACATGATGCTATTTGTTTATTGGGAAGTGGTGTTTATCTGGTTCCTTTTCTTAGAGTCGTTATTCATCCTGGACCTGTCTTCAGTAGTCTCACCCTTCCATTTCTATGCCTATTTCCCTGTTAAAAAAAAGTCATGAAGCTTGAAAATTAGTGCAGCAAGGTACAGAGGTTTTATTAAACATTCCAAGATGTTCTGCATCTTGGGAGATGCAAATCACAGGGACAAAATATTTGGTGGCCAAATCTTACCTTTATTCAATCATTATTTTAATTTATGGTGGCCTTTTAAAAATCATGAAGGAAGAATAATTCAGAAACACGTCATCATGTTCATTTCAGCATTATGTATATAGTGATTATAGTGTATATAGTGAAAATTGGAAAATAGCATAAATATCCAACAATGGAGATGTAATAAAAAATTATCACTCATTCATGTTGTGGAATAATATCCAGTCATTAAAAATTACCCACATCTATAATTTATTAGATGTTTTTAATAGACTTAGTGAAAGAGAGTTACAAAACAAATTTATAGTATAATACAATTTTTTTTACTAAAAAAAGAACAAAGCATTTTAAACATGCACATATATAATATTTTCTGGGAATATATAATACAGAAAGCATTTTAGAGATCCATATTCT
This sequence comes from Ceratotherium simum simum, assembly GCF_057802395.1. Classification (NCBI taxonomy): domain Eukaryota; kingdom Metazoa; phylum Chordata; class Mammalia; order Perissodactyla; family Rhinocerotidae; genus Ceratotherium; species Ceratotherium simum. The sequence goes on from NC_141913.1 coordinate 44,259,819, forward strand.
AATATGTTATTAGATGTTATCCCTGAGTGGAGAAACTATGACTTTTAGTAGGTTGAAAAATAAGATATTGCCAAGAGCCCAACATTTTGCTCACAAAAACATCATTTTCATTATAGTTCATTGTACTTTTATGCATTTTCTGTTTTGTTAATATTGCTCATTTTTTATGCTTATAATAAGGAAAGTTTCACTATTCTTGCATAGTTCTCTGAACTCACATTAGGATGGCACTTATCACTTTGTGTTATAATAATGCATTTGCTTTCTTTTTTTTCTCTCTCCCCACCCTACAACTCACCTACCATTAACTGAGGAATCTAAGTATCTTTCATTCCTGTATCCTTAATAGACATCAATAAAATTTTGTTTAATGAATGAAAAATGCCTTATGATTGAGAAACTAAGAAGAAGTTGCCTTGAATCGACTGAAGATTGTCAAGGCATACACGTCTGTGCACGGCGATGACATTGAGCAGGAATTCCTTTGGAATTGTTTATCCAAAGTGTGGATAGAATTGTTCTGATCTAGTTGTATTCACTGCGTATCTTCTCTTGAAGAAGGCAGTGCCACCAACACTAAACATAGAATTTTGTTATTGTTAAAGTTTTGTTGTATAGTTTTGACATTTGAAGATATGATTTAACTAGCAGTTTAATAATTATATAACACTGCTGAATAACATTCTTTGTTCTACATGGAGAGATACTAAAATAGATGATCAAATCCTCACAGTCTACAACAAATACAGGTATTCTGAATAATACAGCTCATTCTAATCATTTAAAAAAAATCTCCTGGGCCAGCCCCAGTGGCCTAATGGTTAAGTTTGGTGTGCTCTGCATTGGCGGCCCAGATTTGGTTCCTGTGCATGGACCTACACCACTCTTTTGTCAGTGGCCATGCTGTGGCGGCAGCTCACATACAAAAAGAGGAAGATTGGCAACAGATGTTAGCTGAGGGCAAATCTTCCTCAGCAAAATAAATAAATAAATAAATAAATCTCCTAACAATGTTTAAGCCATAGGGCTAATAAAATCATCAAAAACACAGATTGATAAATCTTGCTTCCTCTTTCCTTCCCCCATCCATATTTTGGGAAGTCTAAGTAAAAGGCAAGCAGGTATCAGAAAGAGAGAGAGAGAGAGAAACAAACAGAAACAGAGAAACAGAGAAAGGGAGGGAGGGAAGGAGGGAGGGAGAAAGAAAGGAGGAAAAGGAGAGAGGGAGAGAGGAAGAAAGAAAGAAGGAAAACAGGGAGGGAGGGAAGCGAAGATAAATACAACAAGATTTTATGAATTTTATGATTTTATGCAATTGGATAATTAAACCCCACTCATCAAGATTTCCTTGCATTGATACATTGAGCATTATCTACAGAAGACTGTCTAAATGTCTACCTACCTCTTAAAGTCTTTCTAGAAGCAGCAGTGAACATGCTGGATTTAGAAGGCTGAAAGTGATTTAACTTACTGAAAATGGATAGCATGAATAAGACTGAAATTTGCCAGTTGAGAGCAATTCTAGGGAGCAAACTAGTTAAACCAAATGAGAGATACAGTAGTCCCTTCTTATCCACGGGCATATATTCCAAGACCCTCAGTGGACGCCTGGGACTGTGGATAGTGCTGAACCCTATATATATACACTACGTTTTTCCCTATATATACATACCTATGATAAAGTTTAATTTATAAATCATGCACAATAAGAGGTTAATAACAATAACTAATAATAAAATAGAACAATTATACAATAAACTGTAATAAAAGTTATGTGAATGTGGTTGCTCTCAAAATATCTTATTGTACTGTACTCACCCTTCTCTTGTGATGATGTGAGATGAGAAAATGCCTACGTGATAAGATGAAGTGAGGTGAATGACATAGGCATTGTGACATAGCTGCATAGGCTACTACTGACCTTCTGAGGATACATCAGAAGGAGAATCTTCTGCTTCCTCATTGAGGTTGACCGGGGGTAACCAAAATCTCAGAGAGCAAAACCGAGTGTAGAGAGGGTCTACTGTACTGAGCAGGGACCAGTGGGAAAATGAGGCAAAGTTATCTGGGAGAATAAACAGCCAGTCTTGAAGCCCATAGTGAAGATTGTGAACTTGATGAAGTGTTTTAAGGACTAAAATAATGGCATCAAAGATTACTTCTTTAGAGATATCAAGAATCGACTGTACATAGGAAAATCATCACAAATTCAGGAAAAAGTTGAATATGATGGCAGAGTTCCAGATATGTTATGAGTAGTGGGGGCAAAGGAGAAAAGATGAGATGATTCCAAACAGAAAAGAGTAGATATTTAATTACTTAAACTGAATCTTAAGGAAAATTTATATTGCAAAAAAATATGGAAACATAACTGAACTGTTTCAAAACCTAGAACACATTGAGCAAGTTGTTCAACCATTTTTCTTTTTTTAGGTTTTAAGTTATTGTTTAGTGTTTCACAGGAAGACACTCGGCATCTTGCAGGAAACGTTGGTAGAGTGATGTCATGTTTGCATCAAACTCTCCCTAAAGCACACTGCAATGAAGGCCTACCTAGAGATGTGGTAACACATCACCGCCATTTCTCTTTGCCAACCGCAAATTCTTCCTCACAGCCTCACCCAAGTTCACCAATAGGAGTCATTCTGGTTGAGTTCTGTCCTTTCATATTAGGTTCTAACTGACAGCTGCAGGGTACATGGAACTTGGTAGAAACCCTTGTGCCTTCCCACATCTTGTGTGAACAAGTCCAGAAATAAATAGGAGGCAACATAAAAACCTGAGGTGAAAAAATAACTGGGAAATTTAATAAAGAAAAAATGACATGTTCAATTTGAGAATGAAATTGCTTTACCAGAACAAAATTCAATAAGATTTGAAGTCCAGTGCCTTCAACGCTACCACAGTGCCCAACTTCCTGAGACATGAAGAAATCTGCCTTCCATTCTGAGCTGGAGTTTAAAGAGTCCTATTCATTAAAGAGCAAAGCAAAACAAACCAAAACAAAAAACAACTACTTGTTATAAGACTCCAAATCATTTGATGTTACCCAAAAAAATACTTTAAAAGGAATGTTTCTTCAGTGCTTTTTTCTATGTTAAAGTTTATTAAATTTATTTTTCACATCACACACCTGAATGCTGTTCATTGAGCAAATACTGCAATGATTCTTTTTAGATTCTCTGCTTTGCAGCTAAATCAATATTTTCTTGAAATGAAAATATAATTTGAATTCTCCAGAGGTCAAAAGTATTTTGAGGAAAAATACCTGTTGTAATTGCAACCCACTAGTTTGATGCCAAAATCAATGGCAGTGACTTTTCTCAGGAGAGGATTCCATTTAGCACGAGTTGCCCTCTGTCTTACTTCTTTCCATGAATAGATGAGGCTCATTCAATCCGTGTTCAAGGCCAGCTGCTATGCAAGGAGCAATAGTATTTAACATTAGGCCTTTATAGTTTTCTAAACTCGTCATGCCTGTGCTCTCCTCTATTCACTAATTCTATGAGCACCTCGAAGGTAGGAAGCATGTCTTACTCTCTTTAACATCACCACAGTGTAACACAGTGCCTGGTAAACATTCAATAAATATTAGCTGACTCAATGGAATAAATATGACTAACCTCACTTTATAGGTGAGGCTACTAAGATCTAGAAAAAATAAGGAATGTGTCCAAGATCTTATAATAAGTAAAAAGCAGAACTAAGAATTATCCAGATCTTCTGATCCAAATCTTAATCTTCTCTTACTAGAACATGCTGCTCCAAGATTTGCCACACTAATGATTTCACTGGCTAAGATGAGATGCTATCTTCACACTCAATTCTATAGAAATGAGTAATATGGTAAACTCTAATCAGTCTTTTGGAAGCAGGTGAGGCAATAGTAGTGAAAAACGTAAGAAGGGTCAATCTCACAGATTCAATCTCCACTCGTCCAACCCACACACCATTTAATTATGGGTTTGTGTAATTTAAGAGTTTAGTTGAATTGATTAATAAGATGAGATACTTTCATCATTTTTGAGAAACACTTTCCTGTAAGAGATTATGGCTGTGCTCTTAATGGGCTCTTGACTCATCATGTACGGACCACTCTGAAGCTTGGACCTCTAGGATACCACTTCCCAGCATTATTGGAGTAATAAACCCATATTATCTGGTCATGAAGCTCCAACTCTACTGTAAAATATGCTGCATAGTAATTTTAAAGATTGTTTCAAAACATTATGCCATATCTATAAAAACTTCCCAACTTGGTTAACAAAAAGAAAAAATGTTAGACTCTAGGGTAGGATTTCTTAAAGTGTGGGCCTGGACTAGCAGTATTACCTGGGAACTTGCTAGAAACACAAATTCTGAGGCCACAGCCAGACCTACTGGATCAGATACCCTAGGAAGAGGAGCCCAGCAATCTGTGTTAACAAGCCCTCCCTCTGGCTGATGCTGATGCTCACTCAAGTGTGAGAGCCACTGTTCCGCAATACAGACTACAACTTTTTGGATCCTCAGCTAACAAAAAAATTAAAAACAAAAATAAATAAAAAAGACCTCCCCTAAGAAAAGAAGACAACCCAAATAGAGAAAGAGTGAGAGAGAAAGGGAGATAATTTTGTTCTCAGAGAGAATTACCAAGTGCCCCTAATAGATTGAATTCCAGGGCTTACATATCTAGCTAAATATTCCTTTGAGGTCCTAAGAAAATGTCTCTTTAAAGAGTCCTTTTGAGATTCACCATCTTGTACTGAGTGTAGTGCTGATGTTATCTTAAGTGACGTGTCTGTATTACTAATGTCAGGTGATTTTTTTTTTTGTTTTACAAAAGTTGTCCCTGTTAAAATTTGAAAAAACCATTTTTAAACATCTAGCACTTGATTTTGAGTCATTTGTTGGCAAAAATGACTCTTTTGGAAATGGCTATAATTTGATGGAGCTTTAGTTACTGGATTAATGTCTGATGGGAAAATTACAAATGTAAATAAATTAGAATAGACCATGTTACTATTCAGGAGAAATTCTTTACATTCAAACACTAACTTTGTAATGTCAAAATAACCAGTAGGTATTAATCAGTATCTGGGCTATGTAAATATTTGCTCGTTTCCATAGTGATTGGCAAGCCCAGATCCAGAAAAAAAATCCACACATGTTATCACTTCCTAATAATATGATCATAAAAACACGACTCAGAGCAGACTGAGAGGAGAATAAACACCATTAATTAAAAGATTTATAAAATAGAGGAGGAGGTGACAAACGAAGACTTGAGCCCAAAAATGCACAAAGGAGGTAAAACATACCTTTTTTTAATTCTGAAAGAAACTTGAGCAACCCTTAATTATCTTCCAAAATGCTATTTAGAATTTTCCAAAAATAAAACATCTGACAACTGCTCAAAGCACACCGCACCCCCACCCACAAAACATACACTTTTAAAGTGGATATACAGCCATGGCTGTGAAGTATGTTTGAAAAAAAGTGAGACTGTTGGCATTTCACTTGAAATCAACTGAGAAGTTCTTTACTAAAGAAGTGAGAAGCTTAAAGCTGTTTTCCCAAGCTTTAGGGGAGTACAGCCTATTACGGAGGAGAAGCATGTGGTCAAAGAGTAAATTAGTAGTGAGGTTCACACATTGCACGAGAAATCTACACAGGAACCACAGTTGTCTTAAATAATCAGCCCCGCTAACGGGCCCTTGGTTATGAAATTTCTTCACAAAGCAGTCACCAGCGCAAAGGCTGTTTTTAGAAACACTTTGTTCTTCTGATATCTTCTGGGATAATGCAGCACCTTTTTTTTTCCTGAATGTTTTCTAAAAATAAAAACAAAGACAAAAAGCACAAACACACCCTCTAGCAGCAAGAGCAGAAATGAACATACCACAGCAGGTTATTTCAATAGATCCTTGGTTAAATAGACACTCGAGGGGAAAATGCAGACACAAGAGCCTACACGGAGAAAAGTCCAAATTGAAGATGATGCTGAATGATCCTTTTCTGAGCACATGGTAAGACCAAATTTAAAGCACCATAATAAAAAGAGAAATTGAAGGAATTGCACAGTGATTGGATACTATCTCATGCTGTATATATGCATATATATAAATTAACATAAATTATAAAAGAAAATTTCCACTATGTTTAGTGAAGAATTCCTAAAAAAGCACAATACGCAGATCACTGAGAGATTTGACTCTGTAAATCAAGACAATTTTTTTTTTTTTTGTAAGGAAGATCAGCCCTGAGCTAACGTCCATGCCAACCCTCCTCTTTTTGCTGAGGAAGACCGGCCCTGAGATAACATCTATTGCCAATTCTCCTCCTTTTTTTCCCTTTTTCTCCCCAAAGCCCCAGTAGATAGTTGTATGTCATAGCTGCACATCCTTCTAGTTGCTGTATGTGGACGTGGCCTCAGCATGGCCAGAGAAGCGGTGCGTAGGTGCGTGCCCGGATCCGAACCCCGGGCGCCAGTAGCAGAGCGCGCACTTAACCGCTAAGCCACGGGGCCGGCCCCAAGACAAATTTTTGTACAGAAAACTTAATGAGGAAAGTTAAGATAAGCAGCAAACTGGGAGAAAATATATGCAAATACTATAATAGACAAACATTTTACATCTTTGATATGCAAAGAATTTCTGTAAATCAATAATGGAAACGGCAAGCAACAGAGGAAAGAAACAGATAAAAGAATGTACAGGAAAAAGATAGATCTAATAAACATATAAAAATATGGTCATTTCACAAATATTTAGTGACTTTATAGTTAGAAGAATAATTATAATATTTCCACCCACAGGTTGACAAAAATTTTAAAGATTAAAAATATCAAATGTTGTCAGACATGGACTCATTCACATATTGTTGATACAAATGGATAGCATTTTTTTAGGAAATTTTTGCATCATCTTTCACAGTATGAAATGTATTGGGCTTTTGATCTAGCAATTCAACTTCTAGGAATCTATAGTACAGAAGTATGACATACTTGCTCAAAGATTCATGTACAAAGATGTACACTGTGGTATTTTGTAATGATGAAAAATTCAAAATAATCTAAATGCCCTTCAAGAGTGGGATGGCTGAAGAAATTATAGTTTATGTAGAATATAGACTATTCAGAACCATTTTTAAAAGCTCCAAGATCTATTAACTAAATAAAGTAAGGCAAACTATTATAGGAATCACTCCTTAAGGGGAGAGTGAGATTAAGAAATGGAGGGAGTAAACGAAGGGAGACTTCTGTTTTTAACTTTGTGTAACGTACAATTATTTTTTTAAAAATTTAAACTATGATAGAATATACATAACATAAGATTTCCCATTTTAACCATTTTTATGTGTACAGTTCAGTGGCATTAAGTACATTCACATTGCTGTGCAAACATCACCACCATTCATCTCCATAACTCTTTTCTTCTTCCCAAACTGGAACTCTGTACACATTAAATGTTAACTTTCATTTCTCTCTCCCCTCAGCCTCTGGAAACCACCATTGTACTTTCTGTGTCTGTGAATTTGATTACTCTGGGTACCGTGACAGAGTTCAGGACACACCATCCCCAAATATGGCAACTTGGCATATTGAATATCTAAGCTGAAGGAATTTGAGGTGCAGGAAGGATTTTCTGACTTTCCTCTGAAGCAGGTCATAAGACTCTCATGTGGGAGATGCCTTCTCTATCCCTGGAGGAAAGGAAGAGTATCAAGTATCCCTGAAGAGAGAGGAACACCAAGAGGAATCTGAACAAACAGGGCTGCTGTTTCCCTACTTTACTATGCTTAGCTCATACCTATCATGTTGTCCTATCACATTTTCCCACAACTTTCCTCTCTTCATCAAACCTAGCACACAAACACTCAGGGTTAACCACTTCTCTGAGTCTTCATTTCCTTATGAAGGCTGCTGTATCACATAAAAATTATATTAAATAAATTTGTATGCTTTTCTCTTGTCAGTTTGTCTTTTGTTATAGGGTCCCTGGCTGAGAACTTAGAAGGGTAGAGGAAAAAGATAGTTTTCCTCCCCTACAACCTACCCATAAGTGGAATCATAAAATATTTATCCTTTTGTAACTGGCTTATTTCACTTAGCCTAATGTCTTCAAGGTTCATCCATGTTTAGCATGTGTCAAAATTTCCTTCCTTTTTAAGGCTGAATAATATTCCATTGTATGTATTCTGCAATCATTTTTAACAATCAACATGAATTGCTCCTATAATATACAAAGTAAAAATAAAACTTAAAACTGTGCCTTCAAGGGTATACTTGTGTAAATCCAGTGTCAAAATATTTTTTGACAACAATAACAAATTTCAAGGAAATTAAATATTGATTGAATCTGTATTTCTACAGCCTGAAAACATTTACTTGCTTGTTTACACTTACCTGAGTTCTGAGAGAGCTACAGAACCTGGTGGAGCTTAGGATTAAGAAATAAAGAAAAGAAAGGAGAGAGAGGGTGAGGGAGGGAGGGAGGGAGGATGGAAGAAAGAGAGAAAGAAAGAATATTTTTTATTGAATGTTTAGTATGTGCCAGGCACTGTTGCAAGCACATTGCATTTTTAAACTCATTTAATTTTCACAGTAACCGTATGTGGTAGATCTTATTATTGTCCCCAATTTACCAGGGACTATAACTTGCCCCAGGTGATACGGTTGTAACACTTGAACATCTTCCCTCCAGCTACAGAGCCCACACTCTCAGTTCCCAATACCCCTCAGTATTCTATTTAGGGAGATACCACATCTGTTCACTAATAGGCTTGGGAGGTGGAGATTCCAGAAGGCTTTTATTAATTTTGTGCTTCTTGTCAATTCAATTACAGATAATAATCAATGAAATGACCATCGCGGGAGCTACCATAGAAAGAACTCTGACAGACCAGCCTGGAGGAAAAACCACTGTAAAAGTGAATGCCGTCCAAGTCAAAACCTTGATAATCACAAGATTGTGAGTTTTGTTTCTTCTCTGCTTTGAAAATGTTTGTGGACCAACAAGCAAAGGTACACTGAAATCAAAAACTACCTTTGTTTCCCCGAGATACACATTCCAGAAACATCTAGAGAAGTAGATTGAATTAACCCAGTAATTGACTCATTTGCCTCAAATTAATTTTCATATCTTGTTATTATAGATGTGGACATATGGCAGGACCCACATATATAGTTTTAATAAATACATTTAACCAAACAATGAGGTTGCTCATGATCTGATCCTTTCTCTACAAAAAACTGAACACCAAAGAACATTTGGGAAACCTCCCTCCCCAAAAAACTAACTCAATAAATGGACTGAGAAACACTGACAAAAGAAAAACCTCTCTTACAACTCATTCTGTGCCATAGATTTCCTGTGAACTCCTCATGGAGCTTATAGACTAGCAGGAAAGATGGACATGACATAGACTAACACATAAATATGTATGATCACAAGGTATGATAAATTCTAGAAAGAGAAGTACAGTGTGTTATAAGACAAAATGAGAGGAGTGACTTGATTTAGATTGGGACTTCTGGAATCAACCTCCAGAAAAATGACATTTACACCCAGACTTGAAAGATGAGTAGGTGGAGCTAGGTGAAGAGTGGGGAGAAGAGCATTTGGGGCAAACGGGAAAGCTTTGACAAAGGCCCTGAGGTCAGAGAGAGGTTGGAGGTTTAGAGAACTGGGGAAGGGCTTTGGCCGGTAGACAGCAGTCAAGGGGACAAGATCTCCGGGATCAGATGAAGTGTGGGTTTGTAGGACATGGGAGGAATTGGATTGTGTTCTCTGTGCAATGGGAAGTCAGTGCAGTGATTGGAGTGAAGTGTTGAGATCTAATTTGCAATTTAAAAGATCATTGTGGCTGCTGTAGGGAGCAGGCATAGAGTGGGGCAAGAATAAAAGATGGAAGAGGCCTTTGCAGAGGTCCTGTGAGAGGCAGTAGCTTGGACTAAGGAGCTAGCAGTGAAGGTGAAGGTCGAGGCAGATCCGAGAGAGATTTTCGTGGTGATAAATACTCATGCCCTCCCTACTATGTCCTTATAACACATCTCCACTTTTTTATCTGGATGGTTTAAGTGGATTTCCATTATTTACTAGCAGAAGAATCTGGACTACTGCTCAGTCCACGCCTTTCAGTCATCCAAGCCTTGGATCTTACTGCTCATACCACTTGGAATGCCCTTTACAGGTGGCAATTTTCCCCAATAAGACCCAATGAACTTGTTCAGAATCAGTCACCCCCTCTGTTAAGTCCCCATCACACTGTATACACAACTCTGTTTGTTGCATTACATGCTTTAGCCTGTCTACCCAGCCCCTCACACAGTATCTGTTGTGTAATTTTACTCAATAAATGTTTGAATGAAGTAAGACTGCAAGGCTAGAGGAAGAGAGGGAAGGGGAAGGAAGAGAAGAAGGGAGGAAGGTAGAAGAAAATTGGTTTTTCCTGGTCACTCCAGCTTCAGTCGGCACGAAAGATGTGAGTGGGAAGAAGAGGAAGACCCCCTGTTAATCTGGCTGGCTTCTTCTGCAGAGACGACAGTGTAATCAGGAAGGGGGCAGATCAGGGGCTGGCTCCCCTTCCTCTTCCTTGTTGGAAGCTCAGCTGCTTCTCAGGCAAGGACGTGGGGCATGTGTGTCGTCACAGAACAGTAAGTGCTCTCCCACTTCCACCATGCAGTGTCATTTCTTCCCTGGTCTCTTGACAAGTCAGTGGCTCCAACTGAAACCTCAGGCTAATCCGGCATCCTTGCTATTTTTCAAGTACAGTCTGCCCTCAGCTTAAGAGGTCTTGGCAAGGTACCCATTTGTCCCCAGGGCCACTCATCAGAGTCACTGGGTAGGCACAGCGTTCTCAGTGATAGTGTCATTTACCAAGCAAGTCTGACCCTGGGGGAGCCTGGAGCCTCAGCAGCAGGTGGAATGCGCACTCCCTCCAGGGGCTGCTTTCTTGAGTTTAGGAAAAAAAATATAGGTGGGAATCTGCATTTTAACTCACAGGGCTACATAAACATAAATGGACCCTCCAAACACAACCACAGCTAGGCTCAGACTATTGCCACGAACAAGCCAGGCCACTTCCGTTATGTTTAGACTACGAATATCCAGCCATTGGGCATCTTGGAAATCAAATATTTGGACCACTGGCTTGATTTTTCTCCTTTTTGATTAACACTCTATAGTTATAATCATTGGATGTTATCTCTTCCAAAAGTCAGAGGAAACAAGGATATATGGCTGTCCCTGGGAGGGTCTGGAGTGAAAGGAGTCTCTCCACCCTACCTGGTAAAAATTGTCAAACTTCACATAATACATTTTATATTGTAAAATATCTTGTTTATTTGTGCGTTCAAGGAACTCCCCAAGGAGTGTGTCCTCTCTGCTGCGTCATCCTTCATGATTAAAGGTCAGGTGTATGCAGAGAACAAAGACCCACACCAAAATATATTATAGGTAAACTCACATTTTTAAGAAAATGCTAACTCTTTAGGTCCAGTTTTAAGTTTACAATTCTCCATTTCTCTTGATATGGAAAGCAGAACCAAATGATGGTGAGCCACTGTTGACATGTCCAAAACTAGAACACAGCTGAGAGTTTGCAAAGAAAAATCTTTTAAACAAATACTTCCTAGAGTCAAAGAATTCATTTTTTTTTTTCCTAAAAGAATTAGAACAAAATTGGGAAGCGGGCAGAGAAAATTCGACATCAAAAAAAATTCTGTAAAGTAACCACATAGTTTGGGTGTTTTGTGGAGATCTGGAAAAGAAAAATAGACACAATTCTCTCTCTCTCTAGGAACTTGCCCTCCAAAACAAAAAATATTGATACAGGCTCACAACAAAAAGACACATAGACAACTGCACAAACCTTAAAAAAATAATTAAACAAGAGATCCAAATATTGATAGAAATGTTTCCTCAGACTGGTACAATTTGTTTTTGCTGCAAATTTATTTTTCTAACTTTTCTTTTATATCAAAGAAGCATGTGGCTGAGACAGTGCAGAGAATCACAGATCAAAGGATGGCTAGAGAAAGCAGTGGCCCCGGGCTGAGGAAAGGACCAATGCAGATCCTTCCTGGAGAGAGTGGGCAGAGTCCACTACCAGAATGGGCTCAGCCCTATGGCAAGGGAAGAACTGAGTTCTAATCCTGGCTCCCCCACTAATTTTCTAAAACTTAGGTTTCAATGACTTTAATCCGGGAAATGGGAGTGATAATCACCCACTCTGGTTATTCACACAGATGTTGGAGGATAAAAGGAGGCAATAGGTGAGAACATACTTTAAACAACCACATAAAGATACTGTGGGAGGTCTACCTTTGGAGCCTTCTGGAAGGCTTGTTCTTTAGGCACTAGCTATTTTATGCAGAAAAAATTCTAGAATCCAGGATTCTAGCATTGTTTTGTGCTGTTCACAAAAAGCCTAAACATATCCAGAAAGGAAAGAGCCTAGTTGTTTAAAAAAAAAAAAAAAAAAAATACCATAGGGCTGTAAAAATTTCTGAAACCTTGCTCAGCAAACAAGCTATTTATTCAAAGTAAATGACTCACTGAAGACAAAAGAGGAAGGAGCCTGGAGGAGAGAGAAGATGAGTTGGCAGTGAATCTAACCTTCCCGGGCTCTCTCTCCTCCTCTCTCCCTAACAGATATTCTAAAAGGAAGGTGAAGTCACCAAGAAGGTGAAGGGGAGAGATGGTCTGGGGGACTGGAAGAGCTTGAGAAATTTCCTAAAGGGAGAATATTGCCCCAGGTGCATGGGGTGAGGGGGAATCCCCCTTCTCAGTGAAAAAGGAAGCAGAAAGCTGGTTCTCTTGGGAAAAGTTAGACATTAAGGGGACAGAGCACAGTGGCAATAGCAGGAGTTTTGGAGACTAAGGACTTCTGTTTACATCTTTCCTCTGCTTTGCGTTAGCTGTGTGACTCTCGGTAACTAGTTCAACTTCCTGTGCCTCTGGGAACTTCGGGGGCCATAACATCAGGTCTCTCACAGTGCTCTGGTGAGGGCTGCAGGAGAGATGATCTGCAATGTTTGTGGCACAGAGCAGGCACTCCAGGAGAGGACCACAGGATCAGAAACTGTTGTGCATGCACGAATTTTCCCTTGATAACAATTGGTGAAACATAGCCTCATTTAAAATGTGCATAAGTACTTCAAAAGTAGTTTAATCATACTTATACAGAAGTATCATTATAATTGCTCGGCAGGAGTCAGTTTGGGGAGCAAGGCAATTAAAGCAATAGTATTTGCTAAACTAAATTATTCTCTACCATCAAAGGTCCTGGGGAAATAGTTTAACTTTTTTAGTCATTGAAACGGACTTTACACCGAAATGTATACTGCTGCCAGGGAGGAATTTGAAAAGTTTGGACTTAATATGGAAACATTGAATTCACTTGCACAGATGAAGCACCCGCAAAAAACAAATAAAAAAAAAGAGATGGGGGTTGGAGGGAATGTTACAACAATTTAAATCAAAAGAGAAGGCTCCGGGGTGCTGCTCCCAACTTATCATCCACTATGACAGTTTTGGCTTTGATCTCTGTACATCTTGCTTCTGACTCTAGGTTTGAACCACCGAGGGAAGCACCTGGCTTTGATTTTAGCTGCTTCATTCAAAAGATTATGGTCCAAATGTTGGCCTGAGGGTGCCCGCAGAACCAGAAATGTCAAGATGGTTCCGAGATCTATACAATGTCTCCTTAGTGAACCTTGATAGACTGAACCATGCCAATAGAACAGCTTCATGAAACTTCATTTGACGATATCAGGTGGGCCCTTACTAAATGCTCTGCGCCCTGAAGTTGGTTCTTCAAAGGCAGCCGTAAAAGTTTAAAAGAAGATTCATATGTATGACCATTTGTGAATCTCTTTGAAATAAATGTACTTCAAATAAATAGTTACACACACAGACACACACACAAACATAATTGGTGATTTCATCCATTCCAAGGAAGGTCAGCAATGAGAAATGAATGTAAAGTGTAAAATTCAGTTGCCATACTATCTAATGGAATTCTGAGTACCTACACTTTCTTAAATCAGTAAAGTTTGTGCTTTTTTCCCTATAATTTCAAGTTCAGCATATTCAGATGTTTTTTCATGTCGGTAAGAAATGTATTCTTATGAGCCACAGAGAGCATGAAAAGTTTCATATTTAGAGCACTTGATTCTGAACAATGTCCTTGATCTGACAAAGCAGCACAGTAAATCGCTTCAATAAGATGCTTGACCAAACTGTTAGGCCACATTTAATTAAATAAAAACTCATTTTATAAGTCTCTAATCCTTCCCAAATAGAGAATAGCTTCCAAATACAAATGATGCAGGGCAAGTCGCCTTCTCCAGTGCATCTTGCTACTAGACCCACTTGGAAGCTCACTGCATTCATCTCTCAGAGAGTGGCCTCATGGGCGAACGACAGTGCAGTCACCCAGGGCCCTGTGCTCAGACCGGCCACATAGCTGTAACTTAGTACTCTGCAGTTGCTGCCTTGAAATTTTTAGTTTTATCTTTGAATATACGTTTTGCAAGTGAAGTCCTATAGGACAGAGGAACCAGATGGAGGGCATAGGGGGCAGTGAAGAGGAAACCCTGGAGCCTTGACGCATGCACAGTCCCACCTCCTGCCGCCTCCCTGCATTGGCCCCACCTCCTGGTGCACCAAGCCCTACTTGGCCTCGCTCTTTGCACCCTCTGCAAGGTAAGACCGTTGCTACCTTCCACACACTTTTGCGCAGACACACACACACCCAGGGGTCCTAGGAGGGTCAGGATTGGGTCCGAGAGGGTCATAGCACGTTCATGGGCAACTCAGCAAGGACGAGCATTTTGCTTATCTCCGATCCAGGTACCTAGTGCACCCCTGCGCTTGGAGGTTGCCATTTACCTTAGCTTGAGGCAGCGAGTCTATGGGAAAGGGAGATGCTTGGCTTATCTTTCCACCCTAGCTGGGGCCCAGTTTATAAATCCAGTCTCTGGCGGGAGGAGGAATCCAGCAGTTGTCAGGACTAAGTGTACTCAGTTCCACGGACTTGAAAGGCAAGGATCGCCCAGGTGCCCGTAGACTCCACACTCATTCCAAGAGTATCCTGTGCACCCACGTTTTATGAACTATTTTACCTGTAGAGTTTTCTCTTTCCAAGCCTCCTGCGTGGTTGGAACATAACTACTTGTGGAAAAGTATGACATGGTTTTGCCTTATAAAATACAGACTCTGCAACTCTTCTTTTTATTTTTTAAACTGTTATAAATGTAACAATTACAGAGCTATCACCCAAGAAGTCTAGAATAACAGTGATCAATGAAATATACTCCATTAACAAGAAATACAATTAAAAATAATTCATATTCTTTACTTGTGCTTTTCCTGTTCAGTGATGAAGCCCATAGATATTCTTGAAATTCCACGTCTTCCTCCCATCCACTTCCCTCTTGTACTAAGGTCACCTGAGTAGTTAGTGATAGAGCCAGAATCTAAATCCAAGCAGTTGATTCAAAAATCATACCGTTTGCCATTACACTTATATCAGTGAATCTTAAATTTTAGCAAGCAGAATCTGGAATCACCTGGATGTCTTATAAAAATGGATTGTTGGGTCCCACTCCCAGAGTTTCAGATTCATTAGGTCTGAGATTCTGTATTCTGTATTCTTAGAGGGTGCTGACACTGCTGGTCCGGGACCACACTTTGAGAGCTGCTGACTGCGTTAAAGTCTGACGTTAAACGCATTGCAGAAAGAAACTTGATCTTCCCAGCACCCTTTCTCACACAAAGGAAGGATTCTTATCCTTGTGATCCTCCTTGCACCAAGGAAAGATACCTACCCACAAATAGTTTTCATTAAATCTTCAAGCACATTTCAGAACTATTTTTTAAATCTCATCTGAGGCTGCATTTCACCGGTGATGGGAAGCAAAAGCTGTCAGTTCTTCCACGGGCAGTGACTTTGGGACGATTGCCCCTTTCCTGGGCAGCCAGATTTGCCCAGTGCTGCCAAGACCAGGTCTTCTGAAGGTATCGGTTGCCTGTTAAGCTCATGTGCTCTGTGGAGGTGTAGAACCCACCTGTACACTTCTCATCCAACAACTGCAGTGAAAACACGACCTATTCTCACAAGCGGGGATGACAATTCCATTTGAAATTCTTTGAGACCGTAGAAGTTGTTGAACAATATCAGTCAGCTTGAGTTTCCAGTTATACAGAACAGTGAGAATTACCAATTGCTCTTCTAGAAGCTTTCTTACTTTGCTCTGGAATAAGTTAGTGTAGTAAATTATTTTTTTTTAAAAATGCGTTCATTATAAAAATAAATTTAAAAATTTACAGGCAATTTGGAAAAGAAGGGATAAATGATCCACAATCTCACCACTCTAACAAAACTGATATTGGCATTCTGGTTTATTTCCTTCTAGTCTTATTTCTATTCATATTATTTAACATGGTCATAATTTGTAAGTATATTGTCAGTAACTCTCCTTTCACTTAACATTGTATGGTATAATAATCCATGTAATTAGTTAGACTTCCAATTTAGAAGAGTCTTTAAATGTCCCCAGCATTTCCTCCAGACAGTATTATGACACACTCAATGGTCATATTTAAGGTAGACCCAACCTTTCATTTTTGCTCTACACTATTTATTCAGATGGTTCAGTGCTTAACCCAAGAGTAGGGGACCTCCTCAAACTCTATAGGGATATCTCCAAGTTCACAGATCAAAACTAGTAACCTGTCCTTTGGTTGGAGGCCAGCTCACTCCTTGGGTTTCACATTCCACTCCTTCACTTCTGTTACTGTCTCCACAGAACTGGGCAGCAATGCGGTTGTTCATTATTATCTCCATTATAAGTGCTTTCTTCATTTATTTGGGGGCAGAAGCACACTTTTCCCATCAGAATTCCTTTGCATTCCTATTCATCCATCCAAGCCCTACCAATCCTGCAGACCACAGTGATCTGGTCTATATTTGACCCCTTCCAGACAAGATTGCAACCTCTCATGGGGCACCAATGAACCCTGTGCCCCTCCTTTATACTATAGGCTCCATTGTCCCCACAGATCCCGGAGAACCCCTGGACTAAGGGCCTTTGTCCTCTAGTCTCTGTATTGTGCTGCAGACACTGCAGTAAACACAGAAACAGGGATCGGGACTGACATGAGACATGATCAGGGCATTGAGTGTCCTGCAATAATCACTGCTCCATTTTATGAGGTTTTCTGTTAGAAAATTAATTTATTAGATTTTAAAAATCAAATATTGAGTAGCAAAGAAGTAAATTTTAATAATCAAGATAATAAAGGGTAACTTTAACAAAGAATAATCACAAAGGAGAGTGCCTTAAAACCTATTCTTTTAGAAAAAGAGCCTCGTAAATAAACACAAGCATGTGCACACACACACACATTTATGAGAGGTACCATTCCAGGTAAAGGGAGTTGTATATGAACTAGGAGAGCAGTAAAGTTTCATAAAGAAACTGAGAAACTAGTTAGTAGTCAGGAATTCTTCCCCCCCATGACTCTGATCCCTCTCCCACTCTATACACACATCCCCCCACACACACACACACACAATCTACACATAAACACACACACACACATACTTTTCTTGGTCTGGCAAGAAATTAGAAAGTCTTTAATTCATGTTTACCACCATTTAGTGGGAAAACATCAAGTTGTCAGTACTTTAAGAATTTGTGGAGTACAATTGAGTAGAATGAACTTTTTAAAAGGCAGATATTAAATTGGTCACTCAAACTGAGTTTATATACTACAAAAGTAAGTTGAGCTATTAAGAAATTATTCAATACTTTTAACTCATATCACACACAAATTTTCCTTATTGTAGTTTTAAATTGTCTAAGTTATCTAAATACTTGAATCGATGCTACATTTTTGACTATGAAGACATATCCCAAGATAGCTTTATCTTCTACTACTCATGATGAGGGAAAACGGCCTTATATAAAACAAAGAAAGACAAATTCCGCCTTCAGATATTCACCCATAATTCCCTCTAATTTCATGTCAACATGCACACATTTTTCTGAGCAAAGAATTTGGCCGAGACCAACCAAATGCTAATTTAACGTTCTTGTCAGATTTAACAAATTATGTGTAACTCGGTGCATATGCTCATCAAGTTTTTAGAGATGAAGAGCATATTTACCCTAGTCAATATTCATATCCTTGAGAAAAGTTATTTTTTCCATTTTTTTTAATGTATTGGTGCTTCGACATGAGCTCAAGTGAGTCTGCTTCCTTGTTCTAAGAGGACAGTCTCAATTTGACCGTCAGAAAATAGCCAAGATTTTCTATCTCGTTATGATGTTTCCTTAATCATACCTGAACTTTGAGCAGCAACTTTGATTGGGTAGCTCTGCGTTACAATCCATAACAACCGGAAAATACATATGGGTTGCATGAATTTGAAATCTCATCTGACATCTGAGTAATGTTAATCTTGTTTATATGACAACCTCATTATGGCACATAATTGCTCAGCAATCTCCTAGCAAATACTGGGTTAAAAAACGCCTGGAAGATGCTTGTTCTTCTTGTTATTAATTAGCACGTGTCCACTTTGCCAGATCCAGTGCCCAAACTTCATTTGTTATGTTCAGCCAAATGCATGAATAGCTTTGGAGTAATTATTTTCCAACATCATCTAATACCTCTCTGCACATCAATTAAAAATCCTCTTAACAAGGAACTGCATTTTGTTTGAGATCAAATGCCTGGTCCAAAGCTATATCAATCATGTAGAGCTAATTAGCGTCTCTGCTTTATATCATTTGTTTTACTTTATTATTTCATTGTACACTTCCTAATGAAACCAATTGAACAATTTTAAAATCTTTGTTCAATTAATTGAAGGCTTAAAGGCCAGCTACCTAGTCAGGCTTTCTTCACTTTGAAAAGAAATGCGTGTAAAGGTGGGGAGAGAGGGGGAACCCCGTAGATGTGTTATTATACCCATTTACATTCTGAAATGCCTGCTCTATAGACACAAGTTTTGAAAGGTTTATCATCATTCTTATACTACTTGCAAATAATTCCTTGCTCACCATACCTTTACAGCTTTTCTCTATGTGGCAAACCACTTCAGAAGGATGAGTTGAAACAATAATTGGAGATGTAGGGCAGTTCATCTTGAAGACTGCACATACAAGCTCTCTAAATTACTGTATATTTCTGTCAGCATTTTATAAACTGGTTGTCCAGCCTTCTTCCTTAGTGCAAAAAAATGCTGAGCTCTGAAAACTGTTGAGTAGCGTTCCTTTGGGGTCTGGGTAGAGCTGTGGATTCCAATACAAATATGAATGGATTAAATGCATACTAACTACCCAAAGTGGGAATCTATAATGAGGGGAAGGACAAATTCCAGCTCTTTCGAATTTCCGCTTGCTCATCAGAATTAGGCTTCAGTGCCGGCTGGGCAGGACACACAGGGCAGAAGAGGGCTGTCTCATTTGCCCCGAGTGTATGGCACCCCATCCTGCAACCTCTGTCACACCCATCTTCCCTTTTGGTGCTCATTTTGATTTATGAAACCTCCCCAATTCACCAAATCCTTGCGCGAAGTGGTTTCTCCAGTCACAGAGTATCACAATTAATGCAAAATCAGGGGAATTAATGTTGGTAAAAGTAGAACTAATTTTCTCCAGCACTGGCTCCTCTAAGCAACTCCCTTTCTTACAAACGTGAATCCATTTTAACTAAACAAAACTGACAAATCAGCAGATGTCGGGGTCTCCGACAAATGGGCTATGGTTCTCCCTTTGGTCTGTGCCAGAAGAGGGGAAATCAAGACCAAATTTTCTGAATAGTTAGGCTGGATTCAAAAATCCTACAGAGTTGTGCAAGTATATAAACTTACGGTATGTATTTACACATTTATTACTTTGAAAATAAACTGATGGGAGGAATTCTATCTAAGGATAAGAAGGATGAGAATTTTTTTGAAAACTCCTACAAAGTTTGAAAATCCTCTAGAATCACTGAGGGGTGGAGATTAAAAGACTTGAGAATCCCCTAATTTGCTTGTTCCTCACTCAGATGTCTGTTTTTTATAGTGATTGTTACTAACCTTTATTTGTCAGTAATAATTGAATTTTACACCAAAGTGAATTATCACAACAAATGAACTGCTCTGCTGTAATTTTAAATAGCCTTCTTTGCAAATTATCTCCCATGATTTATATTAATGCTATAGAGAAGGCAGAGAAAAATGGTATGAGGATGGATGATTTGGATTTAATGTAAATGGGTAAACGTGTGTGATAGCTTCTCATGCTTCTGCCAATGACTTTAACATGATACCCTCTTGGCTCTAGTATTCATTTCAAAATCTGGGTAGCAAGTTCAAATATAAACAAATCTTCAAAAGGTCTGGATGTTAGACCAAGGCATGCCCCACTCTAAAAGAAAGAGAGAGAGAGAGATTTCACTTACAGTCACGTTACTTTCATTACCCAGAAAAATCTGTGACTTAGAGGGTAAGCACCCCTATAAAACACCCCTTTTACAACTTGCCCAGGGATTCCATTTAGTTGTATGAATTTCCCTTTTCCTGCTCATATGGACTTAAACTCAGGTTCTATTTCTTCCAAGAAGCCTTTCCTGGAATGCTTGCCCTTGGACCTTTCTGACCTATTTCTGCCCATCTCTTAATTCTTTTCTCATGTTCCAGCAACTCCAGAAATCATTCTAGCTTGTGGTTTCCCAGACTTCTGTAATAATAGAAATCATCTGGGAAATACAGATTCCTAGGCCTCTTCTCTAGAGATTCTGAATTAATAAATTTGGAGTGGAGCCCAGAAATCTGTATGTTTAATAAGCAACCTAGGCTATTTATATCATCAAGAAAGTTCTAAAAACACACCAGGAGAGGGGATGGATCACCTCCTCTGAATGCCTAAGCAATTATAGCATATACTACACGTCTGCCCCCAATTTTTTACTACTGTGTAATATTCTGTAATTATTTCATTTACATCTCCTCTGGGGAGTTATAAATATCTTGAATGTGGAGAATACCTTATTTTGAATATTTCTACTCCATCTAATCCTCCTAGAAAACCAAGAATACCTTGCAGCTTTCTTGATAAGAAATAATTGGATATAATTTAAGTGAAAGTGCTGCCAACACTTAGAAAGACTGCTGGAGACACAACAGGGGAGGTGGATGGCCAGGGAGAAAGAGGAAAAGGAAGTGTTTTCTGTCTTCTGAAGTAAGAAACTTTGTCATACTACCCTCCTAAAGACCAATGGCATTTATTGACTTTTTTCCTGATGAAGTAGTATTTTCAGAAATTTCGGAAGACATGGGAAAACACAAACATTTACAAAGAAAAAGAAGGAAGTGGGAGAAATGGGTGAAGTTGGTCAAAAAGTACAAATTTCCAGCTATAAAATAAATCAACCTTAGGAATGTAATGTAAAAAAAAAGACCAGCGCAACCAACAACCAAGAAATTACCATTGTTAATATTTTGGTGTTTATCACTCTAATTATTACAAATCTAGTTTTCCAACTTGCAAATTGCCATTTGCTTCATGGGAAAGTCCCATGTGGAGTTGTCGAATTTGACTTTTGCCCATGATGGGGGCAGTCAGGGAAGTGTATCTCCTTTGTGTCTTTGGAGCTTACATCGTTGGATCCCATGAGCCTGGTACTAAAGACAAGCCCTGGAAAACAAACAAGAACAGCAAAACAGATTGTTACTGAAACTAAAAGGAGTAAGAGAATATAAAAGGCCAAAACAATTAGAGTCCAGCAACTTGAGAAGATGGCAATGGTCAACCAATAAAATGGGGTGAAAGACAGAAACATGGGAAATGGGACTTGAGTTTGTACATTAATTTGAGGATGGGGAAGAGGATTTAAAGCCTAAGTCGAAAAAATCAGAATTCAAATTTCAAAAGTACCTGAAATTGGAAGGCTTTGAAAAGTGTCCATTGACATGAGTATTTTTATGTAAAGAGATGAAGGTAAAAATTCTAGTCATAGAGATGTTGATGATAAATTGAACTTTGGGGCACTTATTTAGATATTTGATATTGGGTAGATCAAACCACATTTTAAAGAGAGTTCTCTTCCTTCCTACTTATAGTTTCACAGATTTTCCAAGAGAAACATTATTTCATCAATATTATGCTCACTTTCTATACAAAGCTCATGATGTCTTCATGATTAACATACACAGAGATGATGTCAAAGTCTTTGGTTTGTGTGTGTTTACTTTTAAAATACATTTAGCCCTAGTTCAAATATGAGAATTCTCTTCAAACTTGAGGGTCGGGAAAAAAAGCATAGATTCATCTACTAAACAATGACTTCCTGAATATTAGGAAATACTTTGAAACCTAAATCTGAATATAAGTAAAAGTTCCATCTGTGAGAAAAAGTTGAAGATATATAAAAGAAAGAAAAACATAGCTAAATATTCTGTCTCATATTTGTACTACTGAAAGAGCATTGTCATATTTTGTTCATTCGTCAAAATTCATTGAAAAATTTAAAATATAAGGAAGTGTTTCCCAGATCTTATTTCAGAATACTAATCCCAAGAGATGCTCCAGTCAAAGGAGCTCTGAGTTTCAATAAATTCAGGAGGTTCTTGTTACTCACCAAGTCGTTTGCTTGGAGCTTCCCAAAGTATATCAGCATATTACAGTCTCTGATAAGTTCTGCAGCAAAGACACACATTTGCTTGGTTTTATCCTTTGATTCCCCAAAATAATTATCCTTTATCACACATATTTTGACTATCACTATGGATATTCCTTTTATAAAACAACAGGTTTGCTATTCTCAGTGCCGAACAACCAGTATAGCGGGGAAATGACCACTCAGGAGAGACACTGGCTATAAACAACAGGATAGCTGTACCACTACATCCTGGCTGCGTATTAGATCTGATCACTCCCATTAGAAATGCCATGAAACTGTTTATTGACTTCATTTGGGGTCACTCTAGTTGAAAAGACATTGAAATTAGATTTTGCCAGTACTACGGATTAATCCCTGTCCCTACACAAAATCAAAATAAAGGCAATATTTATCTTTAAAAAAAAATTTTATTACAGTGTTTAGTAAAGCTTTTAAAGCTATAGAGGGCTTCTGGGTTAAGATGGTGGATTAAAACTCTGTTAGAAAATCTCTCACTTGCAATATGTAAGTATATGATTACTTATACAAGTAAAGGGGCATAATGACATCAGCATCAAAACCAGCTGCCATAGAAGAAAGCAGAAGATTCTAGAGTGATACAGAGGTGAAGCATGGTTCAGCTCCTAACTCTGCTCACCCTCTAGAAACTGTAAAGGAGAGTCCACAAAATCTCTGCTATCCCCCATTCTGGAGAGAAACAAATTGAATAAATATCTGCATATTTCATTCTTCTGACCAGGTGGTGGAAACAGCTTGTGGGAAGAAATGGGAAAAGATGTGACAAATTGGACACTCTGAGATGGAAGTGAAGGCTTCAGGGCTACAGGAGACTTGGAAGAGCAAGCTGCACTCTAATGGTAATGGTACATACCCGCCAACTATGTAGATAAAACCCTGATAAAGGACAGTATCTCTGAGAGAGCACAGCTCAGCTATTTTAACAGGGACTACTTTTTCATCAGCCAAGGGCTCCTCAGACTTCTAAAAAGTGGGAAGAACAGAGTAGTGATTAAGAATTGTCTTCAGCTGCTGGCAACAGAGACTTAATTATAGTGGCTTCAAGAATTAAAAGCTTGTTCTTTCACATAAAATAATTCCAAAGGTGGGTAATCCAGGGTTAGGATAGTGAAACCATAAATTTACAAAGCGTTCAAGTTCCTTCTGTCTTTCTTTTCTATCGTCAATAGTGTGTGACATTCATTCTCAAAGCCGCAAAATGGCTTCTAGAGATCCAGCCATCATGTTTACATTCTGGGAAGGAAAATGGCAAAGGGCGAGGAAAAAAAAATCCTCACAGCTAAACTGAGTCTTTTAAAGAGCTATTCCAGAAGCCCCATTTAATGACTTTCAAATATATATGTCATTGGCTACTGCTAGCTACAAATGGAGCTGGGAAAGATAGTCTTTTCTATCAGGGCACATTGCTTCCTGGAAAAAAAATCATGGTCCATTATTAAGGAAAAGGAAACAATATAAGTAGGCAACTAGTAACATTTGCTGCAAATGGTAAGTAGCCAGCACTCAAGCTATACCTGGGATGGGAAAAGAAACCAGTCTCAGATTAAGTAGGAACAAAGTTCAAAATCTCTAAACAAACTAGGTACCATTAGACTAGAAACAATAATTATATCAGACTAACACAATTTCTGAAACTGGGAAAACGTGCTACAGCCAAACAAATAAAACAAAACAAAAAATTAAAAAGATAAAGCAAAACAAATGGAGAAGGAACAGAAAAAAGTGGAGATCAGAAGAAAGAAATTACTGTGTAAAATTCAGGTGAAAATCTCAATTGAGAAATAAAAATAATGAGATTCATTTGTTTCACTTTCCTTCTGATGTTTTAGTGATTACTTTGTAAGTTTAAATTTTGTTTTATACGTACATAAGGTAATTACAAGATTCCAAAGTCAAACTCTACAAAAAAAAAAAAAAGTATATTCTGATAAGTCAAGCTTCTATGACTCCTCTCCTTTTTAGGGTATCCTTTTAAAAAATGATAAATTCTTCCATTTTTCAAATAGTTCACTCTATATCAATATTTAGAAATAGCCCTCATTCCTTTTCAGTCTGCATTGTACTCCATTGTGTGGATTTGCCATGTTTTACTCAACCTGGTCCCCATTGATGGACATTTGTGTTGTTTGCAGCCTTTTATTACTACAGATAGCATAGTCCCCCCTTATCCTTGGGAGATATGTTCCAAGACCCCCTGGGAAAGCCTGAAAACATGGATAGTACTGAACCCTATGTATACTATGTTGTTTCCTATACATATATACCTGTGATAAAGTTTAATTTGTAAATTTGGCACAGTAAGAAATTAACAGTAACTTCTCCCTGGCATATCAGGGTAGCCAGCATTACTACTCTTGTACCTCGGGGCCATTATTAAGTAAAACAAGGGTTACTTGAACACAATCACTGCGATACCCCACAGTTGATCTGATAGCCTAGTGACTAAGGGGTGGGTAGCCTGTACAGCATGGATACGCTGGACAAAGGGATGATTCACAACCTGGGGCGGGGTGGAACAGGATGGCACGGGATGGCACAAGATTTCATCAGCTACTCAGAACAGCGGGCAATTTAAAATTTAGGACTTGTTTATTTCTGGAATTTTGCATTTAATATTTTCAGACCTTGATTTCTCGCCGGTAACTGGAACCATGGAAAATTAAACCACAGATAAAGGGAGACTGCTGTAATGTTGCAATGAGTAGTTTATAACATAACATCTCTTCAATTTTTGGCAGTATATCTTTGCAATAGATTTCTAAAAGTGGAATTTGGGGATCAATGCTCATGTATATATAATTTTGCTAGACAATGTCAAATTCCCTTCCACAAGTTGGTACCATTTGGTATTCCCATCAAGAATGTGCCGTTTCCCTAACAGCCTTCCCAATAGAGTGTATTGTTGAACTTTTGGAATTTTGCCAATTTGAGACATAAGAGATAATGTCTTAATGTAATTTTATTTTGCATTTCTCTTATTATGAGGAAGGGAGATTGAGCACCGTTTTATGAGTTCAAAAGTCATCGCATCTTTTTTTCTGTGAACAGTTTCTTCTTTCTTTGGCTTCTTTTTTTTTTATTTATTTTTTCACCTCTTCTTTTTTTTTTTTTTTTGCTAGGGTTCTTGGCTCTTTTCTTCTCTAATTTTAGAACCTATGTATTAAGGACATTAACCCTTTGTGATGTCAGTTGCAAATGGTTTTCCGCTTTTGTTCTTTGTCTTTTTACTTTGCTTATGGATACTTTTGCCGTGAAAATCTGGTTTTTTTTTTTTTTTAAGTAATACAATTATTCTGGATTTTGAGTCATAATTAGGAAAATTTCATCTCTCCTACATTATAGAACACACAATCCATGTTTTATTCCAATAGTTGTATATTTTCATTTTTTAATATCTAAATATGGGATCCATTTGAAGTTCATCCTGATGTAGAGTATGAGGGAGAGTTTCAATTTTGTCTTTCACCAGAAAGCCATCTAGTTATCTATCCCAACACATTTAAATATTCAAATACAATTACATCAATTTCTGGACTTTCTGCTTTGTCTTATTGGTCTATTCATGCACTAACACTAGATTATTTTAATTATAGAAGGTTTCAATATGCTCTTTTACTGAGTAGGTCTAACACCACATGCAACATCATTACTCTTCTTTTTCAGAATTTTAATAGCTGTTTTTCTTTCTTTTTTCTTTCAAATAAACTTTATCACCAACTTGTCTTGCTGAAGAAAAAGAAATTATGGTATTTTTACTGATATTAAATTAAATTTGTCTTTGAAATGTCGAATTTTCCTATCCTAGAAAAACGTGAGGTCTAAAATGGGGGCTTTTCTTCTTTTATGTCTTCTTTTGGGAAATTCTGAAAAGCTATTCTTTTAAATCTTGTTTTATGATGTTTATAACATTTTTGCAGTACTCCCATTGACTCTTGGTTTCTCCAGATTTATAATTATATCATTTGCAAGAAGAGATAGTATTTACTTCTTGTATACCAATTCTTTTGCCTTTGATGCTCTTCTGTATAATTGCATTTTGGCTAATACCTCTCATATATTAGATAATAGTGGTTATAGAGGCATCTTTCACTTGTTCCTAGATTTAGCAGAAAAACCTTTGGTGTTTCTCTACTAATTAAGAAGCTAGCTCTATCTGTCTATCATTTCTCTTTAAGGAAGTAGCCACCCATTCCTACTATATTGACTATATTTTATAGTGAATGGGTGTTAAATTTTTCAAATTTTTTTTTATACATCTGGTCAAATTTTTTAATATTTGACCCTCTTGAAAAAATCTCATTTATTCATGATATATTTTCTTTTTAATGTGTTGTTAGATTCTGATTATTAATATTCCATACACTTTTCCCATTTCCATTATATTCATAAAAGAGATTGTTGTATAGTTCACATTTTGTGTGCAATCTTTGTGTGGTCCTGGTTATCCTTCCTAGAATCTCCTGAAGTTTTTGATGTATGAAAGTTGTGGAGTCATTGAGTCCATATTAATAACTGTTTTATCATCATTGCAACTTTAGCCTTTATCTTATAAACTTATTAGTCACTTGTAATGCATTTTTTTCTGATTTCTACCTTGTCAGGAAGCAAGATTGCAGCCCTAGCTTCCTTTATTTTTTATTGCCTAATATATTTATGTTTATCCTTTGATTTTGAACCATTCTGAATCTCTTGGCTTTAAATATGTGTTTTGTATACAGCATGGGGTTGATTTTTTTTTTGTTAATGTCTTTCTAATCATTTTGTTTATTGAAAGCATGTTTACAAGTAAAATCTTTAAGAAGTGTTCATGGAAAGAATACTCCTCGAATTCTTTCCTGTGTATTCGTAATAGTTTGCCTGTAGCCTTCATGTTTGGAAGTTGCTTTAGCTGGGTATAAAATTCTTGACTCCCTTTATTTCCTTAGTCTCTAAAGGAAAATATGTTACTCCATTATCTTCTACCATAAACCATTACAATCAAAAATTCTGGTGAAAATGTGATTTCTTTCCTTTATAAGTGACTTTTTTATTTGTACTTGTTTTGTTCTGGCTGGGGGGATGGTGAGTCCTAGATGGCCAAATGATTTTTTTTTTCTTTGTATTGAAGGTCCAATAATTTTCCTAGCACACATCTTGGTGTTGGCTGTTCTAAGTTGATGTCCCCAGAACTATGGTGTCCCCTTTCAATATTCAGTTTTGAGACTTCTTTTATTTGAGGACTATTTTCTCAAATTATAGTTTTTAGGGTTTTTTCTGTCCCATTGCTTTTTCTGATATTGTCTTTTTAAAATATATATAATAACTTTGTATGAGATTTATGATGGTATTTAATTTTAAAGTAAATGTTAAACCCTTGTTTTTGAACATGGTGGTGTTTGAGACATGAGATGAGAGAGTCATGAGGTGAGAGGTTTATGGGGTGAAGGGAGAGGAAAGGAACCCTATACTCATCTTGGTTCAAAGAAAGAACACTACATTCAAAGTTGGCAAAGGAGTTTGAGTTCTGGCTGTGCCTTATCTTCTCTGAGTCTTGGTTACCTCATTGGCAAAGTGAAAATATAGTTCTACTTATCTCACAGGGTGGTTGTGAGGATCAAATGAAATATTGAGTTTGAAGGAACTTTAAGAGTCTTATAAACTGTAGAGGACCACACAAGTATAAGTACGAATAAAAAGTGAAAAGCAGCCCCCACCGCAGGAGTCAGCGTGAGGAGAAGAGCGTTTCCTGCAGAGGAGCAGAGGCAAGCACACAATCCGACTTCTGCTTCTGCTTTTCCTTTCATCTTCTCACAACCCTATCCTCTGCCTCTCCTGAGCTCAGAGAGCTCATGCAGAAAAACACAGGCTCAGATCTTTCCTAGCCTTGACAAACAGAGAACTTCTGTTCAAAGAGGATAATTATGAATACAACCTTTGCATCCAGTTGACTTATGAACCCTTTATCTCAGAAATTTAGAATGAGAAAGTACCCTGGAAAATCATCAAATATTCATCTTTTCCCCTTTGGGCAGAATTACAACAAGGTCCTTCTTCACAGGGTACTGAGCAAAGCAGGTAGTGAAAAAAATATTCTATGATACCATTTAGGCTTTAAAAAATTCCTGCATATACTAAAATATATTCATACTACGAGTAATAAATGAAATTATTTTGAAAAGCAAATATTTTGCTCTCAACAAATTGTGACTATTTATATCATGGTATATTAAGGAGAAACTATTGTATTTTTCTAGAAATCTTATGAAAAGGTAATTCCCCACCCCTCTTCATGAGTTTCACTCATTATTTAGCCTTTCATTTTAGAGTGTTCTGATATTCTTCTATCACTGGAATATTAATTTTCAGGGTTTCTTCTTGTCAGTTTCCCTTAGAGAAATCCTCAGTGAAAAGTGGAGACTAGTTGATGGGCACTATTTTTGCATCCAAGCCCCAAACCTCTTATATCTGGTCCCTGCCAAATGCAATACTGTGAAGTACTTGATGTTTCTAGTCTGTATCCTACAAGCTTCCTAATGCAACATGGGGACTGGGTCTCAATGAAGGCTATAATTATTCTTATCATTATCAACAATAATTTTTATTAGAAACGAGGTATTACATAGGGAGAAAAAGGGAAAGAACATTTTTACTCAGGTAAAATAAGGAAAGCTTTATAGGAAAGGTGATGATCGAAAGCAGATTTTAAAGCAAAGTTATTAGAATGCAAAGTATACATTGATTGAGAATTCACTATTTACACCAAAATGAACTTGCAAAACATTTGCAAACTATTAAAAAACCATTTTAATATTGATGAAATAAGGTTAATATGAAAATAGAAGAGTAATAATTTACTAAAATTCTGGGTAATGTAAGGAAACTTAGAAATTATCCTGGACACCTATTTTATTTTATATTATTTTATTTTTAGTTGGGTCTTAGTTTCAGAGGGCTGAGTTCATTATACGTCTCAGTTCGTGGCATACCATCGTGGTACAAGGCATTTCTCTTGTTTTATTTATTTATTTGCTTCCTTTTATCCTCTTCTATATTCCCATTCTCCAAACCCCTGCCAAATGGCATTCTTTTGTTTACACGTTTAAGTATAACATATATTGCTATTTTATATTTGTATTTTAATTTATAAAAATGTTATATTGCTTTGATCTTATTCTCTTTCTTACTTTTTTTCCACTCAGCACTATGTTTTTAAGATCTATCCATCCTGCTGAGTGTATATCTAGCCTTTGGTATGCATCTGCCATTTTTCTCCAACATTCCCTCTATGATGGTCCCCAGACATCCTCCTTGTCTTGTCATGACAAAGAATGTTCTCATGAACATCCTCATACATAGGCCCTTGTATGAGAATTTCTTTGGGATTCAGAGCCAGGAGTGGAATTGATGTGTGTATTCATAATTTGACTAAATACTACTAATTTGCTCTCCAGAATGGCTGGATCAGTCTACACTCCATCAGCACTGCATAATGGTTCCTGTATCCCACCAGCACTTGGCATTTTCCATCTCTTTATTTTTTGTCCATTTTATGATTTTGTATTAGTTGCATTTTCAGTCTACTCATTGTTATTTTGGACTTCCTAGGTTATTCTTATTGCTTTTCAGCAACTCTCTGTATAACCTAGATATTTGTCTCTTGTCTGGTTTAGAGTTTACAAATATATTCTTTCAACCTATCATCAGTTTGTTAACTTTTCCATAGTGTTGAGCAGAAATCCTTAATATCAATGTAATCACCTTTACTTTCATTTTTTCATTTATGTTTTGTTTAAAAAATCTTTCCTAATTCATCCATCCATTCAACAAATTTTATTGAGTGCTTCTTATGTAGCAGGTATTGTTTTAGTAGCTAGCAGTACATCAATGAATAAACAAACGAAAAGCACTGCCTCTCTGCAGCTTACATTCTAATTGAGGAAGACATATCCTAATCAATAGACGGAATAAATAGGTAAGTTTTATAGCATGTTAGGAAGTGGTAGGCCTATGGAGAAAAATATGGAGCAGGATAATGGAGACGAGGATCATCAGAGCACAGAACTGAATTTTGAAATGGAGTAGCCTGGGCAAGTGTCATTGTAAATTTCCCTCTAAATGCTGTTTTAAACTTAGACTCCCTTACCAGCTGCACTGGGGGGCGGGACTCCTCTCAGGTCCCTTGGAGTAAGGTCCCAGGACCCATAAGACCCACCAAGGTGCTTTTGTTCCTGTGTGTGATTCATTGATTAAAAAGGGAGATAAAAAGGAGGAACGTCTTACCCTGCTATGTTGCTGATGTCGGCGAGCCTAAACTTAGACTTCCATAGAGGCCTAAATCATGGTCTGTTTTTGTAAACGTTCATGTGTACTCAGAAAAAAATATATTTTCTCATATATATTTCTCAATATTTCTTGGAAATACATTATATATATTAAAAATATATATCTTTATATATTATATATAAACAATTTATATTACACAAATATATATAGATTTATATATTATACATAAAGATTAAATATATAAAGATTATCTTTATAATAAAGTTTATTCATTTTATTGTTTATTTCCCTATACCCATTTTTCCCTGCTTAATTTCTGAGAGATATTTGATAGAGCCTCCAACTACAATGTTTGATTTAGCCATTTCTCCTTTCATTTTGTAAAAGCCCAGCTAAGACTCATTGAGTTAAAAAGTTGATTCACTTTCCTCTTCAAGCACTAGCTCAAACTGCAGAAGACTTTATATTACATAAGTTTGTAGAAAAGAGCTAGCTACTATGTTAGCAATGAAAAGCAAAATAAGTTGAAAACTTCATTTTAGTACTGAATATATCTTCAGCTAAGGACCTCAGCAGGTTTTGACATTGCAATTATATTTGTAGTCATTGGACTATATGGTCTTAAATTATCTCATACAGATTAAAGTGGAAATGGTATGCAGTACATTTTGTGACATGAATCTGTTGTATAAATAGGATGAAGTAGAGGAGTCTCAAAATCTGTCACTGTTAATTCAAATTATAACAGGAAAAATTACTAAAATTTAAATAATAATGTAGTAAAGGCCTTTTAATTGGTACATCACTAAAGAATACACTTATTGAAGTTACCGTTTCCATGCAATGGGTTTCAAAACTGTACCACTTGGGTACCAGATTTTCTCTTCCTCTTTAAAACCTTTCCTGATTTATCAATCATATTGCTCTTTCCCTTTTCTGAGCTTCTATTGCCCTTATTTAAAATCAACACCACCCAAAATAATGCTTAGCTGTTCCCTCTTTGACTCTATTTAACAGAATTATTTTGAGCTCTCACTCTATGCAGAACACTATGCTAGACACTAATGAGTATGTGGATAGGAGAGGGTCAGGGAGGGCTGGCACAAAGACGACTAAGCCATGGTCCCCGTCCTCATTAGGAACTCAGAACTTGGTTATGGAGCAGAAAGATGCATCACCCAAATAGTATACGGATATAAAGAACAAGGGAGAGGTGGCACCCTAGTGCTGAGTGTGACCTGAGAATCAAAGTAGTTCCCTCAGTAGTGGAGGAGTAAGGGTAGCTTTTCAGTCTCATCCCAGTCGCTCAGGCAACAGAAGACTGCCCTACCTGGATCTGGGTGTTCACAAGTGGCATGAACAGCAAAGAACAGGAGAACAGGCCAAGTGCATGCCTTAGGCTGCCTATACTATGTATACAAAGTACCTGGTGGACTCTCGTAGAAACTTGAAAACACATAAGCTTGTCTGTAAGTCTGTGATGAAGCCCAGGAACTGCTAGTTAAAAGCTCCCCAGGCAATTCTGATGTAACCTAGTTGCAGGTTATATGTTCTAGAACCATAGGTACAGGAGCTTTGGAGTTAGATATAAGTGGGTTGAGTTGGGATCTGCCACTTATTAGCTATGTGGCCTTTAGCAAGTTACTTAATTTTTCTAAGCTTCTGTTTTCTCATCTGTACAATTTTACCCACCTCAAACATTTGTTAAAAGGATTAAGTGAGATAATACATATAAAACACTTAGCACAGTGCCTGGTGCATAGTAAGAGTGCAGTAAATAATCACTATTGACATTATTTCCCTTAAGATGGACCTGCCCGATGCCACAATTTTGAAACTAAATGAGATAAAGTGTCACCAAGGCATTCTTCTCCATTCCTGTTGCCCTCTTATGGGGAGCTGGGCAAGCTGCTAAGGGTAAGGCAGGAAAGGAGCCTGACTCATGGGGGGATACTAGCCTGGCTAGCGCAGTTAGATTTGATGGAAAGAAGATAAAAAGAATAATGGAATAAGCAACCATTAGACCACAGCAGTCCAAAAGAACTTTTTGCAGTGATGGAAATGATCTGTGTCAGTGCTGTCCAATATGGCAGCCACGAGCCACATGTGGCTATCGAGCAGCTGGCGTGTGGCTAGTGCAACCACAGAATTGAATCTTAATATTGCTTAAGTTTAATTAATTTAGATTCAAAATTAAATAGCCACATGTGTCTTGTGGCTACCATATTGGGCAGTGTGTTCTAGAGGAAGCTCTGTACATTGATGAACTTTTGAGAGCCTGGCCCTAGAGAAGGTGACTGAATGAATGATCATACCTGAGATCCTTCCGTGAGGCATACACAGCACAAAGAAAAGATGTCAGTTTACACTTTGTTGATTACCAAATGAAATAACCCAGAATATCAAAATTTATTGGGAGGCTTGAATTTGAGACCTGGTTTGTCTACCTGTATAGATCTATTGCTAAGTCTCAGAAGATGAATTAGACCTAGATCAAAACCATCTTCTCCCTGGAGCTTTGTGTGATTCTCCCAGGTAGAGTTAGTTTCTCCCTCCTCTGTGTTACCAATGCCTACCACGGTTCAGAGCACTGCAGCTGTATCTCTTGCATAGCACCAGAGTAAAAGATGTCCTCGGCTGCCTTCCTCTGAGCTCCTTGAGGGCAGGACCTATGTCCTATTTGTTTTTGTGTCCCCAGAGACACAAACAATATAGATTATTTATCTATATGTTGTATATTTTATCATTATAAATGATTGATCTATAATGTTTGTAAAAGGAAAAGGAAAGGATAAAGGAATGAAAGAAGTATGAATGGAAAGAGGAAGGAGGAAAGGGAGGAAGGAAGGGAAGAAGGGAGAGAGAAAGGTCTTTGAGGGATTGAGTAAGGTTACTCCAGTATTGAAGACAGAACCTCCAGGTTTCTAGCTATGTTCGTGTCTCTACACCACATTGGAACTTCCTGTTAAAGATTATAAAAGGAAACACTCTTGGGACATGACCACAATGTTCCTGTTTCAAGTTATAAAACATCATTTGACCACAACATTTCTTTTCCTTCAGTAGTTCAGAAATTCATCTCCAGGCGTAGAGGAAACACATGGTTGGACTATCAGGAAGCTGTGCCTTAAAGGGTTGATATAGCTAACGACCAAAGAGATAAGGGAGTTGGAGTGATCGGCCAATGAACAATTGAAGTGATATAAATCATTGAGATCAAAGCTGGACAAGTGAAAATTAAAGGGTTCAAAGTCCGGAGAAGTCAGTGGGACCGAGGAACAAGTCTAATGATGGTAAAAGACTGAGCTGGAAGGACAGAGAAATATAATCAGAGGTTTCAGAGATGGAACAATTCTGAATGTGGCCGGAAAAGTATGCCACTGCAACAGAAATGTCATAAAGGTCTTGGGAGTTAACAGTTTTGCGGGGTAAAAAATGAGAAATGAAGGGGATTAGATGGATTATTTGAACATATAGTGAAGATGCCTATTATGATGGTTGGCAGAAGTTAAAACCACAAATCAGAGAGCAAAATTGTGGTTTAGGGGATGGAGTGGCGAGGACTCAACAGATGACAGAGACGGTAAGCTATAGTGAAGAAGATAGTCTGGATGGATGCCATAAGCATCCAAACACATGGGGATTTTCTGCCAGGATGGAGGAATAATAAGGTGTGAGTGCCATGGGGTCAAGGAGTGTGCTGCCATCCTCCCTCCCTCTCTCCTGCCCTGGATCACTTGGAGTATAGGGAATGAACAACCTTTGCTCTTTTGAGCCCCCAGAGAATGTGTGTCGCCAGAGAAAGGCAAACTTCAGTTAAGGCAGGAAGTCCAGTGATTATTCTTGAAAACATCCAGGCAGAGGAAGAGGAAATGGAAGAAAGCCCAAGTTAAGGCTGGAAATAAGAATGGGAAAGATGGGTTCAGGGGACAGGGAGGAGAGAGTTTGGCCAAGTAGGGCTCCTGACAGGGAGCAGAAGGACACGTGGCTGGCTGGCTGGATTGGTGACAGTGCCTGCACAGCCTTGAATTGAGTTGAGTTTGGACTTCTGTGGTCAGCAATGGACAGTCTTCCAGGGGCTTCTGAGTGGATAAAGAATGTGACACAAGTTGGTTTCCAAAAAAATCAGTTTGGGGTACTGAGCAGGATGAATGGAATAGGAGAGAAATTAGAATTAGTGACTCCTTGTCTCTCCTGGAACCTGTGAAAACACAATTTGACCTCATATACCAGATTTTTCAAATAAGAACCTACTGAATTGTTATCTTCTATCTTGGTCTTTTAAAGATGCATACAATATTTTATTTTAAATACACTAGGTATGGCTTAAGTGGGCATGGATTCAGCTCTTCCGAGTAGAATCCGTTGTTTCCAACCATCTGAGTGGTTGAGCGCAAAGCAGTGGATCATTCAGTGAAGTGGTCTGTCCAACCCAGACAGCTCAACATCTGAATTGTGATGAATAGCCTGACAGGTCTCTACAGTCATTGCCCAGAACACAACCTTCTAATGGCCAAGTCACTGCACCACATGGCCATGGCATCTGCCTTACAAACCTGGAGTAGAGAGAAGGAATACTGACATAGGTCAGTGTCGAGGTTGAACCTTTTATCTTCATCCTGTCACATTATTTGTCATTTCCATATGGGCCACTGACAGCTGTCAGTCAAGCAAGACTTACCCTGCCACCGGCAAATCTCAAGGCATACAAAAAAGAGACTCATGCAAGCCTGTCTTAATTAGGTGATAATTAAACATTCCAGCCAGAAACTTCCAATCAATCTGACAGAACACACCCGTTCAAAACAAGGTTTTTGCAGCAGTATTCCAAGAGACTGATGAGGTTTTGCCTGTCTGGGAATAAAAAAACTTTCAAGTCCTCATCAAGTATCTTGCAGATTTGAGGTGAGGATTAAGCAAGAATATACCTACAGAAAATCAAGACCCTGGGGCATCTCTAGGGAGTTGCGTTCCTCTTCTCCTGCAAAGGAAATTGGGTTACAGAGAGCACTGGGAGCAGGCTCAAAGGTGGAAAAGAAGTTATATAAGTCTCCTCACAGTGGAAGGTTCAAAGAATTGGAACCACTGCTCCCACTTTGCTTCCCTAATGGTGAGAAGTGGTACACGGGCTACTTACTCATGTACCTGTGAGTCTCATCTCCTTCATGAGCACTCACTAGCAGAGCTTCCATTCTCACTCCCACGTAGCATCTCCTGAGTGACTGTCCAGAACCCGGGCAGCTCAGCTCCCACTGCAACTTCCAGAAACAGCTCTTCTATTTGTCCAAAAGCAAGTCAAGAAATAGGGGGTGCTTCTATGAAGGAGCTTTTAAATATTATTGAACTCAAAATTTCCTATCTAGCAAGTTCATGGCATGCAGAGTTAAATATAGAAAGAGTGTTTACACCAAGCTTGTACTAGGTTAGTTCCCTGCTTAACTGATATAATTAAATATTCAATTGACCCAGAGTGCTGAATACTACTCTCTGGTAGGACCTGTGCCACCAAATACCTAAGTCTTTTGTTGTTTCCCTGCTGCAATGGATCAAATTAAGTTGCAGCTCCCCAGGCCTCATTTAACCTAAAACTATTGTGATGCTAAAATGCTTTTCCAGGTATCTCCCCAGTTACCTGTGATCTAAGACTTAATCGTACCATCACTTGAAGTTCATGGGGCAGCCTAGATAGGGCTGAATGCTGGTGGTGTGGCACTTCTGGAAGAAATTTCTAAGTTCTATTTCTATTTTGTAGCTGTCACCTATCTACACACACACACACACACACACACACACACACACACAGCAGAGTGAGGCATTATTGGAAGTGTTGGTATTATTTCTTAGAAATTTTACCACAAGGGAAGCTTAGACATTTTCTGTTTTCACTAAACTCTAAAATTAACAAGAGAAAAAATTATAAAGAGGAAAACTGAAGTCTATGGTGGACTGGGGGTCGAGGACATCCAGATAAGAGACCCGCTAGACTAAAAGTTGCCCACACAATTCAAATGGGGCGGTTTCTGTAGAAAGATTGACAAAGAATTAACAATTTCTACCAATATTATGAAAGGTTACCTAATTCCACTGCTCCCTCTGAGTATTCAGTTTTTTGGTTTCTTCTTTGTTTCCTCTGAGATAAGAGCCTAATGTTCAACTCTTTCATTTTCCATTCCCAAACAAAAGCAACCGCAACATTTTCAGTCTACTTCAAAAGCTTTTATGTTATGAGTTGGTATGTTTTCCTCTGTTCATGAGATTGAAATCACTTTTTGCAAGCTGAGAAAACTTGCTCTGAATTTTTTAAGAGGTTCATCGTGTCCAACCAGAAAACTTGTCCATGCAGAAGAGGAATATGTGCCTGTCTTCTAAGAAAAGAATTTACTGCCAGCTGAAGTAAAGGACCTGATTGCCAGGATATTTTCATTCTCCAAGGACACTGAGAGGTTTCTACTTCTGATTCTAGCATCTTGTGTCCCACATAAAATGTTTCTACCCTGAGAACAACTTCCTTTGGGGGCTGCCCTGCTGATCCTCCCCGCCCTGCCCCCAATTAGTTCGTGGTTCTGAAGTTCTCAGTGTTCCTGAATTTCAAAGACCTCACCAAAGAACAATCGATCTGACTGTGAGGAGGCTTGGGGTCAAGTACATACAGCTTAAGTATTTGCCAAAGAGTCTTTCAGATGACCTCCATCCCCTATCCCAAATAATTCCTCATCTATAGGGGAAGTGGCATAACTAACTGTAGCCCTGATAAATAGATACATGTTTTTGAGATTTAGCGTTTGTACTGGTGGTTTGTGTGTTGGCTCTCAGATTCATTCCCATCCTTCCCCAGTTCTGCTCTCTGGAGAGCTAATCTCTGCAAGTTATGTTTCCCAGTCTCCCTTGCTCATTGGCTCCCATTAAGGTTAGGTCAATGGGCAGCACTCGTGGAAACTGGAGGGTGGGTGGAGGGGAGAAGCCCCCCTCATACAGCTCAGGAGCTACACCTCCAGCAGCTCCTCTCTAGTTCCAGCTTCTGGCAGGGTCCCAGCTCCCACCAGACATTCTCCGTGGTTCCAGCTCCTGCATGTTGCCCATCTGGACCCACATCTCCTCCTTTTATCCTATTATTCTAAGAGTAACAGCAGCTCACCTGTTTCAGCTCTTCCAACTACTCCATAGTGAATTCCCCTTATTAAATTCCCTCCATTGAAATACCTGGCTTGGGCTCTCTTTGGATTCTCACTGCATCCTCACCAGTAGAGTTTTATTCACTCCCAAATTTAAAACTGCTTGAATATAGAGAACTGGTAGTGATGAAAGTGTACTAATAAAGTAGAAATCAATGCCACATGAACATATATAGAGAAATATATACCTGTGCAGCAATGAGTGTGAGCTCACCACCTTTACTTAGAAGTGAGGAACCCAAGGCTGGAGTGCCTAGGCACATACGGCCTTAGCAGTAGCACCAGTGTCAGAACCCAAATCTCCTCTAGCTCTAATTGATGGGACTTTGTTTATCAAAAGTGTGAGCATATAGAGAGCACAGTGGAGAATTCAGATAATTTTTCTGATAACATGGGCATTAAAGCCTTTGTTGTCATCATTCCATCGATGGCCAAAGGTTACTAGCAAACAATAATTTTACAGACTAGAGTTATCCAAATTCAGCAGTAAAGTGCAACCAGTATATATCTAGAGAAATATACCAGTATATGTCTAGAAAATATATCTATTTTACTAGGAATAGAAATGTTTCTTTTTCTCTCTCTGCTAAAATTAATACTGTATGTGAAACAGAGGAAAGGATAAAACTCACTGCCTTAATTTTTTCTTAAGACTTTATTTGTTTAGAGCAGGGTTAGGTTCACAGCAAAGATTGAGAGAAAGTTACAGAGAGTTCCATTTTTAAGTGTATAATTCAATGGTGTTAAGTACATTCACATTGTTCTGCAACACATCTTTTGACCTCTTTTCGTCTTGCAAAACTGAAACTCTATATCCATTGAAAGGCAATTCCCCATTTTCTTCTACCCCCAGGCCCTGGCAACCACAGTTCTACTTTCTGTCTCTATGAATTTGCCCACTCTAGGTACCTCATATAAGTGGAATCATACAGTATTTGTCTTTTTGTGACTGGCTTATTTCACTTAGCATTATGTCCTCAAGGTTCATCCATGTTGTGGCGTGTATCAGAATTTCCTTCCTTTTGAAGGCTGAATAATATTCTATTGTATGTATATACCATATTTTGTTTATCCATTCATCTGTTAATGGACATTTGGGTTGCTTCCACCTCTTGGCTATTGTGAATAATGCAGCTATGAACATAGGTATACAAATATCTCTTTGAGATCCTGCTTTCAGTTCTTATGGGTATATGCCTGGAAGTAGAATTGCTAGATCATGTGGTAATCCTATTTTTAATTTTTCAAGGAACCTCTATACTGTTTTCCATAGCAGCTGCACCATTTCATTTTCCTATGAACAGTGAAGAAGTGATCCAATTTCTTCACATTCTTGCCAACACTTGTTATTTTCTGTTTTTTGTTTTGGGCGGGGGATAGTAGCCATTCTGATGGGTGTAAGGGGATGTCTCATTGTGGTTTTGATTTGCATTTCCCTCATTATTAGTGATATTGAGCATCTTTTCATGTGCTTGGCGGCCATTTGTATATCTTTTTTGAAGAAATGTCTATTAAATCCTTTGCCCATTTTTGAATGGGTTGTTTTGTGTGTGTGTGTCTGTATGTGTGTGGGTATGTTGTTGATTTGTGGGAGTTCTTTATATATTCTGGATATATTAATGCCTTATCAGATGTATGATTTGCAAATATTTTCTCCCATTCCGTAAGTTGCCTTTTCACTCTGTTGATAGTGTACTTTGATGCATAAAAGTTTTAAAACTTTTGTACAGTCCAATTTATCTATTTTTTCTTTTTTGCCAATACTTTCAGTGTCATATCTAAGAAATCATTGCCAAATCCAATGTCATAAAGCTTTTCCTACATTTTTTTCTCCTAAGAGTTTTATAGTTTTAGCTTTTACATTTAGGTCTTTGATCCATTTTGCATCCATTTTTTTTTTTTTCTGTGAGGAAGATCAGCCCTGAGCTAACATCCATGCTAATCCTCCTCTTTTGGCTGAGGAAGACCGGCTCTGAGCTAACATCTATTGCCAATCCTCCTCCTTTTTCTCCCCAAAGCTCCAGTAGATAGTTGTATGTCATAGTTGCACATCCTTCTAGTTGCTGTATGTGGGACGCAGCCTCAGCACGGCCAGAGAAGCGGTGCATTGGTGCACGCCCGGGATCCGAACCCGGGCCGCCAGTAATGGAGCGCGCGCACTTAACCACTAAGCCACGGGGCCGGCCCTGCATCCATTTTTGTATATGATGTAAGGTTAAGAGTTCAATTTCATTATTTTCGTGTGGATAGCTACTTTCCCCAGCACCATTTGTTGAAAAGACAGTCTTTTTCCCATTGAATCATCTTGGCACACTTGTCGAAAATCATTTGAGCATATGTGTGAGAATTTTTTTGTGGGGTCTCTGTTTTATTCCACTTATCTCTATGTCTGTCTTTATGCTGGTACCACACTGTTTTGATAACTCTAGCTTTGTAATAAGTTTTGAAATCAGGAAGGATAAGAAATCTAAATTTGTTCTCCTTTTTAAGATTGTTTTGGCTATTCAGGGTCCCTTGACATTCCATATGAATTTTAGGATGGGTTTTTCTATTTCTGCAAAAAGCACCATTGGACCCTGCCTTAATTTTGACAATTTTTATACACTGCTTGAAGTCCAGCTTTAATCCACCACTTTCAGAAGTCTTCCATGACCTTCCAACCTCATGAAACTGTGATAATATTTTATTAAGATATTTCACGCTAGCTGTCACATAGACAAATCAATGACTTAATACAAAAGTTTATCTCTGGCTCACATCACAGTCTGAGGTGGGTTGAGGGCACCAATCCTCCAAGTGTTGGCTTAGGATCCAGGCTGCTTTCACCTTGTAGCTATGCCTTTAGGAGCACATGGTCTTGAAGTTTGCCCCAGCAGAGGAAGAGCAAGATGGAAGAGGCACACTGGTGATTAACAACCTCTACCTGGATGATACACATAAAACTCCATTCACATTTCATGGAATGGAGCTAGCAATAGTGGCTTGGTCTCATAACTGCAAGGGAGGCTGAGAAACGCGTAGGAGTTTCATTTGGTAAACACTGTCTCTGACACAAGCAGACTGTGGTACCTTTAATTGGATACTTTGTATGATTTGAAAGACATCTCTTGTGTTATTGGCTGTCTTCCTATTTAATTTTGTGTCTATCATGGCTCCCAGTTCTACTGTAAGTACTTTGAGGATAGAAACAATATGTCACGCATCTTTGTGTCTCCCTTTGTATCCAGCAAAATGTCTTTCCTATAATTGGTTCATTTAACATTCAGTCAATAAATACTTATTGAGTTCTCATAAACATAAAATTGCAACCTTGCTGAATATTAGCAAGTAAAAATACATCATGTTAAAAAAAATACTCATAAGTAAACTAAAAACAATCATCATGTGGGTTATAGGAATTCTTGCCCTATGGAGATTCCAAGAAGTAGAGAGCAATGGAAGGGGTGAAGGCAAATGCAGTGGTGCCAGGCAATTAGCAAGGGCTTCTCTACTCCCTGGAGGAGTGAAGTTTTCAGACAGCATTCCCCAGTCTCCTGCGCTATGCCTAGTGTGATAGGCAACATGTCAGGAGTAATAAAGAAAAATGGCAGTGTAACTACAAACAGAAGAAACACATCTTTGGTACATTTCCATCCTGTCAGCAGTTTTCTGTCATACTCTAATGGAATCATATGAATAATTTTGCTTTCTCTAATAGGAACCAAAAAAATATATAATCTAGTCAGGTTGTTTTTATATCATTCTATGAAAAAATGAATGCTAACATGATGAAAAGAAAAGATAAGCAATAGAAATACAAGTAAAATGGGATATTTGTGGACCTGATTATTTTAGATATTCATATGGTGTCTGTGATAAGAATGTTGTTTCTTCCTGCTCCTCTGTACTTGATGAACTATGGGTAGTTATCCGAGAATGGCAGGCGTCTTTGTCTTCCCGTGTTTTTATACTGGGAAAGGAATGTGTCTCCTTGACTTACATATGTTGTTTTATTTATTTATTTTGCTCAATCGTGTGCTTATGAGCTTTCAGTCTGCTCCCATGGCATAATCCAAATGACTTGGACAATTTGTTATTGTCAGCTTTTGAGATAAGAACGTGAAGGCACTCTGAAGTCCTAAAAACATATCAGTTCAAACTCTGAAGATCGTCATTTAAAATTATTTCAGCAAAGGCTCCTCCTTTTCTTCTAGAATTGTTGGGTAAATTTTATTTGGCTTTTGCCTAAGTTATTAGACAAGTTGCTTGTAGGCTGAGTTGAAATCTAAAACTAGATCAACCATAATTCACCTACTACAGTGAATGCATATAATAAGCATTTAATAAACACTGGTTGAAATTAAGTCAGTTGAATTGAACTGAACTGAACTGAAAAATTAAAGACTTGTGTGGTTCAGCAAATTAGAACATTCTGTTAAAAATGGACAATCCAATCGCTTGCCCTACAGTGACATGCTCTGCCTCCACATGGAGAGTAGGTGTATAAGTAACCACGTGCTTAGCCAGTCATGTATTCAAGCACTGAAAGGAGGTTATTTTTGTTGCATAATGTCATTGTGAGTGTCCTGTCTTTGTAACTCAAAAAAGATGGGCCTTCGAAAACCAAGGAGAAAGGAATGAATTATTCAACACTGGTGTTGGGAAAATTGGCTCACTATCTGGAAAAAAAAATCCTCAAGTTAGATTTTCACCTCAGACCACACAACAAAATAAATTCCAGCTGATGTTAAAAAGTGAAATGTAAAAAGTAAAATTATAAAAACTGAAGGAGCATCTGTGGATCAGGATTGGCGGAAGGAAGGGGATGGGGAGCGAAGGCACTTCTACTTTTACTTTATACTTCTCCCTTGTCTCATAAAAAACAATAA
This sequence comes from Ceratotherium simum simum, assembly GCF_057802395.1. NCBI lineage: Eukaryota > Metazoa > Chordata > Mammalia > Perissodactyla > Rhinocerotidae > Ceratotherium > Ceratotherium simum. The sequence continues at coordinate 44,302,803 of NC_141913.1, forward strand.
GCAACAACTTCATGCATAATTTTTAAAACTAAGAGAAAATGTAGGTGAATACTTTATTGATCTTGGGGTGATGAAAGACTTTCACCTAAAAGCAATGAAAGAAACACCAAAAGAAAATCAATAAGTTTGACACAACCTCTGTATGTCAATAAAAGCATCAAAATGTAAAAGATGCATGAAAAATTGGGGAAACATTTGAAACAAATACTGCAAAATGTTAATGGTGTCAATGTATAAAGAACAATGTATAAGAAAAACATGTGCCCTAAATTAGAAAAAAAGTGTAAAGTAGATTTTGCATAGAATATAATTTTTTAAAAACCTGATAAAGTAATAAATAAACATACAATAACTGTTGTACCAAGATGTTCATCATAGGTTTATTTATAAGATTAAAAAATTTAGGACTGATCTCAATGTGTAATAAAAGAATGTTAAGTAAACTATTGTTTGAAGAATATGTATGTTGATGCGGGGATGTTCTAATTATGTAAATGCAAAAAGCACATCAAAACCAAACACAAAACATTTAATTTTGTAAAACATATGTGTGTGTTTTTATGTGCACATATATGCAAGAAAATGTTTAGAAGGAAATATATCAAAAATATTAGCAGTGCTTATCTCTTGGTAGTGAGATTATTGTCATTTTAATTGTTTTTCTATGCTGTTCCTACTGTTTTTCTATAAAAATCATGTAATATTTTATAATCAGGAAAAAAAAAACCTTTTTTAAGCTCAGTTCTTTTTTCCTTCCAAAAAATTCCACATATTAAGTTTAACATTTTTAACCAGATAAAGTAATGTGAAAACTTTGAATGAAAGACATTGAGCATTATTTCTGTATATCTAATTTTCATGGATTTCTGGTTTAACACAGAGCATAAAAAGAGTGAATTAATTTAATTTTAACCTGACCCATTTAATATCTATGCCTACCCTCTCTCTTTTCTCACCGTCATCTCCTCTCCTACTGGTTTGCTTATTTTTTACCAAAGTGCTAGCTAACATGGGACACCTTGAGAGTGTAAATTGCACTTTTTGAAATAGATCATGTCTTTTTTCACATCCCTTGGAAATTTTTAAATGGAATAAATGAGACAAATAGCTGAAAGGTAAGCCCTTAGGGATAAATTCTGTTAAATTTTTCCTCATCGGGGATGTAAAGTTAGGCCCACATAATAAATTTTTTCTCATAATTTGGACAAGTCCTTGAGCGTTAATTGAATTCTTTCTGCTCCAGGTGTAAAGCATCTAGATCATTCTTAAATAAAAACAAGTCATCCTCATGCCTTTAGCTGCTTAATATCTTTCTTTAATAGTTTCACCTCTTGTCTTCTTGGTCCTTCTGTACCACCATTGGCTTCCAGTGTGTTTTGCTTTTTGGGGGGATTTGGGAGGATTTTTTTTTTTTTTTAAGTAGAGCAGAAATATAGCTGGGAAGGGTAGATAAGGAAGCAGACTTGAAAACACAAAATTGATAGAAGACTCTTTTCAGTCCTATGCTCCATACCGGTTTAAAAAAAAAAAAAAAAGTAGTTAGCCATCTAACCTGGGTGGCGCCCACCCCTGAATAAATGAACTTCCCTTTGTAATACCTAAAATTTGATTATTACTGAATGATTGTTTGCAATAATTGCTGCCCTTTGCAGATATCCTCCTTGAAAATATAAATATTCTTGAAAATGGACTAAATATTCTTGAAAACCCTTTAGAATGAATACCTTTTTAAATAAATTCTCTTTCTACTCACATAAGAGATGAGTTTTCTTCAGGATTTCATTTATTGTCAGCAAAACCCTGTGGGCTCAGAAGCTGAAGATTCTACAAGAGGAGGATGGGGGAACAAAGGACAAGTTTTGTAAACTGTGTAATATTGTATTGGGTTAGCCCCACACGTGTCCTAGCAATGTGCCCAGTGCGCTCACTCCCACCTAAGTCAGCGCTGTCAGAAGGTGGAAAGGGAAGAGCCAATTCAAGGGTCAGCTGCGAGAGAGCCAGCAGTAACACTTGCTGCCCACGGCCTCTGTGCCGTGAGTGTCCGGGATATACCAGTGGATGTTGGGCATTTACAGAGCAGCCAGCTATTTGTCTCTGGATCAGCTTCTTTATCAGAACAGGAAGGGAATGACAATGAGACTACTAATGAAAAAGTCACGTTTTGAAAGCCCTAGCCCTGTCTCAGCTAACACAATAAAATGTGAATTGCAGAACATGACCCAATAACAGGAAACAAGACCAGCACTGAGGGCGTTTTTGGTAAACACTGGCAGTTTTAATCAAGACCCACCGAGGTCTTGATTAATGCCCTCAGCAAATCTAGAGAAAGGGATAAGGCTTCAATGTCAGGAGGGCTGACCACACACTCAGGTAATGATGTTCATCCATCTCTGACGTCCCTAGCCAAGCCATGCCCTTGTGAACCACACACCTTGTCCTAGGACAGGTAATGAAACCTAGTGGCAGTCTTGCCCTGCTCCACTTCCGGCTGCTTCACAATGGCTGCTAATAAAGATACAAGGCTGTAATGTTGTCCATCCGGGCCACTAAAGCAAACATGGAATTGTGTTTTTCTCTTTGGTCCACTCCCAGCCAAGAAGAATGGGTCCTGGGAAAGACAAGCCAACCTTGAGCTGACCTCTAACTGCTTTCGTTAGGCTGGACTTCAACACTTCTGACCGTGCTTCCAGATCTCCTACTTCCACATAACACAGTTGTTTATTTTAAAAGTACAAAAGAACTATAGTAGTCTTGCTAGTAATGCAATAGAATCAAGCCTTGTTCACAGAAAGCACTTGGATTCCAGTGTGTGTGATTTTATTCTGCATCGTTTATTTTCTATTTAATCCAAGAGACTCCAGAGGGTGGGTCAAAGAATTGAAAGCAGGGTTTGAAAAGGACTTGGAGAAGTTTTGCTTTGGAAGCTCATGCAGAAATTAGAGATTATTATGTACTTCACAATATTGTTATTTTGAGCATTTATGAGAACTGGTGTTTGAATGAAATCATTCTCTAAGGCTTTCATGCCTTAACAATTTGGCCTTAATGTTTTTGGGGACTTTTAAACTAAACAACAGCATTAACACCTAATACTGCCAAAGAAAACAGCTTAGATGTATTGGCTTTTTGTTCCTTCTGCTCTGAGGCAGTTGAGTCAAATCAACTGAACTTCTACCAAGAACCTTGAACAAGGGAACTTAGAAGATACAGCTGACTCTCAGTAATTTCTCCTCTTCTCCCTGCCATGGAAGTGGCATTTATGGGAATGATCTTCAGGTGAATAATTTTTAAGTCAAAATAATCCACTCACATATGACACCGGAAGAGGATCCAGACTCAGGGCTTGTTTGGCTGTGACAACAATGTGCCGACAATGACAACAAAGGAGTAACTGAAGCTGAGGTGAGGGCAGCTCCAGGACCCGCAGTGCGCAAGGAGCACGGGTGGATAAAGGATGCTGGTTGGAGCACAAAGTCAGTACAGAGATAAAAAGATGTCTCCATATATAAATACCGTTGGCAGGTGTCCCACATATAGAAACAGAGGGTTGCCAATAAGTATGGCTTTTTCAGCTTTTCCCACAGTAGAAGAAATATTTAGAGCTCTCCAAAGCCACCCAAGTCACAGAATCTGCTTCAGATAAACATGGTAAACACATCCTCTGCAGGCGAAGATGGTATGCTGTTCTTCTCAATTTTCTTCATAGTTATAAATTCACAAAACTGTCAGAGTTAAAGAGACCATGGATACTGCCTGACCAGCCTAATGGAGGCACAAAACCAAGATCCAGTGGTTTCTCAAGGACCTTTAAATGAGCCAAATTTGATTTGAACATAAGCCTTTATAATTCTCCATTTGATTCGTTAAGAGCAAGCCTCTTTTATTTAGGGAATGTTTTATAATTTAAAGATTTTCCCATTTTTGGCAAGACTTTTTGGCCCATTCATAATACCTGTGCACACTTGCAAGTGGATTGGTGTTACAGAGTGTATATTTGTGTGTGTATGTGTGTATATACACATACACACACTCATATAAGTTTATGAGCCTCTATCCTATACAGAGGAAGCTCATAAGAAGAGTTCATAAGCTTAGTCATCTGTCACCTGCCCTGCCCATTTCATTCCTGCTTCTTCAAACCCGCCTCTCTGTAAATACTAAAAAGGGACAATGAAGTTCCTTATGATGAGACATCAATGACATTTATATTGAGTTTTTTGTAGTTGTTGAATTACAGCTGGTATGACAAAGGCATTGTCAATGTCATATGATACAGTTACTTAATTCCCTGTGCCTCAGTTTCCTTGTCTACAAAGGAAGGATAATAATAACACTTAACCTACCTCATAGGTTTGTTGTGAGGATCACATGAGATAATACAAGTAAAAGACTTGGGGTAGTGCGTGACACATACTAAACACTTGAAATATTGTACTATCATTGGTGTACAATGCCATAAATTATACGAGATGAATTACCATTGAATCAGGTTAGAATTCAAATTACATCAATAAATAGGCATTAACTACTCTGTGGAATCACTACTGTAGAAAATACATGTTCACTAGTGGATGCTCAGTTCATACTCCATTAAATGTTTATTGTATCTGAGTGGACCATGGGAAGGCAGGGTTAGTCCATTATTCTGCTTTCACTAGTCCGGAACTAGAAAAATTTAGGCAGGAAGAATGCACTCATTCAAGTTGGGACCTGCCCAGAACATGAGGTTAAGGAAATCTATTAATAAATTGTGACTTCAGTAATTAAAGGTACACACATAGGCATCATGCATGCTAAAATGACATTTTGTTAATAGGCTGTCCTGGCAGTTTGGGGTGTTCTTTTAAGCTTTTTAGCAGCAACAAGCTGCTTCCTTGTCAGGAATCTTAAAATAACTATGTCATTACATAAACATTCTACATCCACCTTATGCCAACCCATGTTCTGTTTCTTTTGGAAGAGAATGAAATAAGATGAATAGACATGACCCAGGAGTCTGTGTTATAGAATGCTAATGTTCTTTAAGTTGCTGGATGTTCTAAAAATTGTGAAAAAGGACCAGTGTTAAAGGTATGGCTGACCTTTGCAAGATTATTTTATTGCAAAGGTTCTTTGGTTTTACAAGCTGACATGCCAGAGTCAACATAAATAAGGTGCTAGGGGAGTATTGTCACAGAGGTAAGAGCATAAACTTAATGTAGCTATCTCAGCACAGCCAACTGGGCCCTGGGGAGGGGACCTGGGGACTCTGATATGGTCCACACAGCTAAATAAATAGCACTTATGGCCTGGCCAACAATTCAAAGAGCACTAGGTTTATTGTCTTCAGAATTAACTGCATTAGGAACAAATCAGATATAGTTACCACCCCACATAGGCAGACACAGGCTCTAGACCACTTCAACTTTTGGGCAAAACTCTTGCATTAGTGGAACTCAGCCAGCAGTGAGCTAGGTCAGACTGATGTTTGGGTCCAAGTCAAATAGGTCCCAGAGAGAGAAATCAGACTTTTCAGTGAATGAGAGGAGGCCCAGCAAGTGGGGAGTCAGCATTGAAAGAGACAGCGAAAGAGAAAAATATCTAAGGATGGTTTAGGCAGTTAGCATGAAAGAAACTTGGTAGCACATGATTTGCAGTCAGCTAGAGGCACTGGAGAAGAGGGGCAGAAGCCAATGACTGAATCTGATATCTGGGTGAGATGCGGTCACAAACAGCAAGTCAAGAGACCAGGGATTAGAACTGGAACCAACAGGCAGACTAACCAAATGTTGAGCCATTGAAGTAATCTCCCCAGAAATTAGGGCTTTATTGGTAGAAGCAAACTTGCTTAATATTTTTAATAAGTAGTCCCCAAAGATGGTGTCCAGTGAACCATAGCCTTACCACATTGAATTTGGGTTAGCCCTGCGATTCATTTTGACCAATAGGATTTGGCAGAAGTGACAGTATATATCTTTGGAGCAAGGTCTTAAGAGATTTGCAGCTTTTACTTTTGCCTTTTGAAATGCTCCCTCTTGGAACTCAGACGCCATGTTGTGAGAAGCCCAAATCTCTTGGAGAGGCCACATGGAGGAGAACAAAGGCCCTCTGAGCAACAACCCTGGCTGAGTTCCCAGCAAAGCCAGCACCAACTGCCAGCCAGGTAAGGAAGGCATCTTGGATGTCTAGCCAAGTCAAGCGCCCAGGATGTAGCCCCTGCCCACATCACATGGGGCAGAGGGACCACACAGGTGAGCCCAGTCAACTCAGAGAATCATGAAAAAGAAGGAAATGATTATTGTTGTAAGCCACTCAGTATTGGGTCATTTGTTACATGGCAACAGAAAACTGAGTCTGTGAATGTTTCAGGAGACTTAAAAACAATAATCAACTAAGCAATGATTACATCAGCGTGTACTTGAAATGAACTTTTTTTTTTTTTTTTTTTTAACTTCATTCAACATACCCTCTTTAAGAAGACAGGGGTTTCTACAATATATGAAAGAAAGGTTTCCATCAAAAAATAGTTAAAATAAACAATGTTTTATGGTTGAAAGGCACACAATTTATCTAAAGAGTTTACTCCTTCTTGTGTTGCTATGATTCAATTTAAAGTAGGATGGGGTGAAATAGAGATGTTTGAAAGAAAATGTCGGATTTCCCAGACAGTTTCACATACAACACCACCAACAACAACTTTGGCTGTGAGTATCATATCTTCTCAAAACACTGTTGTTCCTTAATTTGCTGCTATAGCTAGACATATGATTTCTTGCCTTGAACTTCTTAACCTTAAGTAAGGCCTCTGCTCATCACAGTTATGGCTTACATGATATTACCTCTGCGTTTGTTCCAGAGGCCAACAACTGACACAGCATTACACTGAGCATAAATGCCAGAGGATAGGACATGAGCAGAAGAATGGGCTGGATTTGGGAAAGAGCCAGACAGGGAGCCCAGGTCCTATATTGGCACCCTAAGTGTTAATGTCACAGCCTTTGTCAAAACATCAAAGTGGGCCCAGGTGAGCCAAGGTGGACCAAGGTGAGCCAAGGTGAGACAAGGTTTGGAAGTCAGGATGTCAAGACAGAGCTGAGAATTTCCCTGATTACCTAAGATCGATAGTCATCCAAGGGTCTGGAAGCTGTGACACCAAATAAGGAAAGACTTAGCTATCGGGTCTCAGAGGCCAAGCCTACCAATGTCTGAAATCTAGAAATCATGGAGATCGAACCAATTATCACAGCAGTCAGAACTCAGAAGTGACCTCAAGGTTCTTTCATACTCTTTCTGGGAATAACAAATGGTGACTAGATGACAGCAGACCACGACCCATAGATATTTGGAGAACTGAATGCTTTTCTCTTGAAATTAAAATAATCAGGCTGATTCTCAAATAGAGCATGACATGATGTTGAAGTCCCATCACTTTTTATTCTCTAGGACTTTTAAAGTATGGAAAGAACACTGCTTGAATAATTTCATTACGTTTGTTCTGATCACTTAGCATTCCCTGACTGTGCAAAGCATGCCTTAGTTGGCACAGAACACATTACATTGGTTGGGGGGTTCCTCCCTTCATGCAGTTATCATGACTGACATAGATGTATTTGTCCACACTGTTGTCTTTGGTTGCCTTCACTACAGTGACTTAAGGAAGTAGGGCAGCCACCTTGAGTCACAAATTAAAAGCCTCCCATACCTTCACCATCTGTTTTTCAAAGGAGCTACTAGATAAAAATAAATATTCATTTGAGGGGCAATAGTTCTCAAGAATCATAATCAAAAGGATATTTTGGTTGGACCAAATACTGCACATGTTTGGAATGGAAGATTCTCCACTGCAGATCCAAATCTAAGTGACAGCTTCAAATTCCCCTCAGCTAGTATTGGCTTGAAGTCCTCCATGTTGGTCTGGGCACCTGAGTGGACACATTGGTGGTCCATTTGCATGAAGGGATTACTATGACTTAGCCAAATGATGAACCATGAGTATTTTTGCAGTGATGGCACAAATCTGCCCCTCTCCTTCAGAAAGCTTAGCCAGTGAAACTCAGTTCAGTGACTAGAACAGGAGCTATTGGGTTTTCAGGAGATCTTCATGGCTGATCACAGGTTTGGAAATGGCATATCTTCAGGTAGGAATATCTTAAAATATATTATATTTATACTAATGGGAAGAGCAACCAATTTGTAAATAATGGGATGTTTTTAAAGAAATTAAGCTTATGAATTTCAAATGCATACAGCAACTCTAGGCTAACAAACTACTTACAAGCAAATTCATTGGGGGCTTGCTTTAATTAATAGAAGGATTAATTTTTAATTAGTATTAGTTGTTTGCTTATAAATGGCAACAACTTTATAACTCAAATTCCAAATTAGTGTAATCCAAATATAGTTCTATTGTAAAGAATTCTCTAGTTCAATTCAACAAACTTATATTGAGAATCAACTCCGGGGGCCGGCCCAGTGGCATAGTGGTTAAGATCGGCACACTCCACTTCAGGGCCCAGGGTTCGTGGCTTCAGATCCCAAGTGCAGGCCTATACCACTCATCAAGCCATGCTGTGGCAGCATCCCACATACAAAATAGAGCAAGATGGGCACAGATGTTAGCTCAGGACCCCTCTTCCTCAAGGAAAAAGAGGAAGATTGGCAACAGGTGTTAGATCAGAGCCAATCTTCATCACCAAAAAAAAAAAAAAAGAGAGAGAGAGAGAAAAAAAGGAGAATCAACTCTGTACTTAGCTCTGTGGTACTACAGTTGCAAAGATTAATACAGTTGCAAAGATTAGTCAGATATAATATCTGCCTCAAGGAGTTGACAGTATAGTGAGAAAAGGATCCGATTAATTCTTTCATAGTGGATAAATGGTATGATTTGTGATGAACAGTATGCTTCCAGAGGACAAGGGGTGGTTATATTAAGTCTATGTAGAGGATGCGTAAATATTTCACAGGAGAAATAATATTGGATTTGGGCCTTAAAGACTAAGAGTTCACCAAATGAGAAGAGTCAGAAATGTAACATAGCAGAGAATAAGCATGAACAAAGGTATGATGTTATGAAGAGACGAGGCATCTTTGGGAAATAGCACGGCTGCAACACAGGGAGCCTGGTAGGGAGGCAGGAGATGAGGCTAGAAAGAAGTGTGATGCCAGACCACTATTGTGCTTGAATATCTTCTGGAGTTGGGACATTATCTTGTAGACAATAAGGAGCTGGAAAGAGTTGGAAGACAGCAATTTGAACAGATTCCTATGAGTGGAAATAATAACTCAGAGGTCCCCGTTGTTTTAGACAGAATTAAAATTTTTGTCTTAAGAAAGCAACAAGAAAGAGTCCATTTCAGCTTTCAACTTCTAAAACAAGAGTGAAAGTCACTGCTTTTAATTTTCAAGAACTAAGATTTTGAGAGGAAAGAGGTTTTTGCATATCAAAAGGCATAGCTCTGATAGAGCTGGCAGATGTATGAGAACACAGTAAAGAATTACTAATTACTGCATGGTCCCTGAATCTGTATCCCCACCACCCACATGGCTTAACAATAACTCTCTAGTCCCGTATGCCATTCTGTTATCAATCTAGTGTCCGTCTCTCTGAGATGACGATAAAATAACAAGAAAGAGATGTTTGGGTTAAATCTAGAAGTGTTAGAAAGCCCATGGGACAAATGAAGAGTTTATCCATAAACAACAAATTGGGAAGAGAATAGATGAAAAAGTAGAAGAAAGTACATTGCATTGCCCAGACAGGCATTCTACAAAATTTGCAGGGGCTGGGGGACAAGTCGGGCCTCCTAGACCTGAAGCGACCACTTGGAGAAGTGGAAACAACCCAGAGAGATGACCCAGCCTCTGAGTGAGCACCTCCAGTGGCTAGAGCCAGGGAACCTTGAGGAAGCCAACCCTACCTGCTCTGATTGTCTGTCTCCATTTGAGTGAACATCACTAGTGTTGCTTGCCCTGAGGGCGGCTTGAGCTGCCCCTTGAGAACATCTCCTCAGCAATTGCTTGCACTCTGACAAGTGAAATGTGCCCAGGCATCCAGACTGCCCAGTTCAGCCAAATCGCCCTACGTGGAACAGCCTCCTCTTCAAAAGTCTAGGACACTGGTAAGCCTCAAAAAGGAAGTGAGGCCTTGACACCCACAGGAAGTGCATGTGCCACAGAAGAGACAGCATCTTCACACCTCAACTTAGAGAAGAAGGGAGGGAGTTGGAGAATGAGGCCAGCTTGAGATTTCACTTCAGCTACAATGGTGGAGAAACCCACTTCTGTACAATATCACATTGATGTATTTCAAGGTATATCCACTACATCTCTGTCCTCAGTCCATTTTTGTAATCCTATAAAGAACTTTTATTTCCCTCTGCCGCCACAACAGAGTTGGGCTTCTAACTTCAACCACTTCTCCCAGAAGGCAACTGTAGATACTGCCACTTCACAGTTGTTCATGGAAAAGGCAAGTAGGTCTTGGGGAAAGCATTATGTCATCCCGATAGTCATATACGTCTAGGCAATTGATAAAAACACACAGGACTTGTGAAGGCAGTTCTTTACACTTATCAGTCACGGATATTGGAAAATACCCATTCCCCTGTCCAGTCCTGAAGACCACCAACTCCCTAGCAAAGGCTCAAGGCACTCAGAGTACAAAGTTCTAATCTATTTTAATGGTTGTATCAGGGGACAACCATACACATTCATTCTTTATCAGATTTCTGTAGTTCCACCAACATGAAAGAATGCAACGAGGGCTAATAGCAGCAAATTCCAATTTTATAAAACAGCTGCCCAGTTCTGTTGGCAGCAGATAGGTATTGAATACCTAGATTTTCTTCCTATGTGTTTTCCATATACAAATGCCTAGAAAAAGATGGAATGAAAACAGAGACAAAATCATGACCTCTGCTCTGCCCTCTAGGACTGTAGAATACTATAGAATCCCCCAAATTAAAATCTAAGGATGTTGATTTTATAGACTTCCTGGTATCTAAGGCATAGGAGAGCCTAGGAAGGAAATTTCTAGCTAAGAGAAAAACTTTTTTGCCTCCAAGAATGGAACATGGATTATGTGAGAGCAATTTAGGAGAGAACTGAATAACTCTTGACCTTTCTGGAGAGTGGCTAGGAGGATGAAGAATCTAAACTGAAGAATTGGTATGATCATAAAGTAAAGAGTTACTAATCACTGCATAGTCCCTAAATCTGTATCCCTACATGGCTTAAAACCAATACCTTTCTAGTCCTATATATACACTATTCTTATCAATCTGGAGCTCTTCTGAGATGAGGCTTAAAAACAAAAAACAAAAAGAAGAACAAAGAAAATCACAAGGAAGAGATGGTTGGGTTAAATCTTAAAGTCTTACTATGCCCATAGGGTAACCTAAGTTAACAGCATCTCAAACATTGTGTTCACAGGTAACAGTCATAAACTAGGGGTGAGTTTCACTACTGTCCTATTAAGGGGCTCTCAAGCCAGTTTTGTTAAGTTTCCCCCACAAGTAAAGATGATGAAGGTCTTTCCCATTCACACTACCATCTTTACTCTCTCGTGGTACAGGCCCTGTCTTTGAGGAGATATGCCTGCCTTGTCAGAGAGAGTTGGAATACACAGGGAAGTTAGTGTGAGCTTGGTCAAGTCTCAAAACACAGGTGGGCGTCACTCCTGATGTGCACAGAGGACCCTGAGGCTCCACTGTTTTCTGAATTTGAGGTAAAATCAAGATTAACTGAGAAGATTAGGGCTCGGAAGACCTAAGACTGTCATGCCAATAGAAATGGCCTCTAGAGCTGGGGAGACCACTGGAGAGCTCCAAATCAAGGTGGAGAGATATACATCTGATACCCAGATTCACCCACCTGACAATATGGGACCCTGGGGATCATGTCACCCACACCATTAGGCACAGCCTTGCATGTGGGCAGGGCTATCCTGGAAGCATAGGCAAAAACCAGACTCCAGTTCTTACCACATTGGGGCCTGGAGGAAGGAGGTAGGGTTCTTCTAGGATCCTACAGGAAAATAAAAGTTCTTTGTGGGAGCAGAAAAGATGTACTTGGGAGAGGAATGCAAATATATTAACTATTGGATACTCTCACACTGTGAATGGGTTTCATCACATACACAGTGAAGGGAAAACCTCAAACTGTCTCTGTTCATCCCCCACTCCAGTAGAGGCATCGGGGATTCTCCGTCCACAGCACCTGCATCTCCTCCAGATGTCCCAAGCCTCAAGCTTTGCTTCGTGGGGTTTGCAGATGTCCTGACCACTAACAAGGGGTTTTTCCACATGGGAATTTGGCTGAGCTGAGTCTCTGACATGGGTCACGAGGGCAGCAAGACCAACAAGGGAAGGACAGACAGGTGTTGACGGGATAATAAAGCACATAAATATTTCAAGAAAATTCTTCCTACACGTGCTTGAGAAAAATGAGCCCTGCACAGAGGGAGCAGGGGGTGGATTGGAAATATGAGAGTCGGGATGCAGGGCAATGCAGGAGAGAGCACCTCGTGGGAATGGCAGTGGGAATGGAGTGCACCTTGTCGGTGTGGCAGGTTGAGAGTGGGAGACACTAAAGAAGGTGTGGGAATGGAAAGAATAGATTAGGACGATTTGCAGGCTTCAGCTTGGGTGGCAATAGATGGCAATGTCATGTTCTAAAATAAGAAACAACCTTTTAGGGAAGAAAATAATTTGGAATTCTGGAGACAAAGCTAGATTGCATTGGAAAGAATGGATGTAATTTAAGGAAGTGGGGGTTTGAAGTACTAGTTGAAAGTGAGGATATGAAGGGAGTGAGAGGTGTAACATATTACATATACAAACAGAGAAATCTACCCTGGTGCTCTTCAATCCATTCCCCTGTTCCAGCACCTGACAGTTGGAGAGGCATGCTAAGATCCAGGAGATCCTTCATTAACCTCCCAAATTATGACCCAACCCTCTCCTCTAATTAGTGGAAGCAGATTACCTCCCACTCCCTAACACACACACACGCACACACTTCAGACTCAACAGATATTGTCTACTGCTGCAATTTTTTTGTTCTACCTCCAGCAGAAAAGAGAAGGAACTGATCACCATCCTCTGTAGAATTTCCCTCCTTGGAAATCAAAGTTAATTAACACTTACTGAACTTCCCTGGACACATGGCACAGTGCCAAATTCCTAAAGGAAAATGAGGATGGATGTGTAGGTGTGGTACTAAAACCACATCAGAGGAGGAGAAGCAAGCCAGTATAACAGGATAGAACCAAGTTTAGCACTTTTTCTTCCCATGACTGCGAGACTCTGTGCCATTAATAAACAAACACACTCATAGTAGAAAGCATTTGCATGCATACATACATGGTGTTTAAGTTTCTTAAAATCAGTTCATAAACTCAAATCCTGAACCATCTCTAATTACCTCCCTGCAAGTAATAAAAGAATGTGAGTATAATGTTTAAAAATCTTTCCACACTAACACCTGCAAGCCCGATCCAGCCCCTCACAGGCCACAGCACTTGGAGATGCTATATCTGCAGGTTCACACCTATCATCCCTTATCCCACATGTTCATCGGCTTCCCTTTATTTATGACACTGGTTTTCAACCCAGGCTTCCATTAGCATGACGGGGTGCTTAGAAAAAACAGGTGCCTGGGTTGCCCACCCACAGACTTTATATCTATAGAAGTTGGGCCCAATTAATGATATCTTTGTTAATCTCCCAAGAAGATTCTAATGTGCAATCCCATGGGATACCCTCTATCTCTAGGCCTATCAGTCAAACCTGACTCCCATAGACTATTCCGAATCTATCTCCAACCACTTCCTACAAACACTGGTCACTGAGACAACGCCCTGAGGATTCTTGCTTCCCCCATTGCTCATATATGGGACACACCCCTCTCCCTCTTGCCCCTCTTTCCACAGAGCATCTTTTCTTTAAGTTCCAGTTCCAGCCAAGCAGAAAGTGAACCTATGTCTAAGCATGTGTATCCTGGTGCCAGACTATCTCAGCGTTCAGTTTACCTGTGAAAGTTGTGTGACTGGAGTCACTGTTCAAGGAGATCATTACAACAGGGAAGGACCCACAGCTATTCCTCTATCACTGTCTAGGTTTGGGTGTGGGGTTATATTCTCTATGCACACTGCATACAACTCAAAGACATCCAGTACATGATTAGTCTCTCTCATAGTTTCGAGTTTTACACTGACTTATCTATCTTGCACTCAAATTTATCTCCACTGAAAGTATGTTGAAGGCCCTTCAAATTGAATACTTCCCTGTCCTGAATACAGGACAAGATGAATTAGTTGGAAGTATGAGTGATTGCCCCTTGGACCACATGAAGTACCAGTGGAGGAGTCGGGATAGAGGAATTAGGGAAAGCCTCAGGTGTTTGTTCTGAGGGTCTCACCAAATACTTAGATCTGAGAAGTTTTTTCCTTCATTTTTGACTTAAAAAAATGAAAACAGCATAATTGTAGTTTTATGTGCTCTCTTATCTGAGAAACACACACAATAGCCACAATTGGCCAATTTCCAGTAAAACCTCCCTCCTAAGGTGTTAGGACACAAACAGTCCGCTCTCTGGGTGGAGACTGCACCGGACAAGAGTTTTTCTGTTTCCTTCTACTGGATATCCATTCTAATACAATGAACGGCATCTAAGCCAGGTTTCTGCCCTGTATTTTGAGGCTCTGGATGAACCAGGCCTGGATAGCTGAGAAACAAACTCAGGTCCTAAGGCAGCATGCCCACCTCGCTGCCATTCACAGTCTCTGTACTTAATCCTGGAGGAAACAGAACACCACCTATTGGAGCCAGAATTCTTGGCAGGAGGACCTCTGGGTGGGAGGTGGGTTTGGGGGTTACAGACATGGCCCTTGGGGGAAAGGAGGGGTCCCATGTCTGTCTCTGTCTCAGGTTCAAATACCAGGCTTGCGAAAATCACAACCACCTCAGAAATGGGCTTTGGAGACAGAGCTATTAGAAGAGAGTTTCTGATGTAAATTCCTCCCTGGAGATTTTTTTGTCACTGACGATGGCCGAGTAGCTGAACACTTGTAGACTGAGTTTGTCTTTACCTCATGATAGGAAAACAGAGTCATTTTTTTTAAAGTTTCCTTTTTATAAGACACTGATTAGTCCTCACGCCATCATTATTCCTGAGGACTTTGGTTATGCAAGGTGACAGCTCATGTTCTCAGAGCGCAGACTTGATTTGGCTCTCCCGGTGATTTAAAAAACTTGCTTTGGGGAATGTAAGGAGAGAATGAGGAGAGACATACAGATATCAAAATCTGTAAGTTGAAAGCCTAAAAGGCCAATTAAAATTCTCTGCATGAAATTTGAATGGAAACTGTCACAAGGGGATAGAACTTTATTAAGTATCAGACCTTCTGCTTCATCTTAGGCTCACGAGTGTACGTGCATGCACGCGCACGTGCGCGCGCGCGCACACACACACACACTATGGAATAGAATTTATTCACTCTCACTTTCCAGATGAAGAAACTAAAGCCAGACAGGTAATGTCAAGGACACAGCTAATAACTAGAAGAGGTAAGATTCCAGCCTATCCGTGTGCACATCCATGTTATCCCTACTTGCAGAATTGCTGATACTTTCTTGATGAGCCTGTTTCTTTCCATTGCATCAAACTGCTCACTGGCTTCCATGCCTAAACCAGGAGGAAGCAGAGTGGAGAAGTTACGAGAGAAGACTCTAGGCCAAAATGCCTGAGTTCAATACCCAGTTCGTCCACTTTCTAGCTTTGCAATCTTGAGCAGGTTACTTAATCTCTCCACACTTCAGTTTCCTTATCTGTAAATGGTGATGATGATAATGCTCTATGCTTCATAAGTCATTCAAAGCATTAAAGAAGATATTACAGGTAAAACATGAGAACAGTACCTGGCACTGTAGGTAAGGCACAAACTTTTGCTGGATTAAACCCCTGTGATTTTGGAGTTGTCTGTTTCTGCAGCATTGCTTAGCCTGTCATGACCAATACAATTCAATAAAGGTCAGTTAAATTAATTTCGACTGAGTCATTACACATAAAAGTTATGTGGCAAGAACTGTTGCTGAAGGGGACTGTGGTTTTTGCTTCTACTGTGTCCCTGAAGTCAACCAACTCTCTGTGTTCCAAAGATCAGATTTCGTCTGATGCATAACAGTATCTATCAAAAGGTCATTTTTTTATCATCAATGTATCAGCACATCACAGAGCACATAATCAGCTCAAGAAATATTTTCTTTTCTTATTTTACTCAGGGATTTTAGCACCTGATGCTAATTGATCCCATTTAAAGGAAAATAGCCTGTAGTACACACAGATCTATTTTAAACCTTCTAAAAAATATTATGCCTCTAGATGAAAGACAATAAAGATATCTGAAACTAAATAAATAATAAATCCCCAAGAAGTCCATTTTCAATAAATGATAAGAAGCCAAAAAGTGAGAAAATCTGTTTTGGGGTTCCCATCTGAGCTGACAGCCTCATTTTAATTTCTATGAATGTGCCTCACTTACAAATTCCAACATCTTCAACTAGAAGAGAGACTGCCAGCCTTGACTCTGGGTTTCTGTTGTTTCCTGCTTGAATTCAGGGAGTTGAAAGCATAACACTTCCTTTAGCAAGTAGTTGGCTGTTGTAGATTTATTCCTCTTAGCTCTTTGAGGGAGGGAGAAGCCCCAATGAGATATTCATCAGATGCTGGTCAGGATGAAAAGAGGGACCCATCGCTCTGTCTGCAAAAGGAGATGTCACATAAGTCTACCATTGTGGCTTGTTACAAACCATAGTAAGTCTCTGCAAAGATATGAAACAATGAACCCTAAAAAATGCATATCAGTTGCCCATGTACCCATATCACATAAATACATAATTAACTTCCTAAATATGGATATTTTTGGCATTTAAAAGTGTATATTAATTACTTGATATTCTGCCTATTCTAGGCTGTTTATATAAATATTGAGTTGAGAGACTTCTTAAAAATGCACAGAATTTACTTGGTCATCTACAATAATAATTGACTAAATACATAATTACAGTATTTTTAAAACAGGTATTATCGACTCAGTAATCTTTAGTGAACTTTTGCATCATTCTAACCTGAAGTGTCAAGACTTAATTAGAATTTGAAATTCACGGATCATTGACCAAAGCACCGTAATTGGCTTGAGCACATGCACTATTGCAGATCACCAGAGAGCCAACTCCTTGAAACAAACACTCAAAATGCTATGTTAAAGGTATGTTGATTCATCCGCTTGGAATATTTCTCACGAAGAATTAACCATTTCAGCATCTTTAAAGGAGGAATTTTAATTTATCCCCAGTTGATGTGGGAAAGTTTCTCTTTACAAATGAATGCCAACTAATTAAAGTAGAAGGAATGATAGAAATTTTAAAAATTACCATTTTGCAATCTAACCCCCCACCCATAAAAGCATTGATTCAGACAAGGAACATCAATGGGGGCCAAAACCATTGAATAAAATGTTGTGGGGTGGAAAGGCTAGTTCCAAGGTGTCACATATCATCCCATAGATTACTTGCTAATTGCAAAGAAAAAAAGAAATCTTCACAATGGAAGGATCTGGCCATCTTATTTTAGCTTCACTAATGGTGGAACTCTCTCAATGATGTTCTGAGATGCAATGTACAGTACCCAGCAACACCTATGAGGTCTTCTTGTTAACAATGTCTAACATTGTTAGACCTAACCTGCAGGAAATAGAACAACATAAATAACTCCAACAGGAAACAATAAGACTAACCCAGGATGAGGGATAGTCCAAGACAATGGTCTAGCCACTTCAAAAAATTAATGTAGTGAACTTTAAAAAGCAAGAGACTGTTATAGATTAAAGGATACTAAAGAAACACAGTAACCACAAGCAATGTGTGAACTTTGGATCCTTGTTTGATACAAACAGCTGTAGAAGACATTTTGAGTACGACCAGGGAAATTTAAGTTTAGATTGGTTATTAGATTACTTTAGCCACTATTGCTTATTTTTATTGCTTATCTTCTTAGATTATAATTATCTTGTAGTTATGTGGGCAAAATGTCTTATACTTAGGAAATATTTGTTGAATTTCCCTTCATGATGAACACAACTTACTCAAATGGTACAGCACACACACACAGAAAGATATAAAGCAAATATAGTAAAATGTTAACAATTGTATCTAAACAGTGGGTACACACAGTTCATTAAATAATATTTTCAATATGTTTGTGTATATATATTATATATGTGTGTGTGTATATATATATATATATATATATATATATAATATAAAAGTTGAGGGGGAAAGAATTCTTGCCTCCATTTTCACATATATTTTTTGCCTTGTCAGTAGTTTTTATAAATGTGTGTGTATTATAAGGGTATTTCTCTAGAAGTGTAAGTATTTAGTAGAGCATGACACATAGCCTTTGTTTATTTACTACTTGTATTTATTTGGATCTTATTGAATCAGAACTTATTTATACTATTAGGCACTTCCAGAGATAAATTTGTTTTTGTACCACTGAAAGATTCAATTCATTCATTTCAGCTGTGTGTATTTATTGAGCACCTACTAAGTGGCAGGCGCAATGCTAGTCCCCAGGAAGTCGTAGTAAGCAAATGCAAATGTGGACCCAGATGTCATAAATCTTATAGTCTAGTAGAGAAGAGAGACTTTAATCAAATTATTACATGGTTAAACTAACAAACTGTAATAAGTGTCATGAAAACAAAGCTCAGGGAACTAGGAGACTAAAACAGAAGAGTCTGGTTTAGTGTGGGGAACTCAGTACTGAGAGGTGAAGGGTGAGTAGGCACATAACTAGAGGAGGGAAGTGAGAAGGAAAACAAAGTCTCCAAGGTGGAAGGAAGCATGGCTAGTTCCAGGAACAGAAAGGCCAGTGTGTTGCAACAGAAAGAACAGAGGGGATGAGGTGCTGATGTGGCTGAGGGGTAAAGAAAGGCTCCATCACTTAATACCGTTAGGCCATATCGAGGATGCTGATCTTTATCCAAAGAGCATTGTTTTAAATGTGAAAGTGATATAATCTGATTGGCATTTAAAAAGATCTCTCAGCCTATAATATGGTGAATAGATTGGAGGGACCCAGAGTAGAAACTGGGAGAGCAATTTGGAGGTGATTATGAAAATCCAGGGAAGAGACGACAGTGGCTTGAATCAGGGTGGTGGCAGTGGAGATGGAGAGAAGCAAATAGATTCAAAAAATACTTAGGGAGTAAAGTTGACAGGCTCTGTGATTGATCAGATAACAGTAGAGGACAAAAAAGACATCAAGGATTGTTCCTGGGATTCTGCTTTGAGCTATTCAGTAGAAAGCATTGCAGGAGAATCGGATTCATTTAGAATGGTTCCAAGTTGGGTTTTATTATTTTTTTTTTAATTTTTTGTTTATTGCAGTAACATTGCTTTATAACTTTGTGTAAATTTCAGGTGTACACCATTATACTTCTATTTGTGCATAGATTACATCATCTTCACCACCCAAATACTAATTACAACCCATCACCACACACATGTGCTGAATTATCCCTTTCGCCCTCCTCCCTCCCCCCTTCCCCTATGGTAGCCACCAATCCAATCTCTGTCTCTACGTGTTTGTTTATTGTTGTTATTATCTACTACTTAATGCAGGAAATCATACGGTATTTGACCTTCTCCCTCTGACTTATTTCACTTTCCATAATACCCTCGATGTCCATCCATATGGTCACAAATGGCTGGATTTCATCGTTTCTTATGGATGAGTAGTATTCCATTGTGTATATATACCACATCTTCTTTACCCATTCGTCCCTTGATGGGCACTTAGGTTGCTTCCAAGTCTTGGCTATTGTGAATAACGCTACAATGAACACAGGGGTGCATGTATCTTTACGCATTGGTGTTTTCAAGTTCTTTGGATAAATACCCAGCAGTGGAATAGCTGGATCATATGGTAGTTCTATCCTTGATATTTTGAGGAATCTCCATACTGTTTTCCATAGTGGCTGCACCAGTTTGCACTCCCACCAGCAGTGTATGAGAGTTCCCTTCTCTCCACAACCTCTCCAACACATGTTGTTTCCTGTCTTGTTAATTATAGCCATTCTGATGGGCGTGAGGTGATATCATTGTAGTTTTGATTTGCATTTCCCTGATAGTTAATGATTTTGAACATCTTTTCATGTGTCTGTTGGCCATCTGTATATCTTCTTTGGAGAAATGTCTGTTCAGGTCTTTTGCCCATTTTTTAATTGGGTTGGTAGTTTTTTTGTTGTTGAGATGCATGAGTTCTTTATATATTTTGGAGATTAAGCACTTATCAGATGTATGGTTTGCAAACATCTTCTCCCAATTGTTAGGTTGTCTTTTCGTTTTGTTGATGATTTCCTTTGCTGTGCAGAAGCTTTTTAGTTTGATGTAGTCCCATTTGTTTATTTTTTCTATTGTTTCTCTTGCCCGGTCAGACATGGTGCTTGAAAATATGTTGCTAAGAGCAATGTCGAAGAGTGTACTGCCTATGTTTTCTTCTAGAAGTTTCATAGTTTCAGGTCTTACATTCAACTCTTTAATCCATTTGGAGTTAATTTTCGTGTATGGTGTAAGGTAAGGGTCTACTTTCATTTTTTTGCATGTGGCTATCCAGTTTTCCCAACACCATTTGTTGAAGAGACTTTCTTTTCTCCATTGTATGTTCTTGGCTCCTTTGTCGAAGATTAGCTGTCCATAGATGTGTGGGTTTATTTCTGGGCTTTCGATTCTATTCCATTGATCTGTGTGGCTGTTTTTGTGCCAGTACCATGCTGTTTTGGTTACTATAGCTTTGTAATATATTTTGAAATCAGGGCGTGTGATACCTCCATCTTTGTTCTTTTTTCTCAGGATTCCTTTAGCTATTCGGGGTCTTTTGTTATTCCATATAAATTTTAGGATTCTTTGTTCTATTTCTGTGAAAAATGTTGTTGGAACTTTGATAGGGATTGCATTGAATCTATAGATGGCTTTAGGAAGTATGGACATCTTAACTATGTTAATTCTTCCAATCCAAGAGCACAGAATATCTTTCCATTTCTTTGTGTCTTCTTCAATTTCTTTCAGAAATGTTTTATAGTTTTCCGTGTACAGCTCTTTCACCTCTTTGGTTAAGTTTATTCCTAGGTATTTTATTCTTTTTGTTGCAATTGTAAATGGGATTGTATTCTTAATTTCTCTTTCTGCTACTTCGTTGTTAGTGTATAGAAATGCTACTGATTTTTGTATGTTGATTTTGTATCCTGCAACTTTACCATATTCGTTTATTACTTGTAAAAGTTTTCTGGTGGATTCTTTAGAGTTTTCTATATATAGAATCATGTCATCTGCAAACAGTGACAATTTCACTTCTTCCTTTCCAATTTGGATCTCTTTTATTTCTTTCTCTTGCCTGATTGCTCTGGCTAGGACTTCCAGTACTATGTTAAACAGGAGTGGTGACAGTGGGCATCCTTGTCTGGTTCCTGTTCTTAGAGGGATAGCTTTCAGTTTTTCACCATTGAGGATGATATTAGCTGTGGGTTTCTCATATATGGTCTTTATTATGTTGAGGTACTTTCCTTCTATACCCATTTTATTCAGAGTTTTTATCATAAATGGATGCTGGATCTTGTCAAATGCTTTCTCTGCATCTATTGAGATGATCATGTGATTTTTATTCTCCATTTTATTAAGGTGGTGTATCACATTGATTGATTTGTGAATGTTAAACCATCCCTGCATACCTGGAATAAATCCCACTTGATCATGGTGTATAATCTGTTTAACGTATTGTTGTATGTGATTTGCTAGCATTTTGTTGAGGATTTTTGCATCGATGTTCATCAGTGATATTGGCCTGTAATTTTCTTTTTTTGTGTTGTCCTTGTCTGGTTTTGGTATCAGGGTAATGTCGGCTTCCTAGAATGAGTCAGGGAGCTTCCCCCCCTCCTCAATTTTTTGGAAGAGTTTGAGAAGGATAGGTATTAAGTCTTCTTTGAATGTTTGGTAGAATTCACCAGGGAAGCCGTCTGGTCCTGGACTTTTATTTTTGGGGAGGTTTTTGATTACTGTTTAAATCTCCTTACTGGTGATTGGTTTATTCAAATTCTCTACTTCTTCTTGATCCAGTTTTGGAAGATTGTATGATTCTAAGAATTTATCCATTTCTTCCAGATTGTCAAATTTGTTGGCATATAGCTTTTCATAGTATTCTCTTATAATCTTTTGTATTTCTGAGGTGTCTGTTGTAATTTCTCCTCTTTCATTTCTGATTTTACTTATTTGTGCCTTCTCTCTTTTTTTCTTGGTGAGTCTAGCTAAAGGTTTGTCAATTTTGTTGATCTTTTCAAAGAACCAGCTCTTGGTTTTATTAATTTTTTCTATTTTTTTTTTTTTTTTTTTGGTCTCTATTTCATTTATTTCTGCTCTGATTTTTATTATTTCCCTTCTTCTACTGATTTTGGGCTTTGTTTGTTCTTCTTTTTCCAATTCCTTTAGGTGCATTGTTAGATTGTTTATTTGAGATTTTTCTTGTTTGTTGAGATAGGCCTGTATTGCTATAAACTTCCCTCTTAGAACCGCTTTTGCTGTATCCCATAAATTCTGGCATGTCGTATTTTCATTTTCATTTGTCTCCAGGTATTTTTTGATTTCTTCTTTGATTTCTTCATTGACCCAGTCGTTGTTCAGTAGCATTTTGTTTCATCTCCATGTATTTGTGGCTTTTCTGATTTTCTTCCTATAGTTGATTTCTAGTTTCATACCGTTGTGGTCAGAAATGATGTTTGGTATTATTTCAATCTTCTTAAATTTATGGAGACTTGTTTTGTGGCCTAATATGTGATCAATCCTGGAGAATGTTCCATGTGCATTTGAAAAGAACGTGCATTCTTTGGTTTTTGGATGGAATGCTCTGTATATATCTACTAGGTCCATCTGTTCTAGTGTATCATTTAAGGCCAATGTTTCCTTATTGATCTTCTGTCTGGATGATCTATCCGTTGGTGTAAGTGGAGTGTTAAAATCCCCTACTATTATTGTGTTACTGTCTATTTCTGTTTTTATGTTTGTTAATAATTGCTTTATATATTTAGGTGCACCTACATTGGGTGCGTAGATATTTACAAGTGTTATATCCTCTTGTTGGATTGTTCCCTTGATCATTATGTAATGCCCATTTTTGTCTCTTTTTACAGTTTTTGTTTTAAAGTCTATTTTGTCTGATATGAGTACTGCTACCCCAGCTTTCTTTTCATTGCCATTTGCATGCAGTATCTTTTTCCATCCCTTCACTTTCAGTTTGTGAGTGTCTTTAGGTCTGAAGTGTGTCTCTTGTATGCAGCATATATATGGGTCTTGTTTTTTTATCCAATCAGCCACCTTATGCCTTTTAATTGGAGCATTTAGTCCATTGACGTTTAAAGTAGCTATTGATAACTATGTACTTACTCCCATTTTTTAACTTGTGTTTTTCTCAGTGTTTCAGTAGTCCTTCTCTGTTCCTTTCTTCTTCTATACAGAATTGATGGTCTCTTTAGTTTGACCTCTGTCTGAAAGCTGTACTCTTTAACTCCCCTCCTCCCTCCTTTTATGTTTTTGATATCATATCTAACCTCTTTTTTGTGCATTTGTATCCATTACCCTCTTATCATGGAAATAGATAATTTTTCCTATTTGTGGTCTTCTCTTTTCCCCTTAAATCAGTCCCTTTAACATTTCTTGTAGCACTGGTTTCTTGGTAACGAACTCCTTTAATTTTTGCTTGTCTGGGAAATTTTTGATCTCTCCTTCCATTTTGAATCATAACCTTGCTGGGTAGAGTATTCTTGGCTGTAAGTTTTTTCCTTTTAGCACTTTAAATATATCATGCCACTCTCTTCTAGCCTGTAAGGCTTCTGCTGAGAAGTCAGCTGCTAGCCTTATGGAGTTTCCTTTCTATGTAACTTGACTTTCTCTTGCGGCTTTTAGGATTCTCTCTTTATCTTTAATTCTGGACATTTTGATTATGATGTGTCTTGGTGTGGGCCTCTTTGGGTTTATCTTGTTTGGGACTCTCTGTGCTTCTTGTACCTGGATGTCTGTTTCCTTCTTTAGGTTAGGGAAGTTTTCATCTATTATTTCTTGAAATAGATTCTCTGCCCCTTTGTCTCACTCTTCTCCTTCCAGGACACCTATAACATGGATGTTAGTGTGCTTGATGTTGTCCCAGAGGTCCCTTAGACTGTCCTCACTCTTTTAAATTCTTTTCTCTTTTACCTGTTCAGCTTGGGTAATTTCTTCTCTTCTTTCGTCCAGCTCACAGATCCCTTCTTCTGTATCCTCTACTCTACTTTTGAGTCCTTCTAGTGAATTTTTCATTTCCAGTATTGTATTCTTCATTTCTGATTGGTTCTTCTTTATATCTTCCATTTCTTTGTTGACATTCTCACTGAGTTCATCTGTTCTTCTCCCCAGATCAGTGAGCATCCTTAACACTCTTTGTTTGAACTCTCTGTGGGGTAGGTTGTTCATTTCTGTTTCACTTAGTTCCTTTTCTGGGGTTTTGTCCTATTCCCTTACTTGGAATGTATTCCTTTGCCTCCTCATTTTGCCTCTTTACCTGTGCTTGTGTCAACTACGTCTCCTGCACTTGGATAGGTAACCTTATGTAAGTGATGGCTTAGGAGGTCTGCAGTGTGCTTCCTTCAGTTCTCAATGTTCCAGGGGTGACCCCTATGTGGGCTATGTGTGTCCTTCTGTTGTGGCCTGTTTGCTCTCCCTGTAGGTGCCCAGGGAGGCTGAGTTATGCTCCTGGCCAGCCGTTGTAATGCTCAGCTGCTTGTAGTTGTTGTGGGTCCTTCAGTCTCTTTATCAGGTGTGGGGAGCCCCAGCACAGTTGGCTGCAAGTTCTAATACCACATTTGTGTTGCAGTATTTCTTTTAAGTGAGTAGGCCCCCAGCGTGGCAGGTTGTTAGGCTCAGGGCCTTACAACTGCTATAAGCCTCCAGCCTTTAGGTCTCTTGTTAGCTCTCTGAGGATTGCAGCTGGGTGGGGCTGGCCTCAGGCTCCAGAGCATCCAATTGTTTGAGGTTTTGGAAGGTGGAGCAAACCCCCTATGTGGGTCTTTGAGAAGCACAAGTCTTCTGCAGCTGACAAGCCCTGCTGCCCACAGGTCCACACACACAATCAACACAGTCCTGCCCCGTGTGTGCGCCCTGACCTCCCGAAGCGGACTCTCCACCTGCTCCTTGTGCACGTCCTGCCCCGCTGAAGTCGGCTCAGTTGCCAGGCTGCAGAGAATCCAGTCACCAATCTGTGCAGGCCCACAAGTTGCCTGAGGGCTTGTTGTTGGGTGGGGCCAGTCTCTAGGGTGGGCTGCCTGCCCTGGCTGAGCTGGATTAAATCGGTGCTCTAGCGGGTGGGGCAGACCTGGGCTAGCAGGCCCCAGGGAGAACTCCAGTGGCGTCTGTGTCAGCACGCCCCCACCAGGGCACAACAATGGCCGCCGCCAGTGTCCCAGTCCCTGGAGAGGTCTCACCTCTCACCGAGATGCACTCAGGGCCTATCAGGTGAGTCTCTTTTCACCAAAGCACTGTGCACCTTTCTTTCTGGTGATTTTAGGTTGCTTTCTGAAACGGGTGAGTTTGCATGTGGGCCCTTTAAGAGCTGGTTTTACTTTCTTTGTGAGTCAGCTTTTCTGGGGGTATTCCCCAACGTTTTAGTAACAGGCAAAGTCAGATATTATGCCACTCGTCTGGATTGTGCTGGGTCCACAAAATGCCCACAGCGGGGGCGCTCCCGGCTCAGGGCCCCGCGCCTCCAGGGAGGCTGCGTACCTGTGCGCTGCTCCTGGGCAGCCGTGAGGCGCTGCGGCTGGTAAAGGCGGCGTTTTTCCTCTCCAGAAGGGAGTTTCTGCCTCTTCCACCTCAATTAGGATTGTCCGTTGTTGCAGGCGTTCCTCTTTTCCAGTTTTCAGTTCTGTCTCAGGGGTAATTTTTCCACGAGTAGTTGTAAATTGGCTGTGTCCACGGGAGGAGGGGAGTTCAGAGTCTGCCTACGCCGCCATCTTGACTTCCTCCCCCAAGATGGGTTTTAGACATGCTGCGTTAACGGTATCTTCAAGCCATCAATGTCAGCACAAACTCCAATGGCTCATGTGGTTATAGAACAAAGAGATTTGTTTTTTGTTTTTGTATTTTTGTGAGGAAGATCAGCCCTGAACTAACATCCACACCAATCCTTCTCTTTTTTTGCTGAACATCTGTGCCCATCTTCCTCCATGTTATGTGGGACGCCGCCACAGCATGGCCTGAGAAGTGGTGTGTCCGTGCGTGCCCAGGATCCGAACCTGGGCCGCCAGCAGCGGAGCGCGAGCACTTAACCACTACGCCACGGGGCCGGCCCCCAGAGAGATTTGTTTTTTAATGAAACAAGATTTTACATTTCCAAATGAGGATTCTACCTTGAGGAACAACGCATTATGCCACAATCCTGTCCTTGCTCAAAATGCCTCTGGGGTTCCTCCTTGAAAATTGTCTCTCAGAGTCAGCCCTGGATTCAAAGTGTGCTTTCCAGGTACTCCTTAAGTTCTTCTGTGTATCTCAGCAGCTGGGCTCACTGTAGGCACTGTATTGTCTTTTCACTTTGCTGTATCTCAAGACTCTGAGCTATTTGAGTTTGCTCACTCTTGGATTAGGGTGGTGTATATAGCAGGCCCTTGATGAATATTCACTAATTAAGTGTAGAAAATTAATCTCATTACTTTACCGTCACATCATAATTTTATCCAATGTGGTCCAGTGTGATCATCCAACTTGTTTCCTAAAGTAGTCTCTGAACAACCTGCGTCAATTTCTAAAAACAACAAAATCAGCTCACAAACAGCCAGAAAAAGAAGAGGACAAGGAAGAGAGGGGAGGAGAAGGAAGGAAGGAAGAGAGGGAGGGAGGGAAGGAGGGAGTGGGGCAGGGAGGGAGGGAGGAAGGGAGACAGGAGAAGAAAAAGGAGAAGGATCCATGGATGATAAAAGTGTCCCAGGCTCTGAAAGTAATTCTTTCAGATAAGTTCCATAAGAGCCACTGAGATAGTTGCAGAGCTTCTCAAAGTAACTATTTTGAAAAGGATAAGGTCCACTTGAACACCCAAACCTTGATATGCTGGAGAAATTCATCTATATATACACACGCATACACACATACCACACAAAATATTAAAAATGATAAATAAGAGTCAAATTAAATAGTCCAGCCCATATGACACAACAATGGGAATTCACTAGAAAACCTAGACTAGCTATTTTCAAAATTTATTGTGCATCAGACACACTTTGGGGTATTTGTTAAAAGTGCTGATTCTTTTTTTTTTAATTAATTAATTAATTAATTAATTTTTCCCCCAAAGCCCCAGTAGATAGTTGTATGTCACAGCTGCACATCCTTCTAGTTGCTGTATGTGGGACGCAGCCTCAGCATGGCCGGAGAAGCGGTGAGTCAGTGCATGCCCGGGATCTGAACCCAGGCCGCCAGCAGCAGAGCGCGCGCACTTAACCCCTAAGCCACGGGGCCGGCCCTAAAAGTGCTGATTCTTGAAGTCTATTGCGTCAGAAACTCTGTATATATCCTAATGCTTGTATAGCTAAATGAAACACGGATGCAAATCTCTGGAAGCCTGTACTCTCTGAGCTCTGGTCCTGGCTCTGTCTCTCAATATCTGATAACCTTGGGAATGCCACCTAACTCCTTTGGCCTCAGGATCTTTTGTAAAGGATGGAAGCTGATTTCTAAGTACTTTCTAAGATTCTTTGTCTATGTCAAATTCTGCTGCTTTTGCTCTCTGAGTGGCCGAGCATACTAAACATTATCCTTAGTCCACGTACATAGATTCTGAATCCCTCAATTGTCTCTTGATTGGCTGACAACCTGGGTTCCGACCTCGTATTCATTCTCGTGATTACCATTACAGGACTGGCCCGGCCCAGTTTGCAGTCTCACACTTGGTTTCTCGCACCTCCAAACTTGATGATTCCACAAGTGAAGGATTATGTAGATCTGGGATCATGTACTTCAGGGGGGCCTCTAAGGATAGGAAGGGCCTAGATTAGCAGAGAGGAGGAAAGGAACTCCAGGCAAGGAGAACAGCATGAGAAAAAGCATGGAGACGGGAATGGGCAAGGAATGCCCAGGGGTCAGTCTACCGTGATCAGAGTATTTATGTCAAAAAGTGGTTGGATTCAAGAGCAGTATTGTAGAATTTGGGTCGAAGTTTAATTTTGCTTCTACCCTGACATCAGAGCCAGAGAGGAAGAGAAGGCTCAGTAAAGAGTTCTGCAATTGTGAAACTACTACAGTCATGCACTAGAGTAAGGTCCTCTCATCAAGTATGACAGTGACGGTTAAATTCACACTTTGCATATGCCACTTAAAATACATCTTACATATTGGCAAACCTGAACATGTGTAAATGAACAAAGGTAACTAAGCAGGGAAGAGTCTGTGTGTGCTTCCAGAGACCACACTCTTTCAGAAGTGGGTAGAGAATTACATTGTGCAGGCAGGAGACATTTGGTTGGGACAGGGCTTCGCTGCCAACTCAGCCTCTGCCGTGACATGAGTCACAGAACTGGCAGGCTCTGAGTACACATGCGGTCTTTAAGACCCTCTATGCTTGCCAGTTCCACTGAGTATATGATACCCAACCAATGCCCACTTCTTTGGCGGGGATTATTTTGAGTGGAATTTTTCCTTTGGGGGGAAAAAAGAAGTACAAAACTTCCTTTATAGCAGGTTGATAAAATGTTCCCAAAATTCAAAAGAGGAAATGGTCTACTTCATCCATGCCTGGGATTTTCCTTTATCTAAGATAATTTAGACTGAGGAGGAGTTCATTGGCTGCCAAGATTCTCAGGACAAGCTGCTGGCAGCAAGTTCTCTGAGAAAAGCAGCAGATGGCCTCTGGGGAGCACAAGGAGTCAGCCAAGATTTCCCTGGAGAATCTCTGGATGGATGTCCCGGTTACTTTGGGCACACAACCCCCTATGCCCTAACCAAGTCCAACCTTCATTCAGAGCTTTAAAGCCTATAGTATGTATGTCCCACCCATACAGGAGGAACTGATTCTTCTCCCCGAAGCCAGCCTGGCTAATGTGTGGCATCACAATGGCTCACTTCTCCCAGATTAAGCCTAGAGTCAAGTGCTAATACTGTTCCTGCCGACCTCATGGAAGTTTTAGAGGGCTCAGGACTTATTCACCTGCTCTAGTTATGTTAAGTTGGCTAATTGGTTTATGCACAATATTTGCTAACTTGAACTAAAGTGCCGTGAGTTTGATTAAATTGGATAACCTTTTCTGGTGGCAGCTTTGTATTTCTGGAGGGAGTTCACAAAAAATAGAAAGAGAGTTTTGTGTTTACCTAAAGCAGCCCAGTCTTAGGCTAAATCCTATTTTAACTTTGAGTCAACACACAAACATTCACTAGATACTCAGTCCTGTAGCGCACCCACCATTCTAGGATGAAACAAAAGCAAACACACACAGAACATCACAAAAAATGAAGCATGGTCATAGCTCTCTTTTGAAACGTGATAAATAAACAGGTATTGATGAGTACTGATTCTGCTCAACACTATACTTCAAGATGTTGAGTGAGGGGGAAGGGTGTATTCTCAAGGATGCTTTAATCTAGCAGATGAAACAGGACTCAAAAGTGAAATACTGTACTAGGAAACAACACAAAGCATAGTTGGCTTGATTGGTTCTAATCACGACATGGAATAGACAAGGTACTGTTTTGTAGTGTCCTCTATGGTACACGTGTTTCATTTTGGCATTTTGAGGTTTGGTGAAGTTGGCTACCTCTTCAAAGAAAGTCTCCCACATCCAATCTGCTAAGGAATTTGGATACCTGTTGGAGAAGTCAGATGCCACAGAGGGAATCATTTGTCCATCCCTCAAGACAGGAACTGTTGCTCATCTTAGCTGATCATTTTGGGCTCAGTGCAATACTAAGATGTTCCAATCTGGGCTGTCAGATGATTCGTTTTGGAAAACTTCAGGTGTACTGTTCTTTGTATGATAGATATGAATACACTTTGCATTTTAAGTTTTTATTTTCTTTATTGCTCTTCTACTTTTAAAACCATCTTTATTACTAAAGGCAAAGAGATCACAGGGACAGGAAGTAAAGCAGGGCAAGGACCTGATGTCCCCAGCATAGGCCTTGCATGTGGCTGGCTCTCTGCCTTGGTCATACTGCTTTCTCTGCCTCCATTGCCCCAGGACTCATCTCTGGATGTCCAAATCCTCTTCATCATCCAAAGCCTCCATCAGATGCCACTTCTAGGAAGCGCTTCCCAATCTCCATCTTGAGCAAGTATGATCTCTCCCTAGAACACTCACTGATGCTCTCATTGCATTTAGTACTCCCTCCCATATGTAAATATTCACATATGTTGACTCCTACACTATATATACCGTGCATATCTTAAACATCTTAATATTCCCTGCTGCATCCAAAATCTATTACAGTGTCTTATAAGTAGTCCACATTCAGTAAATAGTTATTAGAAATATTTAATGGATGAATAAACAAATTAATTAATCAATGCATGGAGATGCTCCCAAAGAATCTAACATGTATATCCAATCAGGACAAAAAATGGAGATAAAATCATGTGGACAATTTACGTGGTTATACACCCTAGATAAAAATGGTCAAAACTTCAAATCTTTTCTCAGTTCATTTGGCTTAGACTACCTCTTTGCCAGGCATGGAGATTTGGCTAAAATCAAACAAAAAATCAGCATACAAGCAGAGGGACAATCCATCTCAAGACTGCATCTTTAATAAGCACTTATTCCTTTCTTTCCCTTGGAATTGGGAGAATAAGTGGGATATGGCTCTATTAAAATGGAAAAATTTATTGGGACTCAGTTGTGGACAAGGCTGTCTTTCTTCTGTCACTTGAAACCCAGTCTTATTGATAAATTTTAAAATGAGAAAATAAGAAAAGTGAACTATTAATAAAGCATCGCCACCTCACCCAAATATTAAAAATAAATCAAAGAAGATATTAATAAGATGAGAGAGAAAAGACACAAAGGAATATAATCCACCAGTAGATTAAAATGAATATTGGCAAAGTAGTATAAGCATTAACCGGCATAACTTTTTTCCTACTGACCAAAGTTAGGGCAAATATAACAGCTACCATTTCTTGAGTACCTACTATACCGGGCAAGGGGAAAGCACTTTTTATATATTATCTCATTGACTCATCACAACACTTCAAAGCCAATATTATTGTTCCTATTTTACAGGCGAGGAACTAAGTAAAAAACTTGCCTAAGCTAACATAACAAGCATGTATCATAGCCACTGTAACTCACCACCTTCTGCAGTAAAAGCAAATCATGGGACTCTCCATTTCTTCAACACTCACAGGCTGAGACACACACATATCCTAGCTATGTCTCACTCCAATCTTCTTATTAATTAGGCCCAACTTCAAAGGACTGACTTGTGGGGCTGTAGCTGAGAAGCAGGAAAAGGCCCCAGAGCTGCTGTAGATAATACATAAAGTGAATAACCCACATCAAGGTATCCCGTTGTTGGCTAAAGTGTTTATTATGTTCCTGGTTCCAATTATCTCTCCTACTATGCCAAAGCTGCTTTGATACTGCATGAAAAGAAAAAGCCATCAAGGCGTACATTCACCATCTATCTATTAAGATCGTCTTGCTCCTCACGAATGCTTTGGAAAATATGACCAAATCGTTCTTCTTTTCCCTCTCCACCTCCCCCAAATTGCCCCTCTCTGTGCCCCATGCCACAGGAAAGGGCCCACAGAGTATTTGGCCCTGGCTGACCCTGGGAACCAGGAGGCTTGGTTTGTCTAGGAGAAATCCAGTTGAGTTTATAGCCTAGAAAGGGATGAATCTGGAAAAGCTTCAGCTAAGCATTCAAAGTTCCCTCTCTTTCATCTGCCATGACTGAGTTTTGATCTCTCGTCCATTGCTCCAGCTGCCTTGAAAATAGCCTGTAAATAGATTCCAAGTCTGGTTCTTGGGTAAAATCCCTGACTAAGCACACAAAAGGCTGGTGGGGATAGCAGCCTCTTCATACCCCAGATGCTCAGTGCTACCTGCTGAAGCGTGGGAAGGAGGATTCTTCATGGGCAGGAGCCATCACTTCAGCTTCTGTGAGCTCCTGTCTCCACAGCCTAGAGGTGCCCAAAAAGGACTCTGGGGCCGTTGGAACACACATGAGCCTGGTTACTATGGTGTTTAAGTCCTTGGATTTTGAACCACACTGCTTTGCAATAATCTGTTTTACTCAACAATACTCAAGAGCATGTTTCCTTTTTTTTCCTAGGCATACAATCATGGCAGTTTTTTATGTGGCCCAAATAAAGTTCTAAATATGATATTTCAATGGCAAAATCAGCAAAGCAAAAGGTGGTACGTCTCGGGGTGCTCAACTTTGCATCTTTAAGAGGCAAGAGTTATCAGGACTTCGGAAGCCAAGGATTCATAGAGTGAATCATTTTATTTTCCCTAAAGGTTTGACCCAATGTGTGATTTGTGCCTGCTAAGCTGGTATAATGATGAACAATCCCTTTTATTAATGTAGCTAAAAATGGAACCTGTGGAAAGACCTTACATAACTCGAAATGACACATGGCAACTGAGGGCCACTTCTCCCATGAGCTCTTGGAGCCTAAATTAAGTCGGCATCTCATGAAAAGTGTAAACTTGGGAGCATTTATCCTGCTATGTGCACTGCGCCTTTATCTAAGTTAAATTTTTCAGCTTTAATAGCATAAGAAAAATACAAACACAAGTTGACGCCAGGTTATATTAGATAAACATTTTTAACGTGGATGTTTCCAACCTAGTACCAAGTGCTAAGTGTTGTCGTTACCATTATTAGAAATAATTATAACAATTAATTTGTAAGATGTCTATCACTCTGAAGACCCACATTTTATGTATTAAATAATGTTACTTATAGAAAAATTTTAAACAAGTGTTATGCTGCAGGATATTATTGTTTCAGGCTCTCTCACACCAGAAAGTTACAAAAAGCAAAGTAAGGAGAAATTATTTGCATATCATAAAAAGTTATATATTTTATATAAGTCTGGGGGAAAAATATGTGTATATCCATACATATACACATGAATCCCGTTTCAGTTACACATTTACTCATTTAGGAGCTAAGGATGTTTTTGGTTTTGAAATCTCTAGATGTGTTGTTTCACTTGTCTGTATTCCCATGACATTTTAGAAAGGATATTTTTAAAGCCTAAGTCTATTAAACAGTTTATTTTTAATTACTTAGTTCTTGGTTATGATGTAGTTTCTTGATTGAATCTGATGATTTTTCAAAATAACCACTCGCTAAATTAAAACAGTAAATTTTACAAACAAATTTGTATGCCTACGCCAAAGGTTGTACATCCAGTCTATAGTCACGTTTTGCTGCTTCAGCACAGTGGGTGTTTTTTTTTTTTTTGGCAAGGAAGATTGGCCCTGAGCTAACATCTGTGCCCATCTTCCTTTATTTTGTATGTGGGATGCCACCACAGCATGGCTTCATGAGTGGTGTGTAGGTCCGTGCCCAGGATCCAAACCGGCAAACCCCAGGCCATTGAAGCAGAGTGTGCAAACTTAACCACTATGCCGTTGGGCTGGCCCCAGCATAGAGGATTTTTAAATTTTTTTCTTAAGTTAATTAGTTGCTAACTTTAAAAAATCAAATCAAGTGATTTTCATTTAAAAAATTCTAATTTCTTGACTTCTTTAAAAAAAGAATTCATCATCTGACAACTTTGGACCTCCATTTCTACAACAGTCAAGAGTTGAGTATCAGGTGCCTGCTTTATTTATTTGTTTATTTATTTATTTGTGTGTGAGGAAGATCAGCCCTGAGCTAACATCCATGCTAATCCTCCTCTTTTTGCTGAGGAAGACCGGCTGTGATCTACTATCTATTGCCAATCCTCCTCCTTTTTTTTTTTGCCCCCAGAACCCCACTAGATAGTTGTATGTCATAGTTGCACATCCTTCTAGTTGCTGTATGTGGGATGCGGCCTGAGCATGGCCGGAGAAGCGGTGCATCGGTGCGTGCCTGGGATCCGAACCCGGGCCGCCAGTAGTGGAGCGTGCGCACTTAACCACTAAGCCACGGGGTCGGCCCCAGGTGCCTGCTTTAGATGGAACATGGATCTTCAATTCATCATAGACACTGTCAGCCTATTCACTAACGTATATCTCCCGCCTGGGCCCTACAGGCAGTTCAGTCTGCAGGCCTTGATGTAGACACAGCTTGTATGTCTTCCCAGAGTCAGGGGTCCTGTAATAAGAGGGTCCGTCACACCCAGGAGGCATGCTCCTCTCCAGGTTCTTCTTCTTTCTCTCTGTTTACCTTCTCTTTCTCTCTCTCTTTCTCTCCTTTTCTCATTATTAGAACTAAACCTAGAGCTGATCAGGATCTTCACAGGTTACATGAGTTGATAAAATATGAGAAAGCCTTTGGGATGAGACAATGTGTTCACTCCACACTAATTTATTGAACGTTGGCTTTATACCTGGACACTGATCAAGGTACTGGAGATGCATCAGTGCACCAAACAAGCCAAAACTAGGATCTCATGGGGCTTATATTCTAGCATCATCTATGCTTTACTATGATGAGTTTGCCATCCCCTACTGCCCTCAAGATAGTCTATAGGTCCTCTCCTCTTTCAGATCACTACAGTCTCATCAAATCATTGAAGGCTAAAATTGTATCTGCAGGGGCCGGCCCGGTGGCGAAAATGGTTAAGTGCGTGCGCTTGCTGCAGTGGCCCGGGGTTCGCCGGTTCGCGCGCATCTCCGGCGCGCACTGACGCACTGCTTGGCGAGCCATGCTGTGGTGGCGTCCCATATAAAGTGGAGGAAGATGGGCACGGATGTTAGCCCAGGGCCAGTCTCCCTCAGCAAAAAAAAGAGGAGGATTGGCAGATGTTAGCACAGAGCTGATCTTCCTCACCAAAAAAAAAAAAATTTTCATCTGCAGACTGGTAAATAGAATTCACCTCCTTTGCCAGCTCTCAATAATTGACAGGAGCTTCTTGGAATTAGTGTTTAGAATAATTCCCAGTCCGTATCTGGCCTCACTGGGAGACAGTGCTATGATGCACTGGCATGGAAGGGAATGTAGAGGTTGGTTGGCTGTCAGTGTGTTGACCCTCATTCCTAACTTCCTCATTTAAAGATGAAAACAGTGAGGTTCATCAGGGTTAAGTGACTTCCTCAAGGTCACACAGTTGGAACAGATGGGAATAAACCCAGGTCCCCTACCTAGTCTTAGTTTTTCCTGAGACCACCTATGTTTCTCTGATCACTGAACCCCGTTCAAAGAATGATTTCATCAACCCACCCAGCTCTATTAGTGACCCATAGAAAGCTGCGGCCCCGTGAATATTAGATTCTGAGCCACTTCATGCCTTAACTGTTTGAAATGATTTCTTTGATCCCCTCCTTTGAAAAAAAAATAGAGGTCACAATTCTTAAAGAATTAGTTAATTCTTTAAACCATGTCCAGTATTTGGTGAACAACAATAAAATTTAAATTTGAAAAATCAGTAGGCGAATGACCTCTACTGAAAAGCAAATCATTCATTTATTCTTTTTACAATAGGTGTGGAGTATTTATTATGAATCAAGCATTGATCTAAGTAAAAAAAAGTAGAAAACGTCACTAATTGGGGCTGGCCTGGTGACATAGTGGTTAAGTTCGTGTACTCTGCTTCAGTTGCCTGGGATTCACAGTTTCGGATCCCAGGCAGGGACCTATACACTGCTCATCAAGCTATGTTGTGGCAGCATCCCACATACAAAATAGAGGAGGACTGGTGCAGATGTTAGCTCAGGGTCACTCTTCCTCAAGCAAAAAGAGGAAGATTGGCTACAGATGTTACCTCAGGGCCAATCTTCCTCACCAAAAAAAAAAAAGAAAGAAAGAAAGAAAGAAAAGGTCACTAGATCACTAAATCTCTTCTAACAGAAGGATAGACCTTGATGATGAGTTAGATGTAGAGATGAAGGGAAAGATCAACTACAAGAAATACTTCTAAGCTCTGGACCT
Organism: Ceratotherium simum simum; assembly: GCF_057802395.1. Classification (NCBI taxonomy): domain Eukaryota; kingdom Metazoa; phylum Chordata; class Mammalia; order Perissodactyla; family Rhinocerotidae; genus Ceratotherium; species Ceratotherium simum. Next base: position 44,338,937 of record NC_141913.1, read on the forward strand.
GAGAAACTGGGTTAATGATGGTTCCATTTCATGAAATGCTAAATCTAAGAGAAATCAAGTGTGGGTAGGGTGCAAAGCAAGAGTTCTGCTTCAAATATGTTAAATTTGAGATGTCCAAGCGAAGATTTCTGATAGTCAGTTGGCTATTCAACTCTGGAGATCAGAAAACAGGTCAGAAATGGATGTGTGTGCAGGTGATTGATACAAAGGTGGTGTTTAAAGCTTTGGGGACCAGATGAGAATAATTACAAGGAGATTGTGTTGAGAAGAGAGGGGAACCCAAGACTGAACCCTGGGATACTCCAACATTGATTGTCCTGCAGAGGAGAAGCAGCCAGAGATGTAGGAAAATCAGCATGCATGGTGTCGCCAAGAGAAAAATAAAATGTTTCAAGAAGGAAGACGTGGTCACTGTGTCAAATGTCGCTGAGACATCAAGTAAGATGAAGACAAAGCAATGGCAGCTGGATTGCACAATATTAAGATTGTTGGGGATATTGACAACAGCAGTTTGTGGAGAGCGGTGAGGAAGGGAGCTAACGAGAGAGAAAGAGAGGAGTGTTCGCTGAGATAATGACCGTAGAGAAGATTCGTTGGGAAGGAGAGCAGAGACGTGCAGTAGCAGCGTTGGAGCAGAAACTCACTTCATCTATCTACTCAAGCAGGAAAGAAGGCCAAGGGAGTAAGCATAGATACGGATGCCAGTAGATAAGTTACCTGCTGCTTGATTCAATTTCCTGAGTAAAGTAAGCGGTAAAGTCACAAGTTGATGGAGAGGCAGAGTCAGGGGTAAGGTAGTCTATGGAGAGAGGAGAAAGTAAGAAATAGTTGTTTTGGAGAACAGTACAGCAAATGCACCAGGAAAGTGTCATAGGAATGCTGATTGAGTGCCCACTGGAGGTCTGTGGTATGGAATTTTAAATAAGAACTCTCAACACAAATGTGTTTTCTTTTTCTCTGACAATGTTCAGTTGTTTAAGTTGAGAGGTAGGTATGTTGGTAATTGAATTGAATGAGGGCTTGAGTTTGCCAACTAAATACAACAGTGAAAAATGGAGCAAGTAAAAGTGTTTGCAAGGGATCAAAATGGGCTAAGGTAGGTAAGGAGGAAAGTGAGAACACCGTTGGGGTGTGGAGGGATGATGGACAATGACGAAGTAACAGCATCAAGGATTGAAGTCTTGATTGGTAACATGGAAGGCAGAGCCAAGGATTTTTCAAAAATATATCATAAAGCTTTATTGCCTTATGAAAAAAAAGTTGTAAACTGAAAGGGCCCACTGAGCGCTGGTCAGAATAAAACATTATTAACCGCGTCTAGACAAATGGAGGACACATTTCAGCATACCAAGGATAAAGAGACATCCTAAAATGATGCAGAAAGAAAAAAAATAGCTTCCTTGCATAAGAAAAAGAATAAGAATTTTAAAAAAGGAATCAACATTTGATTTCTCATTGCTGTCCCTGGATTTAAGAGGACAATGGCATGAGATTTTCAAAATGACTTTCATCAGTGTATTAAAAAAATGCAAACTGACTCACGCAATCCTAACGCAACAGCAAAAGCCTATCGAGGGTTCCACTCAACATGGTGCTGCAAGTTCATGCAGAATTCCCTACTCAACCCTAAACATAGAGAAATAAAGTAGGAAAATATTTATTCAAAAACCATAACAACAAACTGACATCTTGTGCCCCCTGATGTCATGCAATAAGAAGTAGCCAACATCACCTATGTGGTATTCTGACAAACAATGCTTTACCTGAACCAAATAATAGTAAAACAATCAAAGAAATCCAAATGGAGGGCATTCTGCAAATGAACCTGCCCTGGACTCTTCAAAAAAAATGTCAGTGGCATGAAGGTCCCTGGGTGACCCTCTCCACCCCACAAAAAAAGTCCGGGGAAAAGAGACTAAAGAGATATGAAAAGAAAAGCAATACATAACCCATGATAGGATCCTGGATCAAAAACATATTTAATGGACACTATTGGGAAATCTGTATTTGGTATGTATGCTAGATAATAAATTTTCTAAGGGTGATCATTGTATTGAAGTTGTGTAGGAGAATGTTCTTCAGCTTACAAGATACATGACTGAAGTATTTATGGGTAAATTTCCAGATAATGATGTCTACAATTAACCCTCAAATGGTTCAGGAAAAAAAAAAAGACGGAGAAAGCAAATCTGGCAACGTGTTCAAAACTGATGAATCTAAGATATTAATTTCACCAATCTTATCTATTTTCAGTAGATTTAAAATTTGCCTCTCGCCCCCAAAATTGGGGAAAATAATAAAAGGTATAGCCATCCTCAAAAACATGGTGAATATGCCCTATATCAAAAATGGAGCCACAAAAACAAAACACAGTGATAAGCAGGGAGGAAGCAGAAAACCTACCAGACTCTGGGCCCAGAAAGAGGTAAGGTAGTCCAGGAGATTAACTCCTATGGGACTAAGGGGAAAGAATCGGCTTACCAAAAAGACGGGAGAATAGAGCCAGGGGAATGGTGTGAAGCCTCAGGCGATGGGAGAGCTCCCCCTTCAACGAACACATTTTTCAAAGTAGAAACACTGCCCGGAACTGGGGACATCTGTTGCACTGCTTTCAGAGCTGGCGGGGGGAGCAGGTAGGACCTGGCCACACTTCCCACTGGCTTGGAAATTAGATCTGGGATATCTAGGCAGGGTGAGAGTCTCAGAATAAGACATGCTTCTGGACTGGAATAATGGTGGTTTGGGGGATGTGGCTATAAAATGGCTAGACATGGTAGGGAAAGAACAGTGAACAGTGAACAAAGAAGAAAGAAGGAGGAGAAAGGGGAGGAGGAAGAAAAGAAGGAAGAGGAGGAGGAGGAGGAGGAGGGCTGGAGTGACCCACTCCTATAAAGGCATATCTACAGAATGCTACATGTCAGGCTCTAGTTTAGTGTCTGGACCATTCGGAGGACAGGAGTTTCAGATTCACCCATCTTTACTGAGCAATTACGTTGTGCAAAGTGACCTGAGAGAAGCTTTCACAGGTTGTCCCCTCCAATCCTCACGAAACTCCAAGTTAGATGGAATCCCCATTTTATAGTTAGGGAACCAGAGGCTCAGAGAGGTCAAGTGACTTGCTCTAGGTTATACACCTAGTAAATGGGAAAGTGGGGAATTTTTTAAACCAGGTTTTTATTATTATCATTATAAATGTAATACATGATCATTCAATTCCCAAAATGGGATAAAGAGGGGGGAATGCTGATAGAAGTGGCCAGGGAGGAAGTGGAACTTGGTGGGACCCTGGAGGATGAGGAGAATTTACATGAGAAGAGAAGAGAGGGGGTGTGCATTCAAAATTGGGCACAGTAAGAGGCAAAAACAGAGACGGAAGGCACAAAATGTTTCAGAGGACTTAGCTTAGGCTGGTCTTGCTGCAGTGGAGGGCTTGCCTACAATATGCGGGAGCAAACAAACGACTCCCGGTGCCAAGCAGCGAATGAATTCTTATTCGTAGAAACACTGCATTTAGTGGCTGCAGCACAATCCTGAGGAAATGAATGAGAGTTTTCTGCCCGCTGTCAGGGGCATTCTCCTGGATGATTAATTGACAGTTCTCCAGCCAAGCTCCAGTTCCTCCTGGAGGCCATGACCCTTGCTGTGCACCTGCCACCGCAGACCAAGCAAGAGGATGTATTGTCTTCCTCTTTTTCCTCTGAGCTCTACAGCTGCTGGACAGCTTTAAGGAAATCTTTACCTAGAATGTAAACCTGAACTTCTCTGGTTTACAGGGTCAAAGCTTCACATTTCTGGCAGATTCAGGGAAGTGGTACTTCAGAGGCTGATTTGAAAAAGCCGGTTACTCACATGGCGCTGAGGGCTGTTCCCTCCTTCTTGCCTTTTTTCACTTAGCGGCCTTCTGACCACATTCCTCAATGCTGCACTGTGCTTTGTAACGGCTGGAAGAGTTGCCTGGAATCTTGAGGAGGCAGACAAGGCCTCCCACATTTAGGAGCAGAGAGCTGTTACCCTAAAGGGAAAGCAAACTGAGCTGTTGGTGCATAAATTCATGATTTGTCCCTCCATCCCAATACTTCCAGAAATACAAGGCCAGTATGGTAACTCTGCTTTGTTTAAAAGATTTTTGTGGCTTTCAGAGAATTAAAGTTTTATTTTCCAGTCAAAGAAACACTAAAAGTTAAGTTTCTTGGGGCTTGTTAGCAACATTTGTGGTGGCCTCAAATTGGGGCTGAAGAACTTTCCACGAAGAATTCCAGAAGCCAGAGACCTTCGGGAATTAACAATAAGAGCAACCCTCCATGAGTTCTTACCATGTGCCAGGAAGTGTCCTAAGTGTTGCACACAAATCTTCTCAGTTAATTTTATTTAATCCTAACAACAACTCTTTTCATTCATTCGTCAAGTATTTATTTGTTATTTGTTGAGTGCCTGTGATGTCCCGGACACACTGTTCTAGGGATGGAGACACAAAATACATATAATCAATAAGCAAATCATGGAATGAGTTAGGAGGTGATAAAAGCTATTGAAATAATTGATTAGGAGAAAAGGGTTCCAGAATCCTGGTGTGTGACAAGGATGGGGTATCAAGATCTCATTGAGAAGCTACACTTTAACAAACACAAGAGCAAGAGGGTAAGCCATGCCATGTCTTGGGGGAAGAATGATCTAGGCAGAGGCAACCAATGCTGACTTGGGTTAGCATAAGCAGGGAAACTAAAAATAATTTATTGGAAGAATATTAGAGAGTTTACCAGGAAAAAGTGGAAACTGGGTACTATTTTTCTGGTAGGCAGAATAATGGTACCCAGGGTTGTCCATGTCCTTATCCCAGGAAGCTGTGAATATGTTAGGTTACTTAGTGAGGGGGAATTAAAATTGCAGATGGGATTAAGGTTGCTAGTCAGCTGACCTTAAAATGGGGAGAGTACCCTGGATTATCCTGATGGGCCCAAAATAATCGTTAAGGGTCCTTAAAATTACAAGAGGGAGGCAGAAGAGAGAGAACTAGAGAGATGGCGGTGTGAGAAGAACTTGCCCCAACATTGTTGACGATGGAGGAAGGGGCCATCAGTCAATGAGTGCGGTGCCCTCTAGAAATGGAAAAAGGCCAGGAAATTCTCCCCTAGAACCTCTAGAAAGGAATGCAGCCTTGATTTTAGCCCCAGGAGACTTCTAACCTACAGAACTGTGAGGTAATAAATTTGTACTGTTTTATGCCACTAAATTTGTGGCAATTTGTACAACAGCTATAGGAAACTAACACAAGCAGATCTACAGAAAACTTCCCAAAGATTCATCAACCTCGGGCTTCAGGAAAGACAGGCACCAGTGAGTAAGTTGATCTCTTTGGATCACCAAGGATGAACCAGCTTTGGCCATTTCCCTTCCTTGGGTCACTGCTCTCCGCAGTCAGATTGTACCTGGTCTCTTTGAAGAACATCGTGATCACTGTGGCTGAGGCTGAATGAGAAGGAGTAAAGTGGAAGAAGATGGGGTTAGAGTGGTTGGGGACCAGAGCTCGCCAGGTCTCCTAGGTAATTGAAACACATGCATACTCTATTGGGGAAATATGAAAACCTCCAAATTAACAGAGGAGGAAACTGAGAGATTAAATAACTTTCCCAAGTGTAAACAAGTGAGATTGGACTCCAAGCCCCTTTGCCTTTAAAGCCCTTGTTGTTATCAGCTCAGCCAAACTGCTCAGAATAACAGGAAGATGAAAACCGGCTCCTAACGATGCCATTGCAACATCCCTGTGTCATCAAATCCCCATGATGGTCTGTTAAGGCGGCCTCACTTGTTGATGCCGTGGTGTTAGTCAAGAGCGTCGCACCTACAGAGGTGAAAACAATGAAAGCACTGCTCCTTATTTCAGGATGTTAGGTAGAGCCTGGCCGCACTATGGCATAAGATCTTCACTCTCATTCTCTTCTTCACTCTTTTTCTTTTTTCCCTCACCCCATGTCTTTCTTCCATTAACCAGAGATCCTTCCTTCTGACTTTCCAGCTGTAGGTTTTGTTAAATTAGACAAGGAACTTCTACATAACTAGTTGGACTTGCTCATGATCCTATTGCCTTTTAACCACACTGAACCCGAGTCTCTATGCTTTTTCTCATCCTCTGAGATTCTCTGTGTGTATGTAGGTAGCAGGCCATCTGTTATTTCTGCCTGGCAGCATTCCTTCCCTCTTCTCCTGCTAAGAGTGCCCTAATTTTTCTGTGGGGAATCACCCCACCCCCAGTGCATCCGGTCTTGGTAGCTCTGTCAATCAAGGTGTCACATCCTCTGCTGGCACTAGACTCAAGCTTAATGAATCAGATTTCCTGGGAATTGGAATCTACAGAGCAATGAACCAAGTATGGGAAATGGTTGAAGCTAGTTCACCCTGCAGGATCTAAAGAGACCAACATGTTTCACGGGGAATGTCTTTTCTGAGGCCATGAATTGTTGGGGAGTTTTCTGTAGACATGATAATCCCCAGTTTTCACTTTTTCTTAGATTTAGTAAGCTCTCCATAATCTTTCAAGAAATTATTTTTAATTTTTCCTGCTTTTTTAACACAAGTCACTGCTGGCTATTTGGAATTCAAACAAACAAACAGTTAAGTTAAAATCAGTTAAGATAAAAAAGATCTTGCCTCTTGACTAACTAGCTTAATTTATGTAGGCTTTAATATTTTGTACTGCAAAGGCTCTTAGCCCTCTGTATTACTAAATATGACTCTACCCTCCATTAAGATGTAGATTTTGCTACTTTACATAGAGTATATTTTTCCCTACATGTGTGTTTTTTTCTAATCATAAACCCTCAGATTGGAATAAAGCAATTCATCTTGCAATTTATTCAATAACCAGCATCTTTCCTTTATTTAGCGTTTTTTTTTTTTTTAGGAGTAAGTGAATAAAGATTTGCTCCAAAATTTCAAGCCCAGATCCCTTCCTTATTTGCTTTAAACTTGGCAGAAAACTCTCCAAAAATTCATCTACCTATTTGTATGGTATCTACATAAAAGTAAAATTCTGGAGTGAAGGTGCTATGTACCCAGAAGTTCCCTTGAAAATGCAAAAATGGTACTTGGAGAGAGTAATTTGTTATATGTTAATATCCTTTAGTATTAATACTTCCGTTTGGATTTCTTTATCATAATAGTGACGTAACATAGTCAAAAATCTTAAGTTCCGGCCAATGGCATGTAAGCACATGTACTATATATGAGTCCTATTTTCTCCTCCTTCCTGTAGAATGGATTGTAGATATGATGGCTGGAGTCCAAGCAGCCATCTTATGGCATAAGATGGAAACCACAAGCTGAGGATGGTGGAGCATCAAGAGCGAAGGAGCCTGAGTCTGTGGTGACTTCATAAAGCTGCTCTGCCAGCCCTGGGCATCCAAATTTTTTGTATATGTAAAAGAAAAATAAATTCCTATCTTGGTTAAACCCATGTTACTTGGATTTTCTGTCAGTTGCAAATACCATATTCTTAAACCCTAGCTGATATAGTTGTAGGTTTGCCAAATGGAGTACTTACTTCCCACCCTCACTCCTTACCATGCAGTATGCACAGTTCCCATTGCCTCCTCCAGTGATCTTAAATATGGTACAGGATGAATTACATTTAACTTACAACAACAACAAAGAATACTATGAAACACACATGTTAAATATTCAACATGCCCATTATATCCAGTCACTGAATATTCCTAGACAGGCTCAGATTTGCTCTTTTCCTCACCCATACCCACTGAAGCTGTATTTCTTCCCTGACCTACAGGGCAAGGTCTCAGGCTAAATTGGCCTCTCTATTCCTGCCACGCAACTTTACTGGTTTCCTGGAACTCTCTGGAAGTTTCCACCTGTGGTCTTTTTCATGGCCATGTAGTTTGAGTCCTGACTCTACCATTTATCTGCTCTTTGGCCTTGGGCAATTTATCGAACCCCTTAGTTTCTCAATTTCCTTACCTATAAAATGAGAATAATCTCATAGAGTTGTTGTAAGGATTGAATAAAGTAGTACATGTAAAGCTCTTGGTGCCTGATGCATAATAACTCCTCAAACAGTATTAATTCAAATTATGACTAAAATTTCACCCCAGAAGAGAAAGTATGAAAGTCACAAAGACCTTGACAAGGGAAAACTCCGCCCTTTGAGATGAGTAGACAGGAGCCTTGATGGAGCACTGTCTTGCTAACCATCACCACAAAGCCAAGCTCCTATTTGACAATAGGAAGAAAAGCAATTAGGTGCAAAGATATACATCATCCCCGTTTCTCATCCATTTAACTGAAAATAGCTTTGCATCTACTGGGTCCAGTTCTCTCTTCAGAGTCTAGAAGGACAGCAGCAATATCTCTCTGAAAGGAGAGTTACTGGAGTGGAAGATGGTTTATTCATTTCCTTTGCCTCTACTCAATCTGGGCTTCTTCTGTCCCCATGCTCACCAGCCTCTATCAGGTCCTCATGCCTAGCCAAATGTACTGAGAAGAGACCAAAAAGCCCTCACCCAACTGGCCAGGAGAAATGTCCTCTCCTCAGCCTTCTAGGACGCCTAGGTTTCCTGAAATGAGGCATTTGCCTGCCGTGTTTTGCAAAGGGTTAACAATTTTTTAAAAAATATATTCTTAAATTCCTTTCACCACTTTATAGAGAAATCTGCAGGGATTTATCTTATTACAAATTTTTTAAAAGTGTCCTTTTTAACAAATAATCATCCTTCAAACTAGATAAGCCATGGCAAACAACTCTCAGTGGAACTATTTTGTTTCTGATTAATACAAAATTATGATGCCAGAGAATTGAGAATTTGAGCTCCATGACGTTTTTTTTCTTAAGGAAAAAACAAATCAGCCCTCATTTAACGATGTCTTTTTGGTGGCTCTGAGCTAGTTCCTTCTCGGTGTTATCTGATTTGGCAGATTTACCAGGAAGACAAGATTACAGTGCCCACACTCTTCTTTTCAATCTTTCTGGAACCTTATTTGTATCTCTATGTCAACAGAGTGAAGAAAAGATAGTGTTTCATTTGGAGCAGCCCACAGCTACTGGCATGCTCCTTAATTAGTGTCTGTGACCAGTTAGCATTGTTTAGATTTCATTCAACACACTTACCCAGAAACGCACTCCGTCTCAGCTGCTGTGGTGTGCACCAGCTGTCTTCAATCTCTCAGGACCCAATTCACAGACCAAAAATTCTGTTGTGAACACAAATGTTTGAGAGTGGACATTTCTACTAAGGAGAGAATTTTCAGATATCTTTCCCATTAAAAATAAATAACTAAATAAATACCCAAAGAAACACAACAGACCAAAAGAGGAGTATTTCACTTCTACCTAAACTAAACTAAAGATTTGGCTCATGTGGAAGTTACATCTCTTTTTGGTCAAGAAAATACTGCTCTTCTCTTAGAAATAATAAACTCATCCCTAAACGCCATTTTGAAGACTGAACATATCCGTGACAGAGAAAAAGGACAAAGAAGCTTATGGTTTCGGGCAAAGAGGTCATTATTTCCATTGGCCAAGCCACGCACACATCATTTCTTGTAAAAGTATGCTATTGAATGGCACTTTGGTCCATCTCCTCTTTTCCAACAGGAACAGGAATGTCTACAGACAGTGCTTACCCACACACCTGGATGCATTCATCTCATTCCAATACTTGGGGCAATGGGGCACAGGGCTACCCTTGTCAAAGTTATGTGGAATTGGATGCTGGTAGTAAGGTGATCTCAGCCCCTGTTGGGTGCCTTGACTTTGCATTCCTCCAGTACCTTATGCACATTGTATTATGACTTCTGTTTCTGTGACTTAATCAGTTTATAACCCCAGCATTCAGCACAGTTTTGGGTATACAGTGGGTAGTCAATTAACGTCTGTTTAACTAGTAATAGAAAACAGCACTTTATACATGTCTATTATGTGCCAGCCACTGTTCCAAGGCCTTTGCAAATATTAACTCATTTAATCCTCACAACAGTCCTATCGGGTAGCTATTGTTATTGCTCCAGTTTATAGGTGAGGAAACTGGGTCATAGAGAGGCAAAGCAACTGGCTCTTAAGTGACAGAGTTGGGATTTAAACCCAGGAATTCATGTGCTAGAAGATATGATCTTGACCACCACACTGCACTTCCTCTCTCTGGCCACATCCTAACTCCCAGGCCTATTTGCCTCACCTAGCCAGTGGTCCCTGAAGTTCCATCTCTTCTGTAGAGTCTGATTCTTTCTAGTCTATGATTCTTGGGTAACTAATGAGGCACAGAGAATCTTTCATTACCTACTCACCCATCTCCCTCAAACATTCCTAGGTCTTAAATTCCTGATAAGATTACATAAGCGAGCATGGAACCATGGTTTGCCCTTCTTCCAAAAATAGAAAGTTTCCATAAAAATATAACTATTAGAACAAACAAGAAAACCACACATGGTCCCCATTCTTGCAAATTCATTTCAACATAAAATTAGGTCATCAGTGTCATAAGGATTCCCAGAATTCCATTCAACAGCAGCCTGTCACCACAGATGAACCAGCATAGATAGCTAGGGACCTATGACAGCACACAGGGCCCTTAGTGATACATGAGAGGTCAGAAGTGCAAGTTCAGTCCTGAGCAGCCATCCAGGAGGTGTCAGGGAGCCATGAGAAGGAAAAGAGGAAGCGGAGGCTGTAGACGTGTATGTGTTTTTCCAAAGAAGCTAGAGTACAAAGGGAAGGAGAGAGCGTCAATGGTAACAACTGGAAGACAGAGAGGAGGAAAGATTTTTTTTAAAGATTGATAAATATGTTCATAGTTTGCAGAGAAGTAACCTGTTGATAGTGAGAGGTTGAAAACACCAGGAGGTGAGGGGATGATGTATAAAATGGGAGTCTGATCTTGGTTAGACAGGAGGATGTGGGACAGAGAAAAGTAACCTTGAAGAGAAGGAAGGGCATCTTTTCCTTTTACAAAGATGAAGTGAGAATGGTCCCACATGGCCTCAGCTGATTCATTCCTCAGATTGGAATCTTGAGATAGTGGCCATAAAAAACTGAAAACCATCTTTGAGGTGCTTCATTGGCCCCACAAATAGCTCCTCCAAGAGAAGTAAAGGAAAAACTAGTTGTAAAGTGTTGGTGGCTATTAAAATGGGGTGCCCCATTTGATAGCAATATACGGATATTCACAGACAGAAAGGTGAAAGTCTGTGCAATGGGACCCCAAGCAGCCGCTCCTTCCCTCAATCAGCCATCTGGGTCCTTAAAGAAAACATGTAAGCAGAAAAGAAAGCAAAGCAAAGTGACACTTTTTTATTCCACCAATGTAAATACCCTTTATGTGTCAGGCACACAGATACAGCAATGAACCATATAAAGTCCTGCTCCCATAGGATTTACCTTCTATCTCCAAATTCATCAAGAAAAGTATGGCTCAGATTGTCAGCCTGAGCTGCCTATTCTGCCTGCCTCCATCCCAGAGACCACCCCGAGATGTGAGAATGGCTACACCTGCCATTCTCAATGGCAAACAAGAGAAAGTGAAAGAAATGGAACGTTTGCCCTCACGATGAAAGCAGAACTGGCGAAAGCCACCTGTCCCAGCAAGGGAGGAGGAGAGGAAGCTGCCCCTGGCCTGGCCTTGGCCTGGAGATGCAGAGGAGGGCCTGCTGCTGGGCCTCACCCCCTGGGCAGTAGTCCTGGATCTAGTGTCCTCTCTGGCCTCAGGAACCCAAGAGAGATCAGTAAGTGTCCATACCCGCACGTGCTAGGACCTAACTCAGTACAGTGAGGGAGCGGAAGCTTCCAGGTGCTTTCTGAATTGGGTTTGGATAGTTATTCAGTGTCAGTTTGAAATAATTATTTCTTGGCCTGAATAAATAAATCTTCAGTGGCCACTTAAATGTCCTAAAACTGGACCAATCCATAAAAACTCCTCTTTTGGTAGTGGAGAGAAGTTGCAAAGAAAGAAGAGAGGGGCCATGAATTTCCTGATTCACAAAAACCAAAATTCACCCTCATTTTATTCTTTCTCCTGTGAACCCACATGTTTGACAGCCATATCAATGGCCCACAAAGTTTCTTATGGAGGGACTCTTGGGGAGACCTGCATATAACTCATGAGGCCATTTCTCCAATTCTCTCTGCTGTTCCTACCTTTTCTCTTGCAACCAACAAGATGGGCAGTCTGAACCCGTAATGCCTTTTAAATACCTGTTTAAAGTCTCAATTCTATTATCCTCTGAGGTTAGCATTCACACAAGTAACACAGTCGGTAACATAAAATGCTTCAAGTTGAAATAGAAAATAGAAGATTTGCCATTATTTTACCCTATCTTTAGATTCCCAAATCATTAAGTAAAAGAAATTAAATTGGTCTTCAACACCATTCATGATCTTAACTCATTTATCTTTTTGATCTTGAGCTACAGTTTGTCCAATGTACATTTTGTACGCTGCAGTTTTCTTGTTGGCTCCAGACCCTGGCTTGACCTGTGTATTCCTGCGCCTTTGCTTCAAAAGCATCATCTCCTACCTGGTCTGTCCTTTCTTTCTTTCCAACCTATTTACATAGTCCTTTCTCCCATCCCACCTCGTCTGTGCAGCTTTCTTCAGCTGACCCCAGCCCATGGGGCTCTCCTTTCCCTGAACTCATAGAATGCCTACTATTTGTAGCTAAAAGTGTTTTGGACCCAATCCAAATGTGTGGGTGTGTGAGTTTCCCCCACCCCCAAATCCAACAAGCAAGTCTCCGACACCAGCTGGGTGTCCTAGAATTCAACTTAATTCTGACACTATCTACCCAGAGATAGCTTCAGATCCCACAGGTTGGGGTCTCAGTCCCACAAGTTGCACCCTACCTTGCCCTGCCCAATTCAGCCGCAAGTTGCAATTCAGGTTGTCACCTCTGCTTCTGACTGACATACTGTAGATTGGAGGTTCCCACAATCTCCTTTTTGGGTTTGATTAATTTGCTAGAGCAGCTCACAGAACTTAAAGAAACATTTTACTTACTAGATCACCAGTTTGTTATAAAATATTATAATTCAGGAACAGCCAGATGGAAGTGATGCATAGGGCAAGGTGTGAAAGGGCTCAGAGCTTCCATGCCCTCTCCAGGTGTGCCATTCTCCCAAAATCTTCACAAATTTAGCAATCCAGAAGCTCTCCAAACCTCATCCTTTTGGGTTTTTATAGAGGCTTCATTGCATAGGCACAATTGATTAAACCATTAAATCATTGGGCATTGGCGACTGATTCAACCTCCAGCCTCTCCCCCCTCCCCAGCGGTGGTGGGGGTGGGGGGACTGAAAGTTCCAACCTCCTAATCACATGGTTGGATCCCCTGGCAACCAGCCCCCATCCTTAAATTACCTAAGTGCTTTCCAAAAGTCACCTCATTAACATAACAAAAGATACCTTTAAGCTCTCATCATTTAAAAAATTCCAAGGATTTTAGGATCTCCATGCCAGAAACCAGACAAAGATCTACTATCTATTTCTTATTATAAATCACAATATCACAGTAGCTCTCCCAAAGATTTGGCATCTACTGTCATACATATATGCCTTGCTTCCCCTGATAAATTACAACTCCATAAATAAGTCGTCAGTGAGCCCAAAACGCCTAACACAGCATCTTGCATATATTTGGTATGCAATAACCATTTTAGTTTTAAAAACTACATATACTTTGTTTTCTCTTATAGAGGATTTAAACAGGTGGCTTCTGTATATTGATTGATTGATTGGCTGATTCATTAAACGTATAGCTCATCTTTATACAAAAAAACTTGGGGTTCGTACTGTATGAAAGCCCCTCAGAAATAGGGCAGATCACCATTGCCAACCTGCTCAATCATGGGATGCAAATTTTTAGGTAAATTACAGTATAGCATATACCCTTTTGCTGCACAGGTGTGGAATCTGAGGTTAAATTTCCTCCTCCACCTACAACATACATAACGAAACAAATATAGAAACAAATAATAGGGAAGTAAGTTATAGATGGTCCTTTAGAAGTCAATTTCATCTGCGCATCTAACCATAAAAGCAGCATCTGCTCTGCTAAGTACAGGTGTTTTATATCCTTGTCATTAATTGGAGGGGACATTATGTCATCATACATCAACAGTTAAGGTTGGTTAAAGTGCCACTTATCTCAGGTGCTGTCATTAATCAGGTTCCTTTCAGCTTGGTGACTCCAGAGGCTTGGCTCAAAGCTGCTCTATGTGAACAAGTTTTCCCTATGGGTTTAAGGTGTCTTTTTATTATCACTTTGAATGAAAACCTTGGGACCCCAACATAAGTGGCCATTAAGGTAACTGTTCTGATGCTTCAGAGAAGAGAAACATTTTCCCCTATCATCTTCATTCCCTCCACTCCCCCATGCCTCCACCAAATAGCCACGTTGGAGAGAAAGCCACATCAATACAAGCTGTTGTCTCATCATGGTTTAACCCATTAATGGATTTCAACAAACCAGCTATAGTACGTCTGGCACTTAAACAGAGCTGGAGGGCAGCAGAATCCTGTAGAAGGCAGCCCCTCCTCTTTCCACCTGACACCCACATCACCCGCATGCCTTCCTCGCTCCCCAACCCACAGTGAGATGTCCATTCCAGACAGGCTTCCAGGATCATCCTTCCTTAGTCTCTGCTTTTACTGAAAATGCCTGGCCTTTATCCCATTCCTTCAAGGACATTGAAAGTAGCATAAGTTGTTTTAGGTTAAGTTGTCAGGGACAATAATGGTAGCTTTTTAAAATATTGGCCTTTATACATTCATCACCTTAACTCTAAAAATTAAGGTAAAATATTCAGGTATCAGGTTAATAATTCAGGCAGGGGGCCATTTGGTCCATATTGAATTCTCACTCAGGGAGCCCCTACTCATCTTCAGGGAGCCTGAAAATAAAATTCCCTACAAATCCCAAGTTGGGTCTCTGATCATCTCAACCTGTGCAAGAGATTGGAAGAATAAAGGGTGGGTATTTTTATCATTCATTTATTTATTCATTCATTCGATGGATATTTCATTGCCTATGAGGCACTGCACTAGAAGTGGAGGATAGATTGGTGATCAGAAACAGACACAGTCCTTGCACTCAAGTGTTTACAGCGTGGATGGGATAGATATGGACCAAACAGCAACTCCAGAAAAAAGATGTAAAATCATAATGGTGATGAGTTCTCCAGAAGAAAACACAGTGTATCCACAGAAACATATAAACATACTGTAATCTGAAGTATGAATGGCGGTTGATCAAGGGAGGATGGAGAGCGATGAAGAGTGTTCCTGGAGAGGGAACAGCAGGACAAGGTACTATAGTAGAAGGCAGCAAGACAAATTCCAGAAACTGGGCCCCTGTGGTAGGCAGAATTCTAAGATGACCCCCAAGGTCCTCATCCCCTGGGTGCACGCACTCTGCATAATTTCTGAGACTGTGACTAGGATTGATTTTACTCCCATGATTAGGTTATATTATATGTTACCGTTAACTTTTATATTATATGTTACCGTTAACTTTTAGAAAGGAAGACTGTCCAAGTGGACTTGATCTAATCATCTGAGCTTTTTAAATCTGAGTCTAGAAGTCAGAGACAGAGGAAGTCAGAGAGTCAAAGCATGAAAAGGATTCAATGCACCAGTTCTGCCTTGAAGATGGAGGGGCCACATGACAAAGACTGTGGGTGACCTCATGTAGCTGAGAGCAACTCTGGTTGGCAGCCAGCAAGGGCCCTCAGTCCTTCACCTGCAAGAAACTGAATTCTGCCAACAGCAAGAACGAGTTTGTGTGTTAGTTTGCTAGGGCTGCTGTATCAAAGTACTACAGTCTGGGTGGCTTAAAACACAAAAATTTATTGTCTCACAGTTCTAGAGGCTAGAAGTCCAAAATCAAGGCGTTGGCAAGATTGTCTTTTTCTGAGGGCTGTAAGGAAGAATCCGTTCCTGTCCTCTCTTCTTGGCTTGTTAGATAGCCTATGTCTTCTCCATAGTCTCTTCACATCATCTTCCCTCTATGCATGTGTGTCTCTATAATTTTCCCCTTTTATAGGGACACCAGTCATATTGGATTAGGGCCCACCTCATGGTCTCATCTTAACCTGACACCTCTGTAAAGACCGTATCTTAAAATAAGGTCATGTTCTGAGGTATTGGAATTTAGGACTCCAATATATGAATTTTGGGGAGAAGAGGGGAGACAGAACTCAACTCATGCAGCTTGGAAGGGGATTTTTCCTCAGAGTCTCCAGACAAGAACTCAGGCTAGCCAGCACATTGATTCTGCCTAGTGACACCCTGAGCAGAGAAGCCAGCCACACCATGCCTAGACTTCTGACCTACAGGACGGCGAGCTAATAAATGAGTATTGTTTTACGCTGCAAAGTTTGTGGTAATTTGTTGCGCAGCAATAGAAACTAACAGTGCCAGAGCTTGGTGACAGAAAAGGTTGGCATTGTGGCAGGAGCCAGACCACACCAGGCCATGAAGGCAAGGGCAAAAAATTTGGTCTTTATCCTGACGACAATAAGAAACCACTGAAGGGATGAGGATGACAATGACATGATCAGATTGTGCTTCTCTTTTGGTCCTTTCTTTCTGCTTTTTGCTCTTTTTCTCTCTCTCCAAATGAAAATTCCCAAGGACTGTGTGGCTGCAGAGAAAGACGGCAGTTCCTTATTCCACACCAATCCTTATAGCTGACTGAAAAGGAAGAAGGAGAAAGATGAGGAAGAGAACAAGACAAAGATAATTATCAGTTTTTGAGGGCTCAGTCTGAGTCCAGTTACTATTCTGAAGCTTTAGATGCATTTTCAGATTTAATTCTCACGACAAATCTCTTATTAGCACTATTTTATCAACCATGAACTGAGATATCCAGAGGTTTAGTAACATCCTCAATGTCATCAGCTCGGGGGGGAGTGTAATTGAGATTTGAATCCAGGCCTGACTGGCTCCAAAGTTCATTCTTTAAACTCAATGCACTAAAATCATGCCCCATCCTGCCTCGGCCAGTCCCCTTTAATAGAGCTTGGTGTATCTTGTCAAAGCCTTGGCCAAGTCCTATGAATTAGGCAGGACAGGTGTGAGCACAGAGAATGACGATGCCTTGGCATTAAAGGTCGGGTGGATTGACCCAACTGAAGATGTGCAGCAGAACTTGTACAAGAGCCCAGTCACCTACCTGGCTGGTCCCCTTCATTCTCTTCCATTTTCTTGCCGGAATAAACTATCAGTGCCTGAAGACTGGAGCAGAGGAGCGGGTAACAAATCCTCCCTGGAGATTCAAGGTTAAGTAAAGGGTTTTTAAACCTTTCATAAGAACATCCAAGCTCTGAGTTGTCCTCAGCACCACCTGGGGGCGTTGCGTTTTTCAGCTGGTCAGTACTGAGGAACGCAGGATGCAGAGCGAGGAATGAATCCTGCTGATCCATCGCAGGGCACTTTTGAAGATTTGAAGAAAAGATTCAAGTCACCCCTCAACTTATCCGTAATCACCAGCTGTGAGAAGCGTAAATTAAACTGATCAAACGCCCTTAAAACAATAATAAATATTTTTGTGTATTTCCTTCAATGAATTACAAGAAGTCACAAATCTTATGATGTTCTCTAGAGAATGATTACATTTTATATTCTTTACTTTCTTATAAAAAGAAGGGTGCACTACTTTTCTAGCATTCATTTACGTGCCTTTGATAAATTACTGTAACCAGATTAGGGAGATAAAATAACCAGTCTATTAATTACAATGATTATTATTTAATGGAAAATGGGATTCTAGGCCAAGTGTGTAGTAAGAACAAAGCTTAGCAATGCATTATATAGATGTGGTATTTTATCTTAAAGAGTAAGATAAGTGTCCAGTCTGTTCCACAATCTAGAGAATATATTCATTAACTCTTCAAGATTTATATGTATAATTGACAATAATATTTTAACAGTATTTCCTTGATTTGGTGGTACATGAATAACAAGGAAAAACTGTAACTTCAATTAAATTAAGTAAATCCCTCAACAAACATATAAAAGGCCAGGTCAACCCAGCAATGTGGGAAGCAGAAGGTTGAACAATGGTTAAAAAAGGTTTTTTTAATTAAACATGGTATTATTTTAATCTGAGTTAGCTGGTAATTTATTTTTTAAATGATAAGAATTGGAAAGAGAGCTTCCCACACATCACTTATCTTCAGAATTAACCTCAAAAATAGCAAAAGTATAATTTTTGGATAAATGTTGATACTTTCTAAAAGAGAAGCTTAGTATCATGGTCAAATCCTGACCAGCAGACATCAGATCTTGTCTCACTTTCCTCAGCTGTAAAAATGAGAATAATAGTTGCATCCACCCTTGTGGAGTTATATGGATTAAAACAGGGGTCTGCAAACTATGGTCAAATCTAGCCAGCTGTCTGTTTTTGTATGGTCCACAACCTATATTTCTAAATGGTGGAGAAAAAAATCAAAATAACCACACTATTTTATGTCATGTGAAAATTTTATGACACATTAAATTTTAGTGACTATAAATAAAGTTTTATTGGAAGACTGCTACACTTATTCACTTACATATTGTCTGTGGCTGTGTTAGTGCTGCAACAGCAGGATGGAGTAGTTGTGACAGAGACCGTATGGCCAGCAAAGACCAAAATATTTATTATCTGGCCTTTTACAGAAAGAGTTTGACAACCCATGGACAAAAGGAGTAACACACGGGGTTCTCGAAGTTTGCTACACATTAGAATCACCTGAGGAACTTTAAAAAACACTTTGTCCATATCACACCCCAGACCAATTAAATAAGAATCCCTGAGAGTGGACTCCAGGCATCAATAATTTTAAAATTTCCCTGGGAGATTCCAATGTGCAGCCAGATTTGAGAACCAGTCGACTAACGTGCTACGCAAGGTATATAAACTTAACGCGTAGTGAGACCTTGATCATTGTTAGCTGAACCAATAAAATAAATTCTGCTTTTTTATTCTTCAGTGGATTTCAGTAAAAAGTTGTTAAATAAGCATTGAGTCCAAAATATTTCATTTCCCTTCCCTCTTTCTTTCCTGCCTCTGTTCTCACCTGCATGCAAGAATTAAGACAAGAAGAAAAACAAAGTTTCCTTCTGTGTTTTGAGTTTCTAAACATTCACACATTCAGTGTTTTATATTTTCATTTATTTATTCCACAAATTTTCAGTGTACAATATCAAGTTCTATACAATACTCATGGCAGATAAGGGCTGCAAAGATGTGCGTTCAGAGTCCTAAAGAATGCACCAGTGTTCTTGTAAATAGCCTCCTATGTTTGGGCAGAAATCCCTTGAATCTTCTACGGTTCTTGTAAATACAACCTGACTGTCTTAGTAGCAGCCTTTAATACATGCATGGCATCATCAATAGGCAATAATGAAAAAGAACACCTGAACGCATGTGTAGTCGAGCAACTAAATAATTGATTGGGTGGTTACATGTATTCCACATTAAAATATATCAGAGTATAGCAGAGGGAAAAAACCCAAGAGAAAATGATTTCAAGAGGCCCGTGATCTAGTTAGTGAGACACAATTAATGCACATTAAACAAGCAGGAGATTCCAGCTCCATCCTGAATAGTTTACTCCTTTGTCACAAGCAATGAACACCCACTAAATCTCCCCAACAGGGAGATGGATATGGACAGGGATGGAGATAAGACTGAGACAGAGAGATTAAGTATACTGGTTTTGAATTCACACCGCCAGGATTCTAATTCCAGCTCCATAAGTCACTATGAGATCTTGGGCAAATTACTTACCTCTGAGCATCTCGATTTCCTCAGCTATAGAATGGGGATAATAATTCTTATCTCATAGAGATGAAGTAAATTTTTTGAAAATACATATAAAACCTGGATTTTTTTTCCCTAATTCTTAGACTGTTAGGTTGGAACATAATCTTCACAGCCTAAGGTATAGCGTTGGACCCCTCCATGATATGAACTTGGCTCTCATTGTCTAAGTTCTCACTTGAGCACTGTCTTTCCTTTTTTGAATTCCTTGAATCCAGATATGAATTCCTTGAAGGAAAGGATTATAATTACACAGACACTCCCCAAACTACATCACCATGCTTTTCAAGAAGACCTTGCAAAGTATGAATTTGGTGTGCAATGAAAATACATGTACCTAACTAAAGCCTTTAAATTACCAGGGGATCTTCTGAGTGATAAACAGACAACAGTTTCTATTTGCAATTTCCCACTACATTAGCCCCAAGCCAAGCATATCTTTTGCAGCCTTCAGTTCTGGAGTGGGTTTTAACTCTTGAAAATGTATACTCTTGGTGACATGTTTTCTCCAATGTCTATCTAGTTTCATTCATAGAAAGACTTTCTATGCTGTGTAACTTCCTTCTATATTTCTTCTTAATATTCCCATTTGTATTTTTGTTGCTTTTATGTCTATTTTAGCAATCGCACCACTCATTTTTTGGTCATTTAAATTCCTATGTGGCCCATCCATGAGTGGCCCCATTCTGCAAGAGATCACTGTGCTTTCTCTTTCCTTCTTCCAACTTCAAGACTGCTTACATGGTCATTAGGCTAAATGACACACATTTGAAACTCTGATTCACCACCATTGGGAGTAAGTTCCTTTCCATAAGTAACTTCCTCCTGAACTCTGCTTTGTTTACCCTGTGGGTTTTAAAGGTGACAAACACTTTTTGTGCTTTTTATACACCATCATTCAAAATACTTTTCTCCATTAAATAAGCCAAATAAGATTCATGGGCAATAAAGACTATAGATACCTTCCTATTTCTTTGATATTTTCATTTTCAATTATAGATACAAACTGGTCCTCTATTCTTGCCATAACTTTGTCAATTTTTAGTACTAAATAAAATAAATCAAAGGGGAAAATAAAATAAATAAACTGAAATAATGCAAGATAATACAAAGAATCCATGTGGCAACAGAAACCACATGGGACTCAACAGAAGGGCCTTCCCTCTAGTAAGTGCTGGCTGCCTCCCCCTCTCCATTCCTAACACTATTCATCTCTGCCATGAGATTCTTTACATTTCCATGGATCACACTAATATTTTTCATCTCTAAAATTATATTCTGTGTCTTATGGAACAACTTGTAAACGGTTGACATGATGTAAATCAAGAGTTGTACATTTATATGTACATATTTATATCAACAAGAGGCTCTAACCTCTGCTTTGCACATTTTATTTACTTAGTCAGTGTCAATTGATTGATTTCTCTACAACAGTGGAAGTCAGGGACCTTAATGCCTGTCCACACAAAACAAATAGAAAGGGCTAACACATGTTCAAGAAATCTGATCACCTATCATATTAGTTATCTATTGCTGAATACGAAATTATCCCAAAATTTAGTAGCTTAAAACAGAAAGCGTTTATTATTTCACAGTCTCTGTGGATCAGGAATTCAAGTTTGGCTTAGCAGAGTGTCTCTGGTTCGAAGTCTCTCACAAGGGTAAAATCAAGGTGTTGGTTGGCTGTGGTCTCATCTGAAGGCTTGTCTGGGGGAGAATCTGCTTCCAAGCTCACTCAAGCAGTTGCTGGCAAGATATAGTCTCTCAAATGCTGTGCCATGTGGACCTCTCCACAGCAGCTCACAACATCGCACTGGCTTTCCTCAAAGCAACCAGCAAGAGAACCAGAGGGAGCATGCAAGATGGAAGCCACAGTTTCTTTATAACCAAATTATAACCAATAGATATCCCATCATTTTTGCCATGTTATATTGATTAGAAGCCATCACTTGGTCCAGCCCACACTTTCGGGAAGCGGATTACACAGGGTATGAATTGCCAGGAGGTGAGACCATCCGTTTTGGTATATTGGAGGCTGCCTACCTACCACACTTGCCCTGGACTTGCCTACCACATATCTCTTCATTTCTTTCACTCACCAGCATAATTCGTACAACTTGCCACTTCATTTATGCCTGTCCTACAAGTGTGGTCATTTGGGAAAATCTCAGTAATCATCACATCTCTCAGTCTAGTAATTCAAATTAATATAAAATATTTTGCAGAAAAAAATGGTCTTTCATAAGAGCTAAATATCTTAAAATAGAGAATAAAGTATGTCAAAAATAAAATCTTTCTACATGCTGTCAAAAAAAAAGACAGTTCACAAAAGTTAAAACTCAAAGGTTGGATAAAGATAGATCCATAATACAAGGAAAACATAATTCAGAGGTCATGATATCAATATCACAGAAGCAGAATTCAAAGTAAAATATCAAATGGGACAAAGAGGATCATTTTATTTTTATAAAGGTTACAGTAAAGTAAAATAAAGTTATAATAGTACCGAAATATATGCACCAAATCAAATAGTATCAAAATACATAAAGTAAAACTAATTGAATTAAAAATAAGAATTGACAGACATAACACAATGCTTCTTTCACGTCTTGACAGATGAGAGTAAATAGTGTTTAAAGATGGAGAGGATTGAAAAGTAAATCTAAAAGTAGATTGATTTAATAGATATACGTTCAACTTAGAACCCCATGATTAGAATGAACAGAAGATATAACTTCTACATCAGTGCCCATGAATTATTTACCAAAAAAGTGATCATATATTGGTCCATGAGGAAAATAAATTTCCTGAAGCAAAAATCAAATAGACCATATTCTCTGACTATAGTGTGATAAAAGTACAAAATACATTTAAAAATCAGCACTTTTCCCCTTCCAATTACAACCACTTTGAAATAAAATAAAAACAAATAACTAAATGAAATGAAAACACCTCCCACCCAGTTGGAGTGCAGCAGCACAGGGTGTCCCGCAACTTTGGTCTTAGTCCTCAGGGCAGCGGGGCTGGGTGTGGGACTGGCTGAGTCCTCTAAGTTCAAAGTCGTTGACGTTGAGCAGCCTCACCCAGTTTTCCCAAAGTGCTCTTGGAAGCTTATTTTCCATATGTATCATGATGTGCAAGACGCAAACTGAATTTACAGGCTATTTATAAATTACTGTTAATGAGACTACCATCTTCAATCTTAAGCACGGTAGGAGGAAAAAAGTATTAAAGATAAAGATAGAAGTCAAGACATTGATTTTTTTAAAATAGAATTGATGAATGAAAGGCTAAAAAGGATGTTTTTTTGAGTCAGACAGACTGGGTTCAACATCTGCCTGCACCAATGTTACCGAACCAAGTGGGTTTGCCTCCTGGTAAGTTAAATAAGACTCTACACCAGTGGAAATTGTCTCACAAAGTAAAGTGTATTTGCAGCAAATAGGAGGCCATGAGGAATCATTTCCAAAGTCATGGTGTCCCCAAACAAAGGGAAAGAGGAACTTTTATTTGGTTGGAGAATGAATATTCAAAAGGGAGAGGCGGGTACACTGCAGATTATGGTAATAAGGCTTAATCTCCTCTTGAAGAGACCTTCGAATTCAAAAAACGGCAAGGTCATGGGTGCAGCTCTTGTAGGGAAGCTTGGTTAGCTTCAGGGTGGTTGCTGGTTGTGTCTCCTTAACATAAAAAAAACAACTTGGAAAAACAGTTAAATGCTTCCAAACCCACCATTAAGTTCCTCAGGGCAGTAGTTGGTGACACCAATACTAACTATGGTGCCTGGGGTCAGGTACATAAACTCTGGAAGCCTCAATATTCTTTTTTTTTTTCTTTTTTTAATTTTTTGTTTATTGCAGTAACATTGGTTTATAACATTGTATAAATTTCAGGTGTATATCATTATACTTCTATTTCTGCATAGATTACATCATGTTCACCATCCAAATAGTAATTACAACCCATCACCACACACACATGCAGAATTATCCCTTTCGGCCTCCTCCCTCCTCCCTTCCCCTCTGGTAACCACCAATCCAATCTCTGTCTCTATGTGTTTGTTTATCGTTGTTATTATCTACTACTTAATGAAGGAAGTCATATGGTATTTGACCTTCTCCTTTTGACTTATTTCACTTTGCATAATACTCTCAATGTCCATCCATGTTGTCACAAATTGGAAGCCTCAGTATTCTCTTCAGCACTATGAAGAAAACCAGAAGGATGTTGGGGGATTAAATGAGATAATATATGTAAGGTTCTTACCGTGAAATACTCAACACATGTCTGCTGTTATTAATCAGTGTGGGCTTTTGAAAAGATCAATAAAATAAACAAACCTCTGGTCAATCCAAAGACAAAAGAGAAAAAAATGAACATTAATGATGAGAAAGTATATATAGCAACAGACATGATTATTTTAAAAGTTATAAGAGAACTATACATTATTTTATTCTACCAAATTAAAATCTCAATGAAACGGTTTATTTTCTAAGAAAATATAAATTACAAAGTCTTACTCAAGAACAGTTAGAAAACCTGAATAGACCAAAACTATTAAAGAAATTGAAAACAATTGTTAAAACATGATCCCCACAAAAAG
This sequence comes from Ceratotherium simum simum, assembly GCF_057802395.1. Classification (NCBI taxonomy): domain Eukaryota; kingdom Metazoa; phylum Chordata; class Mammalia; order Perissodactyla; family Rhinocerotidae; genus Ceratotherium; species Ceratotherium simum. The sequence goes on from NC_141913.1 coordinate 44,363,342, forward strand.
CCCATAATGTTGTTTAGAGGGAATTCTAACTACCTTCAAGACACAAAATAATTCCTATATGATTCAAATTTTCTAACCATAAAAAGATGGAAACATATCAACTCATGTTACAAAATGAGATCAGTCTTTCTACCAAAACCTGTCAAAGCACAAGAAAAAAAAGTTGTAACCAATCACACTTATGCCTATTAGATACAAAAATGCTAAATAAAACATTAATAAATTAAATTCAAATGTATAACACAAGATTATGCACCATGACCAAATAGAGTTGATTCCAGGAATGCAATGACGGTTCAGTTTGGAAATGGATTAACGTAAGGTATCATATTAATTGGACAAAGGAGACAATCCATATTACCATCTTGATAGAGGGTGGAGGTGGAATTCACTATCAATTCCTAGTTTTAAAAAAAAACTTAATAAAATAGATTTTTCTTTAACATTATTTACAAAAGTATCTATCCTTGACCAACTTTTCTAATAAAGTCAGGAATAATATAAGGAATTCCATCGTTACCACTTCTAGTTAAGACTATCCTGCAATTCTAGTTAATGCCATTAAACATAAAAACAAAATATTGTAAAGGAGGAAGAAAAACATCCAGGAATTATAGATATTATGGTTGCTTACCTCTGAAAGATATTGGAAAAAGGAGATTTATCTGAAAAAGTATTAGCACTGACATCCGGGTTAGTATTCAGCTGCTATGCAATGGAAAGTCTGTGCAAACCACTCACACCAGTATTTGTGCTGATTGGTGTATTCAGGCTGCACCACTGATTTAGTATTTTAAATTATAGCTTCTTTTAAATTGTAGCTTCTAGTAAAATCATTAAGAGCTGGCAATAAATCAATAGGTAAATCAGCAGCTTTCCTATTTAGCAATTATGATCAGTTAAAAAATATAATGGTAAAATGATCCTATTCACAGTAGTGACCAAAGATATAAAATATCTAGGAAAAAACTGGACCAAAAAAATATGCAAGACCTTTTTAATGAAGACTATTAAACTTTATTGAGGGTCTTATAAGAAGACTTGGTTACTTGAACCCAGAGAAGTTGTATTCCTGTAGTAAAAACACCTAATATTGTACAGATTCTCTGCAAATTAATCTATAAATGTAACTCAATCCTCTGAAAAATCCAATGGAATTACTTTTTGGAGTTTGATAAAATTCTGGTAAAATAAACATGCAAAATGTTTTGAAAAAGAAGAATGATGGGTTGGGATTTTCCTTAGCAGATATGGAAATATGTTATAAAGCCACAGTACTTAGAATAATTTGACATTAGTGCCAACATAGACACATCGGTGAAATCAAGTAGAAAATCCCAAAGCAGCCCTATGTATATTTAAGAATTTAGTGTATGATAAAGATGGCATTTCAAATCTGGGGTGAAAAGATAAATTATTCAATTAATAGCTGAAGAAAACGTGGTGACTAGTTTTCATAATCTTGAAGTTGAGAAGGGCTTTCTAAACATGACACTACAAGTTGAAACCATATAAGAAAATAAGGATTCTTTTGACCTCTAAAAGATTCTACTGAAAAAATTAAAGAACACAGAACAAACTAAGAAAGATTGTTATTTAAAAAAGAGCCAATGTTTTCTTGTTCATCAGCTGATCCTGCAACAGCACCTGGCACATAGTGGGCACTCAAATAAATGGCTACATAAAGATGTCTTGCAAATCACGGGGAAATAATGAACACTTCAATTTGAAAAATTAGCAAAAGACATGAAGCATACCAGAAGAAATATGAAAAGTCAGTAAAAAAGTTCAAAAATTATAAATCTCACTAGTAATAAGATAAATACAAATTAAAATAACAGTTTGTCATTTTTCCCCTATTACTGTATTCCTTATTACTCTGAATTGGCCAATAGGTGGGGAAAAGAGCATTCATCAACTGCTAGTATAAATTCATAAAATCCCTCTCATAAAAATTTGTGCAATATGATTCAAAGTCTGTAAAACTGCAGACTTTCCGACCTGGCAATTCCACTCTCAGGAGTTTTCTCTAAGGAAATTACTAAACAAACATGCAAAGATAAGGATACAAGGATATTCATCAAGCATTGTTTGTAAGAGTAAACAGCTTGAAATAAACGTCCAAAAACAGGGAGTTGATTTCATAAATTTTGGTACACTTTTTCAATGAAATACCATCCAACAATGATAAGCATTGATGCAGACATGCATTAATTAACATCAAAAGATGGTTATGATATGCTGCTAGTTCAAAAAAGCCAATTTCAAAGCAGCATACATAAAAATCATATTTTCATATGCATAGAAAAAGCCAAAAGATAAATTATCAAAATTTCAGGAGTGATTTTTTTCATTGTATTTTTATTTTCTTCATCATGCTCTTCTATATGGTCTAATTATTTTCAATAAATGTGCTTTCTATAATAAAAGTGGTAATTTTTAAAAACAATAGAAATGTAATAGTATTCTGGAAAGAAATCTTTAGGCATCTTCATTGATGTTTCCATCTCCTGAGCTCACTGTCTTACTTTGAATGGTTTCTTCTCACTATATCTTTATAGTCTACAGACATTTGCCAGAAAGTAACATTTAGTTATTATTAAATAGAAATCTTTAAATTATTCTCCACCCTCTACCACTATATTCATCTACTACTTCCCACCCACTTCATCCCATTGCTCTTTAATTTTTTTATTTTCTTTATAATCTTCTATGTGAAATCATTTCCTTAACATATTTGCCTACTTGTTTATTATTTATGTTTCTCCACCAGAATATAATCTCCCCAAGGACAGGGACTTGAATTGTCTATGTTCAAAGCTATTTCCAGTACCCAGAGCAGTGACTGGCACATGGTAGACGCTCAATAAACACTGAGTTGAATGAATGAGTGAGTTTGTTTTGGAAGAGTTGGTTTACCTTATATGATTAGGCAAAAGATTCATTGCCTCTTGAGAACCTTTTGGAATTAGATCTGCTAATTCTCTCTGTTAAACAGAGAGGCTGACCTACCAGTTCGTGGTGCACGGTAGACATCGCTCAAGTCAAGAAGTCAGTAGAGCTGAACTGCAGTCCTGACCTCACCACAAACAAGCTTCCTAAAGAAGTCAGTTTTGCTGTCCTTCCGACACCAGCCTGGTCCTAATCCAAAGCTGGATAAGGGCAAGAGACTAAGCTGCTCTTCTTGCTGCCCGTCTGTGCTGTTTCACCTCTTCAGCAGGGTTCACACCCTCCTGTGTGCCTTTGTCCTCTCCTGCTTTGCTCTCCCAGTTGATGGATGGTAAGGCTGCTTAAGCCTCCATAGGGTGCACTCTGGCTCCTGGCAGGAAGTTTGCATGCAATTTCTCAGGCTGGGAGCAAATATCTGAATCTAACAGAAAAACAAATTCAAATGGATGGATTTGTTCAAGTTTTAGAACCAGGGAAAAAAATCACAAAAGAGTGGAAGCTCAGGTCTAGAGAGCACTGAATGATGTCAGAGGATAGATAATTACCTGAATAATCCAAGTCCCAAGCTCCTGCTTTTTCTTAAATTTTCCAGGTAACACAGGCCAAAGCTGATTTCTTCTTATGTATGGAATAGGTGATCACTCCATTTGAAGATGCTGTGTACAAGTCTTTATTACTAATCATAGGCTTAACTTTCCAGAATCAGATTTTAAAAGCCTTTGGTATTTAAATAAAACATCTTCAGTTGTAATAGGCTAGCCCTTTTCTTTCCTTTTTGGGGGTGGGGGTAGAATTATGTACTGTGTGGTTTTCATAATTTGAAAGTATATTATAAAGATGCAATTAAAGAACTTTAGGAAAGATATTGAAGGTAGTTATGAGTCATCGGAGACTACCTGTGCTGAGAGGAAGGCAGATGACTTAAGACTAAAAGACTTAACCATTTATTGAGCTCAGAGGACACCAGTCATCTCTGTTTTATGAGCAAAATCAGATACAAGGCTGTACTACTCAGGAAATAGCAATTAACGGAACAGCTAAAAAGGGAAGGCGGTCTTTGAAAGACGCAAAGATTGCACATTAGCTTCTGGCAGGCGGGTGAGCTACTGGCAATAGCAGCATCCTGCACTCAGGCCACATAGCCAGACAGCGCCCATATCCACTCAGCAGTACTGAGCAGCACCCCACAGTTACCAAGGCACTTTAATAGATACTAGCTCATCTGATTTTCCCATTTTCCTTTTGAGAGGGACAGGCAGAGGCTAGCTTCTCTGGATCATAGAAGAAGATTCGCAACCGGCCTGTGGATATTTTTAAATAAAACAAATCAGTCAGATTTGGGTAACGATCAAGGCTGGAAAATCTCAGAATTTTGAGACCCTTATAAGCGTGTGAATGTTGTGTATACACACTTCTACAGCTTCCACTGCACCTACAGTAGCATTGCACGGAATAGGTAATTAATTGCTACTCTGCTACTAATAACTATTAACATTGAACATTTACAATTTTCCAAGCATATCACATGTATTACCTTATTTTGTTCTCATAATAACTCCAAAAGACACTCGTTAAATACCCATCAAATGAATGGCCTGACTTATGTCAATTAAACAGCACTGGGTGATACTACTTTCTCACTTCACAACCACAGCACCATGACCTTCATTTGACTCTTATTGGAAGTATCTGGATGATAGAAAAAGAAGGGAATGGTGGACACTAGGTAAGAGGCAGCAGTTCACCTCACCAGAAGCTTGTGTTTCTTGTCCCCAGCTCCAGGAAACTCAATCCCACATTTCTTCAAGTAGTAAAAGCAATGTTCTAGAGCCAAGAGAGGACCTAATTATTAGCGCAGTCTAGAAATCTTGACCCACTCAGGATGTAGTTTCACTGGTGGAATTTTTCATTGGAAAACGTCAGTGAATGTTTATTAAGTGTTTACCACTTTTGACATATTCTGACTCCATAGAAGAAACAAAATATTACCCTCAGGATCATGATAATAATAGATACTATTCAGTAAGCATCAATTCCACCTAGGCTTTACATGGGCTCTCATCACCATAACCATGGAGGAATTATTGTTCCTCTCTGACAACTGGAGCTAAGAGAGGTGATGCAACCCACACGGCTCAAGATCTCAAAGCCAGTGAGTGGCAGAGCCTCTCTGAACCAAGTTTAGCTCGACACGAAAGCCTGTGCTCTTTCTACTATTCTACACTTCTTCATGTTTTTAAGCTCCTGCCCTTGAGGAAACTATGCTTCAGAGGAGGAGACAAGATTCACAAAAAGATAGCCAAAGGTGCAGGTCAGTTCAATTTCCAAGTGGGTGGTCCAGTCCAAAACACTGTCATTTGTAGAAGGCAGTAATGACAGTGTGGGGGAAAAGTACCAGAGAGGAACTGGGGGAATAGGATTTTAGTGGACTGAAAGTGAACAGACCAAAGGCTCTCAATGTTTACCCAAAAAATGCTCCTCTTCTTCCTTTGAAGAGGTTTAGCAGGGTCTTGGTTGCCCAGCTAGAGATTATATTTCCCAGAATTTCTTACAGCTAGTTATGGCCACGTGAGCCTGTTATAATCATGTTAATGAGAACAACCCCTAAAGGAATAACAGAGCACAAGATAGAAGGACCTAGGTCCTTGGACCTCATGGAGCAGACTCTCTTCCCACCATAATATCGTGGAAAGAAACTTCAAAACTGTCTGAGACAGTATATTTTGGGATGTCTTTGTAACAGTCTTCTCCCACTCTCTCCAATGCGACAAGCTGAGCATAGAGCATATTGTGAAAAGGGTGATTAAATGAGCTTAAATTCATAGTTTGGGAAGGTAGAGTAGAAAAACACCTAGCTTGAAAAGTCAGCTGTGGTCCCACTGTGGAGTACTTAGCTTACCATTTATCCATCCAATCACATTCAAGCAGCCCCTATAACATGCTAGGTACTGTGCTGGACACTGGGGATACAAAGATGAAAGACCTTCTCACTGTCCTCAAGGATCTCAGCATCTACAGAGGGCAATAAGGAGAAAACAATCATCTAGCATTGAAATAAGTACCATGACAGGTTGTCCAGGGCCTGCAGGAACACAGGCAGAGGCCATCCAATAAACCCACATGCGTCAGAGAGGACCTCATGAGAGACACATGAACTGAGTCTTAAAGGATGAGCAGACGTTGGCCAGGCAAAGGCAAGTGGGCCAGGGAAGGTGGGGTTCAAATGAAATGTATAGGGGCTAGGTTAGAAGTAATGACGGAGAAATAGGCAGGTGCCAACGCATGCATTTATTCATATATTTATTTACACAAAAATATTTATAAAGCATCTATTTATTAAGTTAATATAATTAAATTGCTTACAATAGAGCCTGGTATATGGTAAGAGCTATATATATGAGCTATTATTACCTAGAGATAAGACAATTGTGTGCCATACTATAAATATAGTCATAAGCAAGAAAGACACTGCCCCTGTCCTCTCAAAATTTAATCTAGTGGATAAGACAGATTTTTTAAAAAGCAGGAACTCTAAGATTCCATCATAACTGATGAGGAAGTAGATTAATGTGTTAGTCAGTGTAATTTATGATAGCTGATATAACAAACAATCCCCAGATTTCAATGGCTTATCACAGCAAATGTTTATTTCTTACTCACATTACAGCTGCAGAAAGGGCAGCTCTCCTTCCCAAGGGTGACTCAAGGATTCAGATTCCTTCTTTCTTCTGGCTCTATCTACCCTTCAGGTCCTCCCCAAAGTATTTTTCTAAATGCTCTCCATCCAACTAGTCAGTGAGAGGAAAAGTGCAGCCTGGAAGATAATACACCTGATACTTAACCACTCCTGGATGTGATACACATCACTTGAACTCTCATTCCTTTGGTAGGAATGAGTCATATTGTTTCATCTAGATGCAAGGGGGTGGGAAATGAAGTTCCTGAGTGGAGAGCCTCTTATCAGCTGAAACTCTATTCAATCGAAAGGGAATACCACTTGGAATCAGATATCTGGCTCTGTCACAGGGAGGTATGTGAATATATAGGTATGGGGAGCCTATCCAACTATAGAGATCAGGGGAGGCTTCTCTGAGGAAGTAATGTTTCAACTAATGCTGGTAAGCCATGCTGGGTAATTTTAAGTACATCTTGAAGCAGCAAAGGAAAATTTTAAGCAGGAGAGCAACATAATCTGTTGTAAGTTTCAAAAAGATCACTCTGACGGCATCATAGAAATTGGACACATGGAGAACAGGACTCTTGGAATAGGATGCCATGACTCAGCTGAGAAATGATGAAGATATAAACTAAAGATGTGATAACGGGGCTGAAGAGAAGAGAAACTACTCTAGTCAACTGGACCTGGTGATGGACTGGATAGAGATAGGGAAAGGAAGGTAGTAATGATAGTGGTCAGGGATCTGGTTTGAATAACCTGAAGGAATGTAATGCAATTAAAAGAAATAAAGGAAGACGGTGACTGTGGGCGTAAGAATGTTGATTTCCATTTTGGATGGGTTGAATTTGACATACTTGCTGGGCATCCACTTGCTAATGTCCTGTTGAATAAAAAATATTTAAGTCTGAAATCTCAGGACTGAAATCTGGAATGTGGAATGGAAATATCAGTTTCCATCAGTATGACTTGGGAGTCGTCAGCTGAGGTGGAAGTCGTGTGGAAGCCCCAAAAATGCTACACTGTTTGGACTTTATCTTATACTTGGGGAACCCATCCCATCTGCTTTCCACGTTTCTCCCACCTGGAGGACCTCACTGCTGTTTGCAATGTCATGGTGGCATCCTGTCTTCCTCAACTCCCCTTCCTCAGCCACCATCTGGGTGATTGCCATCATGCCTTAGATAAACTCTGTTCTTTCTCAGAGTTTTGTTCCTCCTCATCTTCTCCTTTTTACAGCATGATGCATAAGCTCTCCACTGCCTTTACACTTTGTTGATGGGTGCTGTGCAGTTTTCCACTATAGAAGTACTCCCCTACTCCATCCAAGCTCCCACTCTTATGCTGGGGTTGACAGAGACCTCGCTGCACTGCTGTTCCCGCCACTCTGCCCCAGGTTCCAAAAGAAGAGCAACTCCTCGACCAAGCAGAGATGAAGAGCGCCATTTCCCTGGCCCTCTGCGCTCCCTCTCACACATCCACATTTGCATTAGTTCTCAGCTTGTTTCCACTCTGCCAGTTCTTTTCACGTGTCTGGCACTAGGGGTGGCTCCCAGGACATTTTGCAGCCCTCTTCTTTCACCCAGAAAGAAGGTGGACCACTCTGACCCTAAAGTACTGCAGAATGCCAACTGGCAGGTGGCTGGGGCTAAGGGAGGGCGATGACACTGCAGGGCGCTCGCAGCAGGCAGGAAATCAGGGCACCAGACTGACACCCACAGTTGCAGCTTAAAACTGTCAACAACAGCCAGAATCCTGGATGCTGAACCCTGCTGTCATTCCCCACAATCTTGGAATCTTCTCAGAGTGGCTTGAATACTAATGTAGAAGAAATTTCTGAGAAGCCACATTCAGTCTATTCAGGAATGAGAGAGCTGAAATAGGGTCTCACCCTCTTCTAGATGCATGTAACATACAGATTCACTCCCCAAACCAATCTTAATCTGGTCAAGGACGGAGGAGAGAGCAATTACTAGACATATACCAAAAACAATGTTCTTCTTCTGGCCACCTCTCAGCTTCTGCACTGCTATTTCTAATATATTGGGGTGCAGGGTCCTATTGCTTGCATAGCTTTCTAAAGACTCCTCCGACCAAGGTAGGATGCCATTGATGTCCGAGGAATTGTTACAGTAGAATGCATGGAAACCATTGTCTTATCAGCTTGAAACTAAGCTTTACTCATGGATGAACATCTCTCCAGCCCTAGCTCTCACTCTCAGAAACTCACCTTCTCCTTTCTTGAGCGAGGAAGATTTCTCCCTCTCTCCACCCACTACTCCTTGACATCCACATAACGCTCCAGGTTTTCTCTCTCTCAATCACACCACAGAAGCTTCCCTTTCTACTCTGTTTAACCAGATCTCCGCACATCCAACAGAGAATTTTGTAACCACATGGCAACAACTCATTTGCTTTAAGACATGTTCTGGATATTTCTTATTAGCCTCTCAATATCCATTCTCCACCCTTTTCTACTCTGCTCTATACTTTGGGGGTTGACTCTTAAGGACTGCATCAATGGGCTCCCTTGCCTACTGGCAATAAGAGTTTGGCCACTGGGGGTCCCAGGAGGAAATAAACAATGGGAAGAAAGTGAGGTCAGAGTATTTATTGCCCCAGTTCCATTCCTGCCAAGCACTGCAAGTTAGATGCCTCCCTCTGCTATAGGTAGCAATTCCTGTTAGAAGGCCCTCTCCTCTTATCTACTCTATCTGGGTTCCCCATAGCTGCTCCTATGCTTGCCCCTTTAGGTCTAGGGGTGGTAATGGCTTCCTGCTATTCTAGGCCCAAAGTACTACAATATCCCTCCTTGGCTTCCCAAAACCCTTCCCAAAATTTGTAAACATTCCCTTGACTAAACTCTCCTCAAATGCCCAGTGTGATTTTGCCATCTATTTCCTGCCAGGACCCTGACTGATACAGGAGACTTTTACTAGACTGTGATGGAAGGTTTTTGCTAATTTAATCCAATTTAGTTTAACAAATATTGACTGAGTGCCTACTGTGTGTCAGGTCCTGTGCTTTGTACTGAAGTTACAGCAGCAAACAAAACAGAAAAAATCCTGCTTTCATAGAGATTGCATTCTAATGGAGGGAGATACATAATTTTTAAAATAAATAAGCAAACTATATGATATATTAGCAGGTGATAAGTGCTATGAAGAAAACATAAATGAGGCAAAGGGGATAGGGAGTGGCAGAGGCTGGGAGGCATGCAACGTGATTTTATATACAGTGTCCAAAGATGATCTCAATGAGAAGAGACTTGGATGAGAATGCAGTGAGGGCACAAAGAAGCATAGCACATGAAATGTTGCCTTGAAAGTGTTTACACTCAGGTTAAGAAGACAAGATGAACACAGGAAATTACATATACTACAGGACAACAATTCAAGAGATGTCAAAATGGCAGCTGATGATTAAATGTCAGCCAAGAATATGACAGTAAGTTCTCCCATTGTCATAGGTTGGGTTCTTTGTGAAACAGACTCTGAAATGAGTCTCTGAGGTTCGTATGTGGAATGTTTATTAAGAAGTACCCTGGGCTGGCCTGGTGGCTTAGCGGTTAAGTGCGCGCGCTCCGCTATTGGCGGCCCGGGTTCGGATACTGGGTGTGCACCGAAGCACCACTTCTCCGGCCATGGTGAGGCCACGTCCCACATACAGCAACTAGAAGGATGTGCAACTATGACATACAACTATCTACTGGGGCTTTGGGGGAAAAAAAAGGAGGAGGATTGGCAATAGATGTTAGCTCAGAGCCGGTCTTCCTCAGCAAAAAAGAGGAGGATTAGCACGGATGTTAGCTCAGGGCTCATCTTCCTCACAAAAAAAAAAAAGAAGTACCCTAGGCATCGGCATCTATGGAAGGAAGGGGAGGGAATCAGGATTGGGTATAAGGAGAAATAAAACTGCAATTAGGCCTGACAGCCTCAGCCAACCATTCAGAGAGCTCTGGAGATAAAACAGCCCATCAGAGTTGTCTCGTGTTAGACTGAAATGGCAGAGTCTTTGTACCCTCACCTTAATCAGTCACTGGATGTGGGCCACCTGGAAGGGCATGATCTAGGGCTAGTCAGCTCTCTGAAGCTAAGACAATCCCTGCAGGAGCTAAGAGCTGAAAGCTGTCTGTTGACAGCACTATCAGTAGCTGGGGCAACCTTCGAAGAGGGATCAGGACAACTTATCTCTGTGTCCACTACACTCAGTATTAAAAATACTCGAAAATGAGATTGTTGAACCATTATCTGTGTATCATTGAGAATCACAGTTACTAGAGATGTGCAAATATTGATCTTAATTTTGGTTCTACGTAGTATAAATCTATAATCTTGAGGGTCATCTTGGGGAAGACTCTAGAATGGATTGTTAAAGTAATGTTTTGTGGTCTCTCAGAAAATGTGGTAAAATCTAAGACACAAGTTTCCTAAGAACAAGTCATGCTAAATTAATCTCACTTCTTTTGATAATATTACTAAATTAGTCCTTCAGGGGATTTGATAGACAGAGTATGTCTACATTTCAGAGAAATTATGATGATGCTCTTGTCAGAGTGGCAGGCTAGACTACGCGCCTGCCATATCAATCCCCCTTTCTAGTTTCATCAGCTTAATCAGCCCTGTTAAGACACAAGTCTTCTTACAGGGTGATTCCACACTCTCTGCTCCTCACTTGCAGTTGATAAACCAACCTTGACCAAGGGGAATCAATCTGCCATCAGCCCGTGACCAGCAGATTCTCTCCGCCTGGGATTTGAACCAATAAAAAAGAAAAAGAAAGGAAAATCAGGCAGATGGTACTGGGTCCTGGAACAGTATATCCATGTAGAAATGGTGCCTGGGTTGGTACCATGGAAAGTCAAAGTTAAAGGGAGTAGAAACTAAGACTCTCACAGAAGCAGTCAACCTACAATAAGAAGAATGGAGGAAATCTGGAGTATGTGTGGCCCTAGAGAGAGAGATGGAGAAAGTAGCTAATTAATGATTTCCCAGTTCCATGGGATCCAGCAATGTTTTCAACAATTAAGTTATATGAGACTCCTTGTGTTCTTGTAATTCTAATTTTACCTAAGCCACTTTCAGTAAGATTTCTATTATTTGCGATCCAATAATGCCTAAAATGAGTCTCTAGTCATATTCGTCTGTATTGGGTAATATGCTGATAATGAGCCAAATGACAATGTATTAGATGAGTTCTTAATTGGTTGAAAAAACATATCTAGAAAATACTGCTTAATTAAATGATAGGTACCTAGAAGAGATTCCAAATGACTGACATAATGTTGTGTCCTCAGTGCTGAGGCATTGAAAAGTCTTGTCAGTGACTAGAATGTATGCTCCACGAAAGTTAGCATCATGACCACCTTATAAAGCGCCACATTTAATACATAGTTTAGCAGATAGTAGGTGTTCAACAAAAAGTTGTTAAGTGAATGAAGATATAGATTTTGCAGATAACATGAATCCAAGAAAGATAACGATTTTGAAGATAATGATTTTGAAAGATAATGATTTTGAGAGAATTAGGAATTAGCTTGTAAAACGATTATATTTTATAAGAATAAATGCAAAGTTCTGGAAACGAGTTCAGAGCACCAATAGCGCATCTTAGGAGCATATTGAATAATGCAATTTGAGAGTTTTTCTTGATTGTGGGCTCAAGAGTTGGCAATAAGCTGATGAACTTGCACAGGAATCACTGCAGACTTAGGCTGTGTTAATGGAGGTATAACGTATGAGGGAGACACTGGTCCTGCTCAAGTGTACGCCAGTCAAACCACAGGTGGAATATCACATTCAGCTCTGGGCATCACCTTTAAATAGCAAAACACAAACTAGAGTATAAAGACAGGAGCCAGAATGGCAGAGTGACTCAAAAAGTATTCCAGAAAGGCCCAGGAATGAATACCTGTAGAACTACAAACGTGGAGCAGATAGGGTGGTGAACGAAGGCAGGCTTCAAACCTCTGAACAGTTGTCATGAGGAAGAAGAAAGACTGTTAAGTCTCTCCCCAGAGAGGAAAAACTAAGACCTGTGGGTGGAGTCTACATTCTTTCCATCAATAAAATATTAATTGAGGAACCTACCTTCAGCCAGTCATTATCTTGTTACTAGTTACACTGTGCTGAGCAAAGCAGACAGTCTCTGCCCTCATGGAACTTTTGATTTAATGGAAAGACTGGCATTTAACAAAAAAACACAATATAAATGCATAGAAAGGGCTATGAAGGACAAGTAGAAGGTGCAGTAAGAGTTCCCTAAGGTTTTAGGGAAAGATTTGTTTTGATTTAGTTACATTTTGCATTATTTTGTTTTGTTTAAAAGTTAAGGAACTGGAAAACAATGTTGCTGAAGCCTCGTGAGTAAATGGGAGAATGGTATGAATTATTGGAAGACAATTAAGAAGCTAGAGCAAAAGACCAGGGAAGAGAGATTCATTAATTGGTTAAACTAGGGTCGTGGCAACACAAATAGAGGGAAATCATTGTATTTAACATAAACTTTGGAAGAAAAATCTAAAATGACTGCAGGATATATTGGACAGAGGTAAATAACATCTTTATTAATTCACACTCTTTGATATTTTGTTATTATCTGGATGAAAACTGGTTTAAAATATTTTATAGTGTCTGTAAAGACATGTTTATTGAGTCAATGAAACAAATTTGGAGGGAAGGGATTTGGGAAGAAACGTTTAACCTACTTCAGAGAATAAATACTTTTAAGGGCTTAGGTAAATGCCATCGTTAAAGTAGACTCATAGGATCTCTGTAATTTGAAATAAATTTCTGAAGCTCAGGCTTCTCACAGATCCAAATGAGTCTTTATCCCAAAATCATTTATTCATTCAAAAAATTTTATTTAACATTTAAAATATACGAGAAGCTGTGTGAGTTGAAAAGACGAATCAGGAAAGGGTTTGTAGGAAAGTAACGGAATACAGAATGCGTCGTAACTTAGGACCCTATGACAAGTACAAACCAAATGATCTAGAGAAACAGTGAAGGTTTTATTTGTTCTGTGCCTTGAAAGATGGGCAAGCGTGGGGCATTTAGAAGCAGATAAGCAAGGATTCTAAGAAAAATCAACAACACGAGCATCGACAGTAGAGAGAGGGTTGGGAACATGGGGTGGGCCAGTACGAATGGTTAAATATGTGCGGGGTAAGAACTAGAAAATGTTAGTAAAACATTTAGTTAATGAAAACATGAAAAGTAGAGAAATGAAAAGTTTCTCCCCAAGTGTACTTTATGTATGGCAGATTCATCCAATCATATAGCTGAATGGGATCTGAGAAGGCAAACTCTCCAGCCCCATTGGTTTTCATCACTGCCTTGCTATGGCTTGGCCATAAGTACCTAGGACTCCAGTTGGCTTCCCACGGCAAAGGCATGAAAAATACTGGTCTAACGTCCAGCTTTCTGATCCTTAGACCCTGTTTCTGCTCCAATTTTCTTTTAAACTTTGAGTGATATTGTCCCTTTATAAGTAAGCTTTCGGGTCATCCAGATACTCCACAAGGTACAATTTCCATTTACAGGGCTCCAAGATGCCAAGTAAGCCCACAGGCCTTTAGTTGGGGCACAAATATTGGAGGCTTTCCTGAGTTTCCTCATGTCAATTTCTCCTATCAATCCCAAACGAGGCTGTATACGTCCTAGGAAGATGTGAGTGGAGCCAGCTTTGGGGATTCTATGCCCAAATAGGGTCAAGGAAAGGTGGGATCGACGGTTACACACACGGAAAATCAGCAGCAGATATCGTTCTTGCTGTCGAAAGAGCTGTTCTATATCCTTTTGTCCACAAATACCAAATAATCGTTTTTGAAAGAACTTCCCCCCAAATATAACAGCCTATCTTTAAAAAATCAGTGACTTATTTGTCAACTGCTGGTGGCTATGTCTTTTGAGCTATTTTTAACAGGAGTGGTCAGGGAGTCAAAATGATCTATCCATTCTTACCTTCTTGACTAATCCTACCCACTTAAAAAAACAACTGTTCAGGATCAAGAATAAAGTAAGACTAAATCTACACAGAACAGAACCCATGATCTTGACTTCATTATTGCTCTGTACTATCCTGAGCTTTCCAGCCTTGATAATTAGGTAATGATACTTAAGAGCCTCAAATCACACGCAGCAATCAGCTGTCTCTGCCAGCTGCATCTTTATGCCGAAGAGATCACCATTTGTCTGGTCCTAGGAAACTCAATGCCTACATTTCCCTTGAGGGCCACCTAGGGAGTTTCCCACATTGAAGGATGGTTTGTTTAACTTATCATAGCAAGTGCTAGTGAAAGATGGTGGGGTTCACAGAGTAACAACCACCTGTCATCTCTTATTAGTTAGATATTTCATACTGGAGATTTGTTATATTAAAGGGCAGTGAAATTACTTACATCAGATAACTGAATTATGATTAAGTACTATGTAGATTATTAAAATACCGTTGTTCCTATTATAGGGAAACATAAATAATAGCATCAAACCAGGCTCATTATAAAATTAGCTTATTTCTAGACACTGTCAGTTTGTCATGAAGTGGAGGCCTGGACACACTTGCCTGCTCTCACAGCTCCTCTCTCACCTCTGGTCTCCTGATAGTCACATTTCAGGTAGATGGAAAGAGCATCTCATGCTTACAACTGGCTAGCAGAATGAAGAACTCGGAGCAGAGATCTAATAGCTACTGCAGGCTCTTCCCTTGGAGGTACCACTGGATCCAAAGAGAACTCACGTAAAGATGGATTAATCACCCATGAAACCTCAAACTCCTCTGGATTTTACTTCATGGAGAAAAATCCATAAAAAGCTGAAAGGATGGTAAAAATAATCATCCTGAAGTGTTTCTCCATGTTAATGTCAATTCAAATTCTCCCAGTTCAAAATCCTCCAGGGAAATCTAGAGTGTGGGGAATACAATCTTCGCTTCACTCAAGTTTGGCCTTCTCTCCACTCTATTTTCCAGCTTGGTGTCTTCCCGGAATAGCCCAATTCACAATAGCACCCCACCCTCTGAATTCCTGGAGCATATGTTGTTTGTACCATTCATAACTACTCTGTAGACCTCTCTAGAATTACTATGTGGAACTATCGCTTATCTCTTCTGTTGATATTTAACCTCCACATATTGATGACATGTGAGATTAAGACCTTGTGTTTTGTGCTTCTGGTCCACTCACAGAGCCTATCACGTAAGAAATAGGTGTATAATAAATGACTGCTGCTTGATTAGAAAGAATGGTGTTGGAAAAATCTCAAAATCAAGAGAAATTTTATATAGCAAATATTGCTGCCACGCAAATGGAGTTGAGTATAATTGAATATGAGGCAATACAAAAAGCATAAATCAAAGCATATTATAACCCACTTTTATTTTCCTTAAATTATAACATCCTTAGGGCCTGAAGCACTCAGGATTAACGCACTGAAAAGTCAGCAGAGGAGCACGATGAAGTGCTCACGGTCAACATCATCGAGAACATTTCCCTGGAGGGCAGTTTGCATATGGACATTGTCTTTCTGAAGGATACATGATCCATGTTCCTGTTCCCCCTTCTCAGCCCTCAGACCGTGAGAGTTCCGCATCTGGATTCATGCGGAAATGAAGCATGTGCTAGAAACACATAAGGAGAAAACCAGAGTGACTTTTTGTGGACTCTATCTGGTATTTATTTCCAGCATGAGCTTATTAGTATTAACCAGAAAGGAAACTATTATTATTTGATAGAGACCAATGTGGCAGCTTGTAGATAGCCTCAAGTTCCAGAAGGAAACCACCTTTTGGGACAACACTGATTTGATCCCCACTTAGACCCCGCCTACATCCATCACTTCAGTTACTGGCCAACACATATACGTGGTCAGTGCGTTAGCGACTGTACACACATGTGGAGATTCCATCTACATTGGCAGTATCAGCCCCTTCCTTCCCCCAACCCCACTCATCAGTAGACAGTGAGGACCTGCAACCTCAGCTCCACTTACTTCCCCCTGTGTAACCTGACAGATAATATAGCATAGAGGAAGAATCCAGGCCTTTGAATGAGGCTGCTCTGGATTCAAATTCTAGCTCTGTCCTTTGCTAGCTAGTGAGTACAATGCGAATTAGGTGACATCTAAGCGCCAGCTTTGAAATGGGAGTAATAATAAGTCCTCACAGTGCTTTTTTGAATGTCCAGCAGGTGCTCAATATGTATTATTTCCCCTTGGCTATCGTGGCCAGGCCCCTCTCACTGGGAGCTGCACCCCTATGTCTGTAGCTTCTACCACTAGATGAGCTCCTGCTCTAAATCACTAACCACAGGAACCAAGATCCTCTCATTCTCCTGCCTCCAATGTCACCCCTGCCTGCAGTCACCTGCTGGCATTGTCTATCCACCAGATTGGACCTACTTTAGTGTTGGATGTGAGCCTCGAGACAGGTCAAAGTCACCACATTACTTTGAGAACTGTGATTTGGAGTCCTGGCCAACACCACACCACCCCTCCCATGCCCAACTTCACTTCTTCTGCCATCAAGCCACGCTGAAGTCCCAGAACATCTCCCTGTGGAGTTTTCAGTGAGAGAACCATTTTAAAGGATGGCGCTGTCTAACCTGGGTTCTGCTGGGCCACTGGGAAGTGCATGTTGAGGCTAACAATAGAAAATACACACCTTACTTGCATCATTTGTTATAAAGTCTAAAAGGGCTTTATAACAATCTTTTGTTGTATTGAAAAGTCCTAGTCAGAAAGAATAAATATTATATAAAGAGAGGAAATGTCTATAAAAGGAGCCATCCAGATTCTATTTAATCAGAAGAGGCTATAAAACATAATGGTTAAATGTAGAAATTCATGAGCCAAATTGTGCAGGTTTGAAGCCTGAATCCATTGTGTCATTTGGGACAATTTACTTAATTTCTCTGTGCCTCAATTTCCTCATCTGTAAAATGATGATAGTAATAACACCTACCTTACAATGACATTATGAGTATTAAATAAATTAATGCATTTAAAGCACCTGGAACAATGCTTGCCACACGGTAAGTGGCCATATTGAGTGTTACTCCTGTTTGAAGAGGCTATTGTCAGTTGATGGACACAACCAGATTTAGATGAGAAGTTCACACCAATCTCAAAATGTGCACTATAAACAATTCTCAGAGGCAGAGTACTGTTGTGAGTTCAGTTGTGTCCCCCTCAAAATTCATAGGTTGGAATCCTAACCCCCAGTACCTTAGAATGTACCTTTTTTGAAATAGGGTCATTGCAGATGTAATTAGTTAAGTTGAGGTCGTACTCATAATCCAGTATGACTGGTGTCATTATAAAAAGGGGAAATTTGGACACAGACACACACATAGGGAAAATGTTATGTGACGATGAAAGTAGAGATCAGGGTGATGCACCTAAAAACCTGAGAATGCCAAAGATGGCAAGCAAACCACCAGAAGCTGGGAGAGAGGCATATAAGAGCCCTCAGAATGAACCAACCTGCTAACACCTTGTCTCAGACTTCCAGCCTCCAGAACTGTGAGACAATAAATTTCTGTTGTTTAAGTCACCAAGCGTGCAGAACTTTGTTACAGCAGCCCTAGCAAACCAATACAAGTCCAGGTCCAGATATCAATGTTCATTGAGGTCAGTCAGGTAACAGCTGTTTGTTGAACACCTCAGGACACTGTGCCAAGTGTGGAGAGGGAGAAAAGCTGTCTAAGGCACAATCCCTGTGTTCAAGGACTGCCATTCTAATGGAGGAGGCAAACACACACACAAACATACACACACCCAATTCAATGTACAATCAATGTCCAATGAGTGACTAGACAATCCATGTTACAAAAGTTCAGAGCTAGGTAGTCAGGAAAGGCTCTATTTAGAAAGGTCACAAATGCATTCCAGCACTGGGTGGAAATAGTTGAAGTCCTGCAAAATTATTTAAAGCTAAGTAACAATCCATCCTCAAGCATCTCGGATGGTCCCCCTTCATGCTGTCTCTAATTCTAGCTGCGTTTTTCTCAGCACATCCTTTGGGGAGTATCTGTTCAATCTGTAGTCGTTCTCATACACGTGTGAAATTCTTCCTCTTTTGTTCCATCAACTTTCTTTGCAGAGGACGCTTCATGGCAACAATCACATTAGCTTTACAAATGCCATTTGGAAAGCAGAGCCATGGCTTTCTCAGATGGTTGGGAATTTGATACTATAGGTGATTTTTTTTGTCCCATGTTAAGGGTTATACTTCTCAGATATACAGAGTGGAGAGAGAAAGATGGGTGGGAGAAAATCCCCCCCCCACACACACACACAACAGAAACATTCAGCTTTCCCTGGAAAGCGCCAATACCACAACAAACAATCTAATAAATAATAAATATTCTTTCACTAAAATGCTAAGTCTCACTTCAGTAAGCAAGACATTATGCACCATACTGGTATAATAAAGCACACATCCCCTCGAATCATTCCCACTAATACAATGTATTCAGTGCTCATATGATTACACTTTTACAGCCTGTTAGCAAAAACACATACAATTGCAAAATGCTGCTAATGCAATGTGACAGAATACTGTTATTACAAGAAGAAGTTGTCAGCACCGAACAATTGATTTTCCTTCATCTCCTTCCTGCTTCTGCCCGTCCTCCCCACCTCTCCTGGAGATGTTTATTATGTACTCTGGGTGCAGTCCTTTCTCTGAATCAATTCCGATAGAGTGTAGGGAAGGAATACGAAGACAGGAAAAGTTCACACTATTCTAGGTGTTCTAAGGGGGAAAAACTTCATTTGGGGATATTTTCTTCCCAAAGTCTTTATCCAAGCTTGGGGAACCATGGCTCCCTTCTCCCAGCAAAAAGATCTGGTGTTTTTCTTCTATTATGCATGCCTATTTATTTTCCCCTTCTCTTCCCTTTCCTTCTTTTCATAAAATAAAAATAAAAATGGCTTTAAAGTCTGAAGGCTCCAACATTGCTGCAGATTGGCTTCCACGCATTTTGAAGAGCAAAAGAGGGAATAAATAAGAATACAAGAGGACAAGAAGAAACATTATTTTGTTATTGCCTGGTTAATATTTTCCTTACAAATGTTTACCTCCATTCACAAGGTGACAAGAGATATATTAAACAATGATGTCTTTCTGGAAATGAAAATAATTCTGTGGCTAGCACCAGCAACCAAATCTAGAATCATAGAATAGTACAATTGGACAGGACACAGAGATCATCGAGTCCAGCATAATTATTTTACAGGTGAGAAAAGCCAACCTCCAAGAGTTAAGGAATGTATCAGAGTTCTCACCACTAGTTAGTGTTAGAGCTGAATCTAGAAGCCATTTTTTTTTGTGCTATATCATACTATGCCTTTAAATGTAATACACGTGTATCAATTCTATATGTGTTATTAAATTACCACATGGCCCCTAACATCTCAATTTTCTATTTCTTGCTTATGATGGAATAGAACTAGAGTTCTACTAGTCAATGTTGGTGTGATGGAGAAAAGACAAGTGCATGACAATTGCTTGAGGGTCTTCTGAAAAAGCAAGTTACCAGAGGAAACATTAAAATATTCTGGTTATAGATTCCATCTTGGGATGTAGGACCTTCCTGGAATACAAAAAAAGTGCTATTTCTCCCCTACCCTATTTCAAGGTACAATTCCCACGTCTTCATTTTCCCACCCCTCCTCATTAAATGGACCACCCTTTGTTGGTACCAAACAGAAATGCTGACACCTCCTCTTTTGCTCAGCAGGATCTCATTATAACATGCTCCTAAATATCTGAGAGTCCCATGAACCCAGGGTTGCATATAGGCCCCCAAGCATTACTGCCCATTAGCATTAGAAAGTTAAAGTGGGTTTTGACACACTGGGGCAGTTGAATTTGTGGTTCTGGTTAGACTTTACGTTTTAAAAAGTTGGCTGCAGAGTTTGGGATCTTTTCTCTTGAAGCTGGCTAAGGTGTCCCATGTGTGAATAGAGGGTACAGATGTGGGTGGTGTTAATCTGATTTTGGTTTTGGTTTATGATGCCAAATAGCAAGTATTCAGGGAGTGGAAAGCATTTAATTGGGGCCAAAAATTATCTGTGTTGAGTAAGGATTTGTAGATACAGTCTCCGTTTGAGAAGAGCCACTCTCCCTCACAGCTTCACACCCTTGAGCTGCCCACACTAAGAAACAGAACAGAAAGAAAGCATGGTGTACCTCACATAATCTAACGTAGCAGCCCTCTGGAAGCACTGGCCCGCTGTGACGGAAGTGGCCTGAGGCAACATTACGGAGTTCAGGGAGACTCACTTTGTAGTGTATTCACCTCATCTTTATTTCCCTCCTTCTCCCATTTAACGTCATTCCCTGATGCCCCTTCCTACAAACCCCACTGAAGTTTGTAGGAAGTTTCAATGGTGTTCTTGGCTTTCCTCTTTCCACGTCAGTTGTGGAAATGCCATTTCTTATTTCTTCTCCTGCCCATAAGTCTACTAATTCATGCTAAGCCATTAGGTAGAACCACCATTTGTGACCTCGACAATGACAATTTCCTCTAGTTCAACCTAATACCAATGGGTAGCAATTAAGACACTAACCCCTCTCTACTTTCTTGCTTTTTTTTAACTTCTTTTTACAAAAAGAGTCTTTAGATATGAATGCCTTTAATAGTGGAAATTTCAGGCCCAGCTGACACGTGTCTGGTGCAAGGGTGCTGTGACACTCCCAGAAAACTCGCTAGATGCCCAGCTACTCTACATACCAATTCTGCAACCAATAAAGGAAATGGACAAGGGAAGACTTTCTCCCTCCATATTCCAGTTCAATTCAACTCATTATTTTCACTGAATATCTAAATAAGGCAGGCACAGTACTGAGTACTGTGAGAAAAGGGAAGATGAAGAGTAAGACACACTCTGGGACTTCCAGAAAGTCTTAATCTGGGTAGGAGGACAAATTCCTAAGAGCCAAGTGGTATAAGAGAGCCACCACAAAATGTTTCCAGAGCTAGGATAGAAGAGGTGAATTCCTGCTCAGCGTACCAGTCAAGGCAGCGTGGAAGAGGAGCATCAGCCCTGGCCCTTCTAGGAGGTATCAAGAGGTAGACCTCTGGGGCTAGGGCTTCTGGCAGAAGCACAATCATTATTAATAATCAAGCAAACTTCCTTCTAGAGGCTGGTTATGCTGAAGTGGTTAGGACATCTCTGATGGAGTCCTTCATCTCCTTCTGTTAGGAGGAGGAATGCAGGCCAGCAGAAGAGTTGGGGAGGATCCTGTGAATATGTTTGCTTGTATTTCTCTGTGTTCACTTACAGAGCACCGTGACTGGCTATGATCTTCTCCAGAATCATGGATAAAATGACAAATGATGTATGCGGCAATAAGAGGAGGCTAAGGGAAAGTTGCTGGTTTTAATATATGACTCTTTGTAGGCAGATAGGCCATATCATAATGATAATGAAATATAAATGACCTACATAAAAAAAGATAAAAATCAAGTAATTACTGAAGCATCAGTTCTTTATGAAATAATTGGTAATGACCTTTGATAAAGAAATCACATTGTGATCTTGCTGACAGGACAATTTTCCACTGAGGCAGTGAGGAGAAATGTAGCAGCTGGTTCTAAAAGCAGGAAAAATCTAAGTTAACTTGTTAGCCCAGTCAAGAACACTGTTCATTTATTGGTACAAGCTGAATGAGTACATATTTTTTTTAACTGTTTGGAATAGGAGAGGCCAGTTAAATAATGCTGTTCTTGGATGAAGTGACAGGTCATCACCAGTGCCCTACTCATATTCCCAGGGGTCACTGTAGTGTTCCAAGCATGCTGATGGCTTCCTGTGTCTCTCTGCCTAAGGGGTTTTCCAGCCATACTGTCCCATATGCTGGAAGTACAGAGGCATTAATACCCCAGAACCAATCCTCAACCAGTCAGGGACAGAAGGTGGTAGAAAATAATCCAGATTCATCTCACCTCAGTAGTACAACCCTGATGTGTGGTCTACAGTCCGAGTCCCCAGCAGGATTGAGCCTCAGTTGCCCACAGCTGTAACCCATACATTAATGTACCTTTTATTGGCTTTCCTTACTCTGTCTCAATTTCCCTCTCTGTCTGGGCTTCCTGGATCACCTCTCAAATAAACAACTTGTACCCAAATTGATGTCTCAAGAGCTGCTTGGGCAGGGGAGACTGAACTAAGAAAAATCACTTTTTCACAGGGTGATGTGTCAATGAACAAATATTTGTTTCTTGAGTACATATTATCTAAATAACACAGTGCTAGATTTAAACTACAAGGAAGTTTAAGTTTCTAATTGCAAGAAACTCACAATCTAAGTGGGCGAGTAAAACATGGATTCATCGAATGTTAAACAATAACACCATGCAATACGTGATGAGTACAAAATGAGCTATCCAAGGAAAATTGGGTAATGCATGGATTTGGGTAGATGGGCTGGAAGGGGAAGGACAATCCTGTTGAAATGACACAATTGCAGATAAACACTGTCTCTAAGAGGAAATTCTGCAGTAAAGAAACCTATTAAAATATGATTAACCCAGTGATTCCCAAATATTTCTGATCCTGGAAACTTTTCTTCAGGTAACATCTTATAAAACTAATGTTCAACCGAACACACTTTGGGAAATGCTGTCTTGGAAGTCAACTTCCAGCTTCTAGTGTTAGAATCCAATGTCTTACTCAGTTCAGCCCAGGGTTTCCCCACCTCCAGCCCCATGGGCCAACTCAGATGTGAAGTAACTCATTACTTGAAGCCAGTTTGGATGAAACAGGTAGACTGAGCAGTCTTCCCAGATATCTGAGTTTTTCTGTGTGACGTCAGAGTGGATGTATGATGATATCTCTCTAATATCTACAACAATATTCAAAGCACTGCTAACAATAAGGAGAAGCTGACAGATACTGAATCTATTCTTTAGAACTCCAATTGCCTTGGAGAGAAAATGATCAGTTTGTTCTCCATGAGAATATATATATATATCTGTTCCATTTTTAGTATCCGTATCAGATGAAGCACAACCTTGCTTCCTGGGCTCAAATCCTTGAGAACCTTGGGCGAATTCCTTCACTTGTCTGCACCTCTGTTCTTCAACTGTCAAATATATTTACTTCCTAGGGCTACTGTGAGGATATAATGAGACAATACATTTAAGGGGTAAACATCTTTCCTGACCTGCAGCAAGAGCTCAAGAAGTGGTACCTCTGTCTAATAGTATGATTACTACTGGTATCATTCTCACTACTTGGTGCCCTTTTGACCTGAGTGGATTTCTTTCCCCTGTGACCAAAACTGGCTAGACTAAAACATACCCACAACTTGGGCACCAGACAGTGTCCAGACAATGCCTAGACGAGTGAGACATGACACAGACAAGTTCTTAAAAAGAGAACTTGCAATTCTTCCAGAGGGAATTATCTCCACTGATATAACTTTGGGAAATCTGGACTTATTCATGAGATTATGTATTAATATAGATAACTTTTCAGTAGAGAAATTGTTGCAAAAAACAGGAGAGATTTGTATACAAACTTTTTCAGAGTGTTTTATCAAGTGTCTTTTATGACTTTTTTCCCTTGCCTTCTTGCCTCAATGTATATAATTGCTCTGAGGAGTTGTAAGTCAGTGCTGCAGTCTCTTTCTCCTCCCTCCTTCCCTGGTTGGTTTGCTAGTAAAATCTTATGCACATGTGGGTGATCCCTAACGTTAAAATACCATGGAGAGATTAAATAAATAAGACTGGGTCTTCATGGAATATTCCCTTCCTTCCTCCTCTCCACCTCCCTTTTCCTCCTTTTCTTTCTTCTCTCCTCCAGTACCCTGCCCTGACCCTCTCATCCTTCCTGTCTTTCCCTCTCTCTCCCCTTCTTCTCTCTCTGCTTTTCTCCCTCCCACATTATCATTCTCTTCAATTCTCTGTGCATCTTGTCCAGTCTCTCTCTCTCTCTCTCTCTCTCTCTCTCTCTCTCTCTCTCTCTCTCTCTCTCTCTCATCTATCTACCTCTGGCTATCCATTTCTCTCTTGGTGTGTCTTTGTCCTCTCTCGGTATCTCTGTCTATCTCTCTCTCTGCCCCTCTATTTCACTAGCTCCCTCTCTCTCTCCCATCTCTCGCCTGTTTCTCCCTCCCTCAGTCTGCAGTTCCCTTTCTCTCTCTCTCCCTCTTTGTCTCTAGCTCTATCTCTCTCCAGCATGAGCCCTGGATGGAACCAGACTCTGTATCTCATATTGTCCTCTAAGAGAGGATTTCCTGATGTAAATGGAATATACAACATTTAATACTGCTGACAGCCTAATGAGTGACACAGTGTCAGCAGACTTCACCAAATGTGTTGGAGGGGGGAGGAAAAGACCCTCTCAAATCACTGCAAACACTGAAGCAGATGAACAAAGGAAATTAAACCAGTTGCATCCAACAGACTTCGAAACACACCCACAAACCTTCCCTGCCCCCTCCTCCATCAGCAGATCTTCACACTTTTGCTAATACCAGCTGGTTCATACACTCCAGAAGTATCACCCTCGCCAGTTCCTGAAACTGAGACTTCAAATATGGGTTAAATCCACTCTGGTCATTAGCCAGACTTTCTGTCCAAGTTTTCCCCTGGATTTTCTTCACCTGGAAAACCTTCATACTTTACACATCCATCATGGGAGAAAAAATACTGCAGCAGCTGGGATGAGGAAGGGAGGAAGGGGGAAACTAGATAAATGTCACCCAGAAACTCATTTTTTTTCTGTTTTAAAAGCAAGCAAAAGGATCAGAAGGACATGGCTAGTCCCAATTCAGCAGTAACTGAGTAAATGTGTGCTCCACAGATTCAGAGAAATATCTGATATTTGTGTAATGTCTTTTGGTGAAGATATCACAGAATGCGAGGTTAATCAGATAATGCTCACAATCTATCCTGAGAGTTTATATGAGTCTGATCTCTACTCAATAACAAGCTGGACAGCTAGAGAAACTGAGGCACAGCTATGTGTCTTGCCCTCCCACTTCCTGTCTCAGAGAAGCATGGAGTTGACAACTGGGATGGGCCCGGACAAAATCCAAGAGGCGAAGCTTGCTAGTGGCACCTTCCTCATTGGCCTTGGGATGGCAGAGGTTTTACACACACACACACACACACACACACACACACACACACACACACACAGTACCCCATGGCTGCCCAGACTCTGTCCCTCTCGCCACCCAACCTCCCAGCTGCGGGCCTCCATCCAAGTAATACTCCCTAAAGCTTAACGTTTCTTCTGGTTCCTGCCTTCTCTCCTTCTTGACTGTGGATATTTATCGCTGGAACTTTATTTCTTCAGGGTCCCATTCTCTTCTAAGGGGTAACCTAGTTGATCTAGACTGAAACCAATCCACGAGAATGGGTTTAATAGTCTAATGTGTTTCCCCTCTAAAAAGGCATCTGTTCAATGCAATAATGAAATAGTGAATAATGAAAATCTAAGAGGACTCTAGTAGTGGGCATTTCAGGCATCATGGTTGGCCAAGAGCAAAATCTTTTGAGGGCAGAGCAGCTGACTGCTCCTGGAAGGGCTAGCTCTGGATGAGCCTCAAGATTCTATGCCCTTCCTGTTGAATTTCTCCACTTCATCATACATTGATCGAGATACAGAGTCTCAGAGTGTGTGCTCCTGGCTGCCAACCTCTCAGAGGAACACATCTTTGTGCACCAGAACTCAACCAGGCGGGTGTTCACTATACAAGAGAATTTGATTTGAAGCAGGCACATCTTGGTACTGGTTTAAAAGGTTCACGTGCTCCAATGCTTTTGTCAGAAGCTGGTCTTACCTGCAAAGCAGCCCTAAGGCTCAGGAACCTAGACAATGTTCTATAAGGCTCCACAAGACTTTTATTGTATACTTGTTAGGCTACAGCTTTAATGCTTTTGGCCCAAAAGCCATTTTGAAACTTCTAGAAGAAAGGGAGTTCAAAATACAACAAAGTTAAAGTAAATTAGCAAGGAGATAAATTCTTAGAGTTAAATTTTTTTTTTCAAAAAGGAAGAAATCATTAGGCTAATACACAAGTGCTCATTTAATCTAGATCTCTATAATAAAAATGATTCATTCAAACACACATTTGTTAAAAATGTTCACTGATTTCCCACTATGTGCCAAGCATTGTGCTAGGTAAAGGGCTCCAAAGGGGAACAAGACAGGCACCGTGGCCCCTCATCTCACAGAGATTATTATTGTCTAACTGGAAAGGCAGACAACCAGGCAAATACAGGAAATACGGCGAATCTTACAACAGAAGTGTGAAAAAAAATACTCAAGACTATATGAAGTCATAGCAAGGACACCTAACTAAATTCAGAAGATGGTGTGGGGAGGAGAAGGATGATGGGAGGGGTCAAGGAAGGCTTTCAAGAATCTCTGGGAACTAAAAACATCAGTAGGGGTTAGCATCTAGAATGCAAGGTGGGTGGAGTAAAGAAAGGTGAAGATGAAAAAGCAAGAGGGCCCGAGAGAAGGATCGTACAAGCTCTGCTAACAGTTTTAACTTTATCCTAAGGGCCATAGGGAACCATTGAAGGCTTTTGAGCCAGCTATTGATGAGATCCAGTGTGACTATGAATTATATCACAATCAGTGCAAAAAGAAAGTCTACATTTTGCAAATATGCCTATTAATACATATGGGGCCCTCAAGGTTGTTAACATTAACTCAAGAAAAGTCTAGAAGGCATCAGATGCAAAAGAGCATGATCAAAGTCTGTCTTACTAAATTGCTTTACAAAACCAGATTCTCTGTTGCAGTTGCAGGGTCTGGCATCACCTGTCTTCTGTCTTGGCAGGGGGTATGATCTAGAAGCATAGAGGCTTGTCTAGATTTGAGGAAGGTCAGATTAATTGGGTTAAAAATATTCACTGTCCTGCATAACATAAGCTACCAATCAGACCAATCTTTTTCTATCAAAGATTCAGTGAGCAAGCCTCATAGCTATCTGGTCCCCTGAAATGGAGCTACAGGAAGCAGATTATGAAGTTCTAACCCAGTACTTGGTGGTCCTATAGTTGGAAGGAGCGCAATAATGACAAACGACCCTAGATGACCATTTGAGCATGGGCTCTGAGAGAAGGACTCACTTACAGACTTTCCAGGGGTCCTTGGTGTAGCCACAGTGAGGGGGTTTCCTGGCAGATATGGCTCACCACTCTCTCGCTATCTCTCTATGCCATCCTCTTGTGAACTAGCTCTGTTAACTTCATCTAATACAGCCTGTTCTGCCTTGTCCAGAAAAGTGGGGGCCCAGGGTCAAGACCAGCCCATGCTTCCTCACCTTGGAGGCTTCCACACAAACCACAGGCACTCCATGACAGCGTTTGATAGAGCCATTGTTAATTGACTCTGTTTTCATTGTTTGTTTGATTTTATAACTAAACTAGTCTCCAAGGAGTAAACTTTCTAGTCCACCATATGTACTATACAGTTAATTATAACACACTCCCGCTCTTACCCATGGACCCTGAACATAAGGATGTTTCTAGTCTACATATGGTGAACAATACTGTTCATGCATTCTACCCTCAACGCATTTCCTAGAGCCCTCACACGGTGGACATTAATGACTTCTTTGGGCCCCTTCTGGTTTCACCAGATGAACAAAAATGAAAATAAGCAGCTGTCATACTTTAACTTAAAAAAAAAAAAGAAAAAGAAATTCGTCAAGCCTACTCCAATTTGGAGAAGAATTTGGCTTACAGAGAGGGGAATCGGCTGCACCATTGATGGCAAAAAGCTCACTTACTAATGCACCACTTCCTGACATTTAATTTGCACAATTTGTCTCTTATTCTCTGGCAACTCTCAGGAGATTTTGGAAGCAGGAAAATAGAAGGCAGAAACATAATAAGCGGTAAGATTAAAAAGTGAGAACACAGGGGGCACCAAGTTAAGAGTCAGATAAGTAACTCCCACACCATGTCTCCCGGCCCATCAACACCTGTTGACACACCACTCGGACCAGATAGGGCCATAAAGGGAACCGAGGGGAAGGGTAGCCAGGAGACAACACATAACAGTAGAACAAAAGCCACTTATGTTAGTTACCCGGCACTTTAGACACCAGAGAACTCATTCTAATCTAAACTGAGATGTGATATATCTGAGAATATTACCATACACCTAGATGGGGAAAATTGCATATTTTCCATCATAAAAAAATATCACAATGTTTTATCTGTGCTTCTGCAATTCAAAAATGACTGAAGCTGTGAACTTCAGATTTGGCAAGATTGTAGTCCTCATTAAGGAAGGGAATGGAAGCCAATTTTAAAGAAAAATGGTTTCCTATTTTTGAGTGTAGAAGGTTGAAACAATGAGTGTTGAGCCCAAGATGAGGAACACTTCCTCTGCTGTTTCAGCTTCCATTTGGATAAAGATTATTAACCAGAGAATAAAACTAGACATGTCTCTTTTTTGTCTTATAAATGAAAACATCTTTCCTGACTCCTTTATTTGTTTATCTTCCACCTTTCTAAATCAAAGTTCGATTTGTTAACATGAAGCTAAGATGTAAAATTCAAACACCTCGAAAATCAGATAATTCATAAAATGACTTTGGCCGGCTTAGGTCTGGGGTAGTCTAGCCTCATGTGTTTTTGGAGTTAAATGGCTGTGGTGCAATATACAGGATGTGCAAAGGACTAAAAGGATACTGTTATAGGAAATGTAACTTTGGAATTTCCTGATTTGACTGCAAAGATTTCAGTCTTAACACTGTGTCAATATTGGTTTTAAATATATACATGTTTGTTTATTGGCACACACACACATACACACAGGAATCACATCCATAAAATGCACCCACATCTGTGGTTAAACACAGCAGCTGTTTAACAGCCCAGTATAACATTCTGAAAAAATTGGGACCTGAATTAAGAATCCCACATCCACTCAAAGCTGTAGTGGGAACTGAGGTCCTATATTAGGAATGCTGTCTTGAGAGCTCTCCAAGCTTCCCCTAGACAGAACCCTTTTGCCAAATTCACAGCCTGTTTCCCAAAATTTGGAAGCGATTATGAAAGACCTTGACTTTATTTCTTGCTCTAATAATTGCATTGTAATAAATACTCTGAAGGCCAGCTTAAAGTACAACCAAGAGGATTTAAAGTCTGCTAAATGTGTACATTAACTGTCCCAAGATCTCTCTGCAACACCTATGAACAAAAAAAGCAGAAGCAATTCAAAGGCTCTGTCCACATAATCGTAAAAGAAAAGGCCTGTCCCAGAGCAAGTGTCCCTCAGGTGCTGGCATAGGAAACTTTTGTTAACATTCCACACCATGGCACCTCCTTGGCTGCACTCCACGTGTTTGATAACCTAAGTAAGAAAAATCTTGGAAATAATAGAGGAAATGCACAGCAATCCGAAATCACACCCATAAATCATCAGGACACACTAGAGCAGGTAATCTTGAATGGAAGGCCACCCTTAGTGATTTTTGCTGTTGACTGAGGTTGTTGGAGACCCTGCCAAGTGATATACAAAAGAGAAAGCATGTCATATTCCTGTCATCTTTAACTGCCCAAATCTCCAGATGCAGAGATGAGACATTTTTATTACAAAATGAGTTTGCAGATTTTTGTTGCTGTTTTCTCACTGAATTTCCTTTTTCTCTCTGTGCACGTGTTTTCTCTTTTCCTGTTTTTTTTTTTCCTAATTTTGCTTTGTAACACATGAGTTAAATCAGTGCATCTTACCCACCCCCTACTACTGCATTTTCCTTCCAACAGCTGCACAATGAATTCCAATTACCCTAGCCTGGCACTCGAGGCCCTCTATAATCTGATTTCATTCATTCATTATTCATCTATTCATATGTTCACTTCTTCATCTTTTTTCCCATTAAATTCATATTTATTAAGCATCTACTATGTCCAAGGTATAATGATAGAGATTGGAAATATATGAATAAGATATGTTATCTAATCAAGGAACTTCGAGTCTAGCATGAAGCATACACAATAACTATTAATTATAGCACGGTAATAAGGCCCAGGATGGAACAATGGATGAGGCACTGTGGGACCATAGAGAGCAATGTCCCTAACTCTGCTATAAAGAGGATGCAAGGTGTGAGCTGAGGTTCACAGCCTGAGTAGGAATTTCTCAAAGGACATGCAAAACGAGGTGACATGGGCTATTACAAGTAGAGGGAACTGTGTGAGCAAAGTCACCAGGTGGAGAAGACAAAGATGGGGAGGGTGGGAGAACCCAACATCTCAATATGACCCACACCTGTGATGGGTGGAGCAGGGAGGTGGGGCTTGAGATACCCAAGAATTGAAAGATTGGCAGCAGTCAGTCCACATAGGGCCAGGAAAGCTCTACTAGAGAGTTTGGATTGTTTAATCATTTGGTAGACACTGAAAGACTCTAGTTAAGATTCTGGATCTATTTAATCTAGAAAGATTCTAGTTAACTTGTATTTTTGTGAAATCACTCAAGTGGAGCAACCTGGAAGCTGTGCCTAAGGAAATCCATCTCCCTCATTTCTTACCATTCTGCCTTTCCCAAAGCCTACTCTGTTCAACTAATGCAGCAAATAGGAACTATTTCTCCAATCCTGGTGTACAAGAAACAAGCCTACCTAAATTTTAATACAAGTCCCCTTTTCTCAGAGAATCCAGGGTTCTTCTCCCCTTTCCCAAGATTCTAAATTCTTACACAGTGAGGGCCTGGAGAATCTGACAGCTCTTGCATTTCATCTTCTCCACACTTTTGTGGGGGACATGCCCTGTGCCTTTATAAATGCCCTAAAGCATCAGACTCATCACAGACGATGAAACCAATTCCTACTGAACAAAATGGTACTCTTCCTTCGTAAAATCCTTGCTCTCTACTGAAGGCTTGAGCTTCTGCATTCAAACAAGTTCCCAGGTGATGCCAATGCTGCCGGTCCATGGCCCACACTTTGAGTAGCCGGGATCTGCATGTTACTCATGTTCTATTTTCCTGAGAGATGTCTTCTCTATTATTAATCTATTGTTTGGGTTTTTTTCTTAATTATTCAGTTATTCACATAACTCAAGAATATTAGCTCTTTGAAGGCAAAGAATATGCCTTCCACATTCTTGCACCTCCCAGGAAATCTTAACTACTCAGTAACTGATAGCTTATGCTAATTGATTTGCTGACTCTGTGCTTCATGCTGCTTTTAAGCTCTTTACTGGCTGGCAGCTATTCTGAGGATTCAGTACAAACTCTTCAGATCATGCCGAAAAACTCACGTGTGACCTGGCCCCTGTTCCCTCTCTAGCCTGATCTCTTCCATGCCCCCACGTCCTGCTCTGTGTCCCTGCCATCACATATGGGGTGCTTTCTTTTTCCTATGAGGGCTCTGGAAGAATACTTGGCTATTGTGCAAGAAGCTGCCTCACATGAGGACTCTGAGGAGTTAAGGAAAGGGTGGGAAATATGTCCTATTTCTTTTCCCCTCACCTACTAGCCCAGATAAAAGGCTTTCCATAACTCAGATGTAGGCATGGCCTCTCCTCGTATCCGAGGCAACAAGAAGCTGAACCACGTAGCTCAAGGATTGGACAGCCCCTTCTTTCATCCCTGAGGTCCTCTGTCCTCTTTCCTATTTTTCTTTTTCATCCATGAACTGAATAACATCAGCTTTGGTTATGTTCTTCCATCCTCTGATCTAACTTCTGATTACTTTTCTCTCACTACATTTTTATCTTTGAGAATTTTGGTTTTTTCTCAGAATATCCATCTGTGGCCTTTCTTTCTCTTCCTTCATTAGTTTTTCTTCTAAGCCTTCATTCCT
The DNA here is from genome assembly GCF_057802395.1 of Ceratotherium simum simum. NCBI lineage: Eukaryota > Metazoa > Chordata > Mammalia > Perissodactyla > Rhinocerotidae > Ceratotherium > Ceratotherium simum. Next base: position 44,395,758 of record NC_141913.1, read on the forward strand.
AGCTCTCCCTTTTCTTTTGACTCCTGTGTTCAACTGCCCTGATGGCAATTTGGTGTGTGGTTGACAATGAACAGCTTTCCCTTCCTAACTGGTCAAGGTGTATACTTTGAGTGTATACTTGGCTTTCAAGTTTATTCTTCTTATACCAGCTAACATTCTATAAAATTCGACATTACATCTTCATGGCCTCCCACACACCATTTAGCATGTCTTCATCTCTTTCCTCATCTTAATTGAAGCCTGTTGCACTCACATGTACAAATTAAAACAAATTTTACATACGTTCCTTTTATAGTTCCTGGCGATCTGCACGTGAGCATGGAAGTGAACAAAACACCTGAGGATATTCAAGTCTACAGCTGCGACCTGCTCCAGACCCCTACACGGGGTTTGCTGACAGGCAGCCTGAGTGGTCTCAAGGCTGGAATCCTGAAAAGTACTGCACCTGCTGGGGGAATTGATCCAATCAGAGCTTGTTTAGAGGAAAAGCGACATCAGTGAAGATCTCCTGCCTTATCAGGTTGTGGATTGCTTTCCCATAAGCCATTAAAATCTAAAGATTCATTAGAAACTTAAGGGAAATCCTCACCCAGCTGCTTTCTCCCCTAAACGACTTGCCTATTGTTAGATTGGTGGCTTAGGGCTTGGCGTGAGGGTTTCATCCAGATGTGATGGGCTTCAGGCCCCAGCACACTTTTCCTTTTAAGTGGTGGTCTGGTACCTGCCATCAAAAGACAGAAAGCAAGAGTGCTTTTAAGCTCTTTAGAGATATTAGCATATTGCTCAAATGTCCTCTTGGGCAGATTTCTGTTTTCCTTATGCATTAGATTAGCATGCTAAGGATATGCTTTCTCATGAAGAGTGAAGAAGAGTTGACACCTTTGGCAGGAATGGCCAAGTTCTGTTAAATCAGGATGCTCTGTGGGGTAGCTCAGCATATTAGCCTGGTTCATAATCATAAGCCCAAAGAAATTACATGGAACCCAAAGGAATCCAGCTGTGGTCCGCCAAGCATTTTAATCAAAACTGTGAGCTTTGCTCTTCAGCAATCACACTGTCCTCCGTGGAGACTGTAATGTTCAGCGGCAAGAAAGCTACCATTGCCATGTAGGTGTAAAGAAATGGGAAACAACTAAGCGAAACTGGGAAGTCATCAGAGATGCAAACAGGAAGGTCGCTGGATACGAGGAGAAGGACAGTAGGAAGGAAGGCCACCAGGCATCCAGAACTCAGATGCCTGCTATGGCCTGTCACTTTGGAAAGAATTTTGACCATTATTTAAACTTTATAATAACTTTTCCATGCATTAAAAATGTCTTATAATTCAAGGCCCCACTTGCATATAGAAATTAAAACGTATTGATCCACGGCTTCCTTTACATTTCAACTTAAGGATGACAGAAGGAAGGAGCTGCATTTTCTTTATATCACTTTCCTGCAAAAGAGGAAGAATACAAACACAGGTGCTTTAAAATTTTCAAGGTGCAAACTAAATTACACGATGCCCAGGAGTGTGCAGTAGCATTTCTTTGTTTGAGCATGGAATAAAAGACAGATAATTAGGAAATTGGGAGTCTATTAATTTTCCAAATTTACTCATGCAAGAACCACTGAGCTATGGTGATATTTGCTTACCTCGTCATTATGCAAAAATATATTAGCTAATTATTTTGACTAATGCAATTAAGATATGCATATTTAGCATAAACCATGCAATAGAAATGTTACAGTCAGCAATTGCTGGGTTGCGCTCATGGGTAGCAGAGAGGCAAAAGTCCCTGCTCAGTCTCCAATGGTAAGCCACAAGATTGCTACAACTCTGCCTGCACTGTTATTATTAGTTTGGTTGCAGTAATTAATTTACTTTATAGCATGACTAGGTGGCACAGCTAGCAGTGGTATTAATTTTTGTTATGAGACACCTGAAGATGTCAGCTTCTGAGCAGCAGCGTCTGCACCTTTAATTGCCTTAATCAGTGGAAATGCAGTATCTCTTTCAGGGATCCAATTAAGAACGCTATTGTTATTTTTCTTTTCTCTCTAACTCTTACTAATGAATATAGGGGCTCGTGAAAGTTAAGGTGATGGCAGTAACCAAGAGGTGCATCCTCTCTTCTTAACCCTGGGAACTGAGCCTTGAGCTCCTGAATGACAGAACGAGGCTTTTGCTGAGTCTCCTTGGGCTCCCTCATTCCATAGGTTCTCGTCACTCAAAATGTGGTCAGTGGACTGGCCTGGGCCCACCCCAGACCCTCCGAATCAGAGTCTGCATTTTAACAAGATCCCAGTGATTAGTACGCTCGTTGAAGTTTGAGAAATGCTGCTAGAGAGAAGGGGCCAGCACCAGCCTCCCACCTAAATGAAGTTGGAATGGTTTAATCAGCAGTGTGATTTGAGAGTATGCTGGGAAGGAACCCATGGACAAACATATGAACTCCAGTGCCTACCGTTTATTCCTTTGCATTTGGAAGCATTTCAACCTATGGGAGTTTCATAATAAAAGTCAAACGCTGCTAAGAGAGATGAAGACTTTTCTCCACTCACATTTTACCCTGTGGCAGCTGAGACACCAGAAAAGTGAAGGAGGGAAGATGCTGGAGGGAAAAGGCCAAGAGCAGAAGAGGTTTGGGGAAAGGGTGTAATGAGGATGACGCTCCCACCTCACAGTTCTGCTGCAGAGCCGGGCCTCCCGTGGGTTTCTTCCTGGGATCCAGTGTGATCCTGACCGAGGACGTCAGCCAAGTCCTCTTAACAGTGTGTCCTTCACCTATAACTTGTGGCATGTTCCCCACAAACTCCATCAGTTGGTCCCAGATCTCTCTCTCCTTAGGTCTTTCTCCCTTTGTCCTTACACAGGAAGAGTTATATGGGTCATGTTACAGCCTTTGTGTTAGTCAGATTTCAACTTTCCAAAACTTTCCTTTCTGGCTTATCCTGACTGCCTCTCTCTTCTCTATTCACCCACATTTCATGGCAACTTATCCTACTAGAAAACACCATAGAGACCTTTTATTCCCACTTCTGGCCACAAGCTGGCCCTGCATGATTCACGCTAGTGTATCCAACATTTGGACCCCTTCATTTGTATCTCCAGTCCATGTCCAGTTACTGAAAGTTTGTGTCTACAAAGTCAAGCTCTGTTTATTGTTACCTTACCAGCTTCTGAAATTATCTAGGCCAGCATAGTTTAGGAATCAATGGGGTGCCCATTAGCAACAGTGAAAGACAGACTCCTTTGCTAGTGGAAGCAGCAGGACCAGTGAGAAAAATAGAAGTATTCATACTTTCTATACTTGACGTATAGAAAAAACTACTTTATAAGCTCCTGTCATGAGCTGAATTGTGATCCCCCAAAAATTTCGTGTTGAAGTCCTAACCCCCAGTACCTCGGAATGTGAGCATATTTGGAGATAGGGCCTTCATAGAGGTGATCAAGGTAAAATGAGGTCATTAAGGTGGCCCTAATCCAATATTACTAATGTCTTCATAAGAGGAGGAAATTTGGACACAGACACACACAGAGGGAAGACGATACGAACACATAGGGAGAAGGTGGCCATCTATAAGCCAAGGAGAGGGGCCTGGAACAGATCCTTCCCTCACTGTCCTCAGAAGGAACTAACCCTGCTGACCCCTTACTGTCAAATTTGTGGCCTCCAGAATTGTGAGACAATAAATTTCTGTTTATTTCTATTTCTGTTAAGCCACCCAACCTGTGGTACTTTGTTATCCCAGCCCTGGAATACTAATACAGCTCCTTAATAAAACAAGACATTTTGTTCACAAATCTATCCCCTCACAACATCTAACATAATAATAGGTGTCATGTAGTAGGTGTTCTATAAATACTCATTGAGCGAATGAATGGGTGAATAAATGGATGCGTGTGTGAATGAATGATTTAGAGAACAATCTCCAGATCTTTAAGATAAGATATTTCTTCTTTATTTGGGCCTGATGATTCTGTGGCATGTGTGTGATATGATCCCTCCCTCCCAAGCGGAAACAAAAGCTGATCCCTCAACAAATTCCCTGGAGAAAAAAAATGCTAGCTCTGGGGCCCCTCTTTCCAGCCACAAGGGGCTTTCGTTGATCCTTCAAGGAGTCTCCGGCATCCCAAGGAGCATGAGTCAGCCACGTGGCAAACATATTTGTTTTCCCATATTAGTCATATATTTGATAGAGTGTATAGCAAATGTATGTGATAACATAGAATATATTTTAAAATTACAAATTTGGACAGCTGTCATGACATTTGAAAGAGTACATTAAAAATGTTGCTATAACCATTTTTAAATGCCATGCCGAATGGCTAAATTTGTCAGCCTTTCCACATATTTTATATTTGCTTGTTTGTTTTGATTTTAAAAAGAGAGCTCACCAGGTGATTTCTGGGCAGTTGGTCAATATTAACGAAAACTCCGCTTTGTAGAAGCTAAATAAAAAGTGAGTCTAAGATGAACCCTGCAAACTCCACCCAGTTTGTCCTATTTCATAGCCTATCTTGAGCAAAATAGATAAGAAATTATCAGGAACTAAGGGGGAGATTTAGCAAACAGGGTTGGCAGAACAACAAGAAAGCAAAATTTGGAGTTCAGGAGTTGGCATTTCAAACGTGTGATTGGGTTGAGGTTGGCACCGTGTTGCATGTGCCCTGTCCAGTGGAGGGATAGTCGCTGCTCAGCTCTTGTCAATTTTTGTCATGAGAGAACACAGACCTAGAAAAGAAAACCCAGAAATGCAAATTTCAAATTAAAAGGACCTCCCCACATTTTCAATTGTAACTTTTTAAGAACACTACACAAAGCCAAATTAAGCATGTCAAGAGGCCAAATGTGGCCATGGGCTGCCATTTTGAAAACTTTGCATTATTTAATGCTCAAAAATCCTGGAAATCAGACCAAAGGATTTCCATACCACACTACTTTCTCACCACACACCTATCCTAAGGAATTTGGCTTTGGGGCTACCTTATATGTGAAACTGCCTTTAAGTTAATTTTATATACTATACATATATTTTAATATATTCTGTAAAACTCTCATAGGGGAGAAACAAGCTTTGGCACAGATAACTCAATTTATTGTTGCGGGGGGAGGTGTTGGTTTTATTGGCAATTGCAAGATGTGTCTTCCTGATTTTACTTAGATTCAATCAAAATATTAAAATTGGTTTGCTTTGTCTGAATATCTAAGAGCTGAGAGAGAAGAGTGTAGGCCCACATGCATGATGGTGGCAGAAGGAAGATTGCTCAGAACCCGAAATTTGCTTCGGATCACCAAGTGTCAATTGTATTGTGGCAACGTTAAGTTGTCCTTTGGAACTAAGCTAATCCTTAAACTGTGTGCATATCCAAAACATTAGCTATCTGCTGTCAGGCCTTTATGTGCCACATGCTGAGTTAATTAACACAGAGATGCTTGATACTGGAACCCTCCAGAGGGGAAAACAGAAAGACGCCAGGGCCTAAGAACAGACAGAACCCTTCGGGGGATGGAAAACACAGGGGTCTGTTCAGTTTTTATTTCTTTCTGCTCTTGTGATACAAGGTCAATGGGTTAGCCAACCCCATTTCTGTTCCATTGTCTGTTGTAATTCCCAGGAAGACATCCTCTACGAATAATGAAGCCTTACTGCCTTCCAAAAATTAAACATCCAAACTCCCAACATTCCCTCTATGATGGTCAAAGTGAAGAGTTCATCGGAAAGAAGGCTTGCCCTACAGGACAATAGCTTTCTCCTCAGAGCCCATTACAAAATGTTGTCAGTCATCTCTACTCATAATTTCATCCTTATAAATGCATTTATATATTTTAATGGAAACCAGGCCCAAAGTGTTACATTTTTATACTGTGGTGAATATATGTACACACATAGACATACAGATGTCTCTTCTTTTGTAGTTCTAGGGGCTAGTTACCAGAGAAAGTCATTCTATCATTCCCCTACCTCTAGAATATAGGGGCAGTGTGTCTCTGAGGCTCATGCCCAGAAGTCATGACACAACGCGGGGCAGCATACCAGTTGAGGAAAGGTATGTGGCAACCAATGGCAAATATTTCAATAAGACTATAAGGGCCAAGAAACCTCTTCTGGACTGGCTAGCAGCAATAGAGATGGACAAGAAAGAAACAAGAGGGAGATACTCTGGAAAAGGAAGAAATAAGACTTGGAAAGTAACTAAATATAATGTCAGTGTGTCACTGAGGTCTCAAGCAGGGATACTGAGGAAGCCAGTGCAGGGAAAGAGAGGGAGCTAGAGAAGCTAGTGGAGAGGAAAGGGCTAGCACGGTGGCCAGTCACCAGCTGTGGACTAAGACAGACTTGACTCTTAGGCATGTGACCCCAGGGAACCCCTTTGACTCTCTGCGCCACAGTTTCTTCAACTAAATTATTAGGAATGATGACAATATCTTTATAGGGTGGTCATAAGGATGAGAACAGAAAATGTACATATCAGAGGCAGTAGAACATGGCATTTAAAAGCACTGACTGGAGTAGACAAATTTCTTTCCCCATTATGGTTATTTCCATAATAACCATTTAACTTTGGGCGAGTTATTAAAGGTCTCCAGGCCTCCCTTTCCACATATGTAAAACTTAAATGATAATAATAGTACTTTCCTCATTAGTTTCTTGTGAGATGAAATAAGATAATATATATAAATCACTCCAACCAGAGCCTGATATATAGTAACTACTCAATGTGTAGTAACTGTTATTAGGCAGAGTGCTTAACACAGTACCTGGAATAAAATAAAAGCTCAATTAACAAGAACCATGATGATGTTGCTGATGATGTGTAGACTTGTGTTCAAATAATGCTGTAAGGGAACATCAGTAAGGAAAGACCACTCGACATAGATACAGAAATGAGAAACAAGCCACAGAATAGCAATGACAACCAGTGTTCCACTCCACCCAGAGTGAGAACACAAGTGACCACCCTGGCTCATGAGACACAGGCCGGGCTGGATCACCATGGCCGTGTCCCTCACCCTTGGCATTGACAGTTCTCAGACACAGGCTACAGACTGAGTTTCCGAGAACCATATCAAAGCACCACAGTGTAATGATGGAGAAGCATCTCAGACTCGACCAACACCTGCCCCGCCAGACATCATGGTGCTTGTCTCCCCTTAGAATTCCTGCATCTTACCCCACAACACCCCTACTACTGCCGCCACCATCATTTTGGCTAATTTTGCATTAGCCATGTGGACTGTCGGATGGTTTCTGCTGTATTTTGTTGCCCTTTCAAATATTTCTTAAATAGAAGATTGTACCATCTGCTGGACAATCTGCCTGTGTGCTATCTCACCTATCACAGCGTGGATTCCATCCTGTGAGGGAAGGAGTGAGGAAGCGAGGAGAAGCTGTTTGCTAGAATGCTGCCTCTGACCGTCCGTAGCCCCATTGTCACTGGTCTGTTCCCTCTCTCCCAGTGGCCTGGTTCTGCCTGCACAGCAGTCAGTTTCTGTGTGCTGAGCAGATGTTTCTCCCACTCGATCCATGGCCAGGCTATTACTCACGGGGCTTCAGGGAGCAGATGTCTCCGTAGATAGACCTTTCTGATCTGTGCTGACATTTTACCTACATAAGCATCAAAAGATGGTGCAGCTACCCTTCACACGTGGGACAGAGAGAGGCTAAGGCTCAAACTCCACACACAAAGTCTCTGCTCTACCAAGTAAAAAGATTGACTCAAGATGCTCAGAATATTGATGGTACCTAAAGAAGGAAGGCATACACAGATATACTGGGAAAAAAAATATGTGTGTATATATATATATATCTCATATATCATATACCTCATGGACCACCTACACAGAGGCTTATGGCATATTTACCTTTTATTCTGCTCCAGGAAACAACAATGACGCCTGGGCAGAAATGGAGAGTTGATGTTTTTGCTTTAGAAGATGACACTATCAACGGTAGCATCAAGACTTGAGAACATTCTCATTGGTAAGCCTTGTTTGATGGGAACAAAAGCAAACTCTCCAGATTTGTTCTCCATTTGGGGATGAGCAATGGGGTCCCAATGAGGCCCATGGCAGAATACCAAATACTGCAATTGCCAAGTGGTCAAGAATAGGAAATCTAGAACCAAACTGCCTGGGGTTGGACCCAGACTCTACCTTCTAGTAGACATGTGAGCTGGGGCAAATTACAAAACCTCAATCTCCTCATCTGTAAAATGAGTGTAATAATACTACCTACTACAAAGAGTTGTTTGATTCAAAACCCTTTATAGTGCTTCCTAAATGCCAGACACTCTCCCAAACACTTTATAAATCAGCCAAGGAATAGCTCCCCCTTTTCCTAAATGGAATCATGGCATAGCCCCAGTGCCCATTCTGAACTTATGTTAACATTTGCATCCCATTACTCATGTGACCAGACAGTCAACATCTCACACTCCTGTACTGAGAAGCCTCAGGGTGGGCTCCCTTTCCTCCCATACCACATGGATAAGGGCTGCAGCTAGGCCACTCCATGCCTCCCACTGTCTCTCCTTTGTTACTTGAAACAAGGCAGGACATGAGCAATTTATCACATTAACAGGTAATTTACTCTACACCATTCCAGTTTAACATGGCATCTGCCCAGTTGCCTAATGCAATTTCTCCCAATATTCCACTGAAGTGCACATGTAGACACATAATAAAAGGAAAACTCACCATAAAACCAAAAACGAAGTTCAAGAGATGACCTATGGTCAGAATTCTAATTCTGCTAATTATGGATTTATCCTAACTACAAGGCTGGTGGAACCGGAGGTAGTAAAACCATTAGGTCTGCCATACTTTGTCTCGTGAACTCGCTTAGCTCCATCCAGCCAAAAGTCAGTCAGAAAATTCTGTTTCTCCACTAGTACCTTCTCCCGCTTCTCCTCACCTCTACCCACTCATACCAAAAAACATGGTGGCTGTTTCTCTCATTGCACAGGTGATATTTGTGAAATAATAATTTGAGCTAACATTTATTGAGTAGTTACTATGTGGCAGGCACTCTGCCAAGTACTTCATGTATGTTAATGTATTTAACACCCACAACAACCCAATGGAGTAGGTATTCCATTATTAGCCTCATTATTAAGTTGAGGAAACAGAAGCACAGAAAATTTAAGTAACTTCATCAGATCTTATAGTTAATAAATGGCAAAATGAGATTTGAACCCAGGCATTCTAGCTCTAGAACTTGGGTCTGTAATTGCTATATAGTCTCAGTTATTCATCATTCCTCATATTTCTACACCTATACAGAGACTAAAATTTAAAAATTTATATAAGAAAGCAGGTGGAACTCATGATGCAAATTGCATTGGGAAAAGCATAGTCCCTGCAAGGAAAGGAATATGGACAATGGAGGGAATGCAGATAGACTTAGTTTCAGCATATACTTGTAAGTCTAGGTTTTCCTCTACTTTATGGGTTCAGAGTGCAAGAGAAATAGGCACTGAGAGTAGGAGGGGATCTCTCTTTGGCCCATCGAAGCCTCACTAAATGATGGCCAGCTCAATAGTGGAGTCCGGAACATCAACCTGCCCTCTTACTTAGATTTCAACCAACAATGGATGACAGATAGAATCAGGGGAAAATCCACATACTTTTATTTGTTTGGCAAATGGTCAGCCAGGGTTTATTTGGCCTTCTTTGAGGTTAAGTAAAAAGACAAATTATACATACAGACAACAGAAAATACTGAAAATTAAAAGCAATGGACATTATCCTAAAGACTAAGAGGAAAAGAAAATATGAAAATGATTTATTATAAGGACAAGAAGAAATTTTTATTTCTTCAATATCCTTAAAAGAATTGGAGAAGTCGTGATGTCTATGAAACAGCAGCAAAATGTAGACTAGATTGACATGAAAATTGAGCTGGACACCACAAGGAAGAATTGCAAGAAAACTAAGTTTGCAAAGGCAAAATAAAATCTAATTTAGAGTCAGTAAAGAGCAGATCTGACACTGTCAAAAATAAAGTCAGTAATGTGGAGAACAAACCAGAAAATTTATTCTTTTTTTTTTCTCTTGTGAGGAAGATTAGCCCTGAGCTAACATCTATTACCAATCTTCCTTTTTTGCTTGAGGAAGATCGGCCCTGAGCCAACGTCTGTACCCATTTTCTCTATTTCATATGTGGGATGCACCACAGCATGGCTTCATGAACAGTGCGTAGGTCTGTGCTTGAGATCCGAACCCGCGGCCACTGACATGGAGTGCACAAACTTAACCACTATGCCACCGGGCTGGACCCCAGAAAATTCATTCTTAATGCTAAGGGAAACGGCAGAGATAAAAATGATGAAAGCTAATATGATCCACAGGGCAGAACATGTAGCTAGAACTTAGGAATCCAGCTATTCCAGAAAAACAAGAGAAAACCAGTGCCAAAGAATAAGCAAAGATAAAATTAAAGTTTCCAGGACTAAGTTTTCATGCTAAAGGGGCCAATCCAGGCAAAAATCAAAGAAAAGAAAGAAAAATTAAAGAGTGATAGAGCATAAAAGAAAGAGAACGTCAGAGATGAGAGAGCTGGAGAATAAGAGAGAGAAACTAAGAGAAAGTGAGATCCAGAGACAGCAAAGGGGCAGAAAAGAACAGAGAAAGTAATGCAGGATTACAATCAATTGATTAATCGTTCAAGCATCAAGCATCCCCACAGAAGAAAGATGTTACTCTCTGTGGTGGACCCAGTTGGTCCCTGCTCACATCCCCTTCTTCTTACCACTTCTGTGTGGGCAGCCTGACTTCCAGCTGCCAACTTCTGGGATTCTTTTCATCAGGCCTCTCTCTGACCCTAGAGCTGTTCTGCCTGCCCTTAAAGATATCTGCAAGTGCTGGGGAATCAATAACTTCCAGGAGCTGGGTTCAACCAGCAAGAGGCAGGATTTGGTGATTCAATACCCTGGCTCCCTCACTTCTCCAAGAGAGTAACTTTGGGAAATGTGTTTTTCACTGACTTCCAGAATTAATCCAGCATGATTAAAGTTCCGGGTGTATACGGTGGTATCTGGCTGGATAACGCACTCTTAATAACTTGCCCTTTATCGGCTGCTTTCTTCCCTGTTTTATCTCTCCAATCCCTTAATTTCACCTCCCGAATAAACTACTTGCACATGAATCCTTGCCTCAGCGTTTAATCCTGGGGGAATTCAAAATAAGACAACCGCACTGGAGAACTAAAATTAGGCCTGATTGCTCTCAAACGCTGAATGTCGGAAAACCAAGGTGCAAGGGCTTATCCAGGTTTGAAAGGAATGATTTAGGGCCCAGGAATTTAATGCTCGGCCAAGTTGTCACTCATATGTGGCTTTTACAGACTTTTCCCAACTAGGCAAGAGCTCAGAAAATTCTCTTCTTTGAAGCATTACTTGAAGACTACCTCCAGCCTTTAGAAAGAGGAATCAAAGAAACTCCAGAATGGGGAAATTGTGATATTCAATGTTTCTTAATCCTAACCAGACATGCTTCTCACAGTTCACAGTTTTACTACTATGCTGTTACCTGGGAGATTTTTTTAATCAGATTTCTCATGTTTTATATTTTTAAGCCTGTTATTCAAAGAAGGACTTCCATAATGGAATTCCTAACTTGAGCAGGGTGGGATAGTAATAAAAATAGCTAACATATTTGAATGCTCACCAGGAGTTAGGCACTGTGCAGTATCTCATTTAATTCTCACAATAATCTATTGAGATAGGTGCTATTATTACCCTGAAAGAGGAAACTGAGTCACAGAGACGTTAGCTTCCCCAAGATGACATAGCTTGTAAGTGGCTGAGTGGATTCAGAAATTGCAGCCTGGCTCCAGAGTTCTTTCTCTCAATCACTATGCTTGCCCTTTGTAATCCTTCAAGGGAATTCCCAAATATAAGCCTCAGTTTACTCTCTCTCATTCTATCACTGGCCATTAAGAAGGAAGACTGTAGAGGGCATCAGAAAATACTGCCAGATGTTTTCCCCCTCATCTTATCTTTCATTTAAATAGTTCCAGTGCAATGTAGGGGATGTTTGTGTTGGCTGGAAAGATGATCTTCTGTTGGGTAATAAGCTATTTTCAAAAGCAACCTCAAAATGGTCACCAAACTGGTGAGTCACTCTTTTCTAGAGCAGCACTGTTCAATAGAACTTTCTGCAATGATAAAAATGTCATCTGTCCAATATGATACTTAATAGCCACATATGACTGTTGAGTACTTGAAACGTGGCTAGTGAGACTGCGGAAGTGGATTTCTCATTTTACGTAATTTTAGTTGAAGATGAGAATTGAAATTTAAATAGCTATATGTGGCTGATGACTACCATATTGTACCACGCGGCTCTAGAACCCTTAGAATCAGGAAGGTCTTCCAGGCTTCAGTCTCCAGCATCCTCAATTTCCACGGCACCGACTTCAGAAATTCTGCCATTAACAAAAATTGGGGCAGAAAAATTGTTCCAACAATCTCAAAATAGGAGATGAACCCCATCCAGAGTGTTTATGGCTCTTAAGGAGGCACACACATGCTCCTGTCTCATCAGTTTTGGTGGCTTTGCTCCCAAGATGTTGCTGGTGCTGCCAGCAATCTCTCTGGAAAAGCCCTAATGCAATGGTTTCCAAACTACGTTCTTCACCCTAGCGTTTACCACACCGCCTCAGAGATTCTGCAAACATTTAATTTGAATTGCATTTTAAAATGTTTAACCACTCTTAAACAGTAATTTAAAACACTCAAGAGATATAAGCAAATTTGAGACCATTAACTGTAACCTAGTACTCACAGGTTAACTTGTTTTTATGCCAACTTTGCAACCTCAGTTCTCTGGCCATCCCCTTGGAAACAGAGACTGTTCTGAGATTACAAGGTAAATTAAATAAAAAAGAAAAAAACTTAATGATTTTCCTTTACCTAAACATCTGTATCAGAATTGTCTCCATATTCTGTAACCAAAACAACAATTCATAAACAGAGAGAGTAGAATTGGAGGATGAGGCTGTTATAATGTGGCAACAGTCATCCCTAATTCCCAATTTCAATTTTTTGTGTTCAACCAAACAGCCTCAGAATTCTCTTTGAGTGCCTCTAAAATACACAAATTAAGTTTAAAATTATAGTTGCATAAATTTGTAAATTACAAAATAAATTCAAGGTACTCAAATGTTCCTTTTGCTGCTTTGCATACATAAATATCAAGTAACGTTATCTTTGGAAAAGAAAATATTTTACTGCTTAATAAAAAAGTTTGACAATCACTGAGCATAACGATGGAGGGTCCAGCAGGTGGTAAGGTGACCTCTTCATGCCCCCATTGAAGCGTTCTTTCCACTCACCCACCTTGAGTTGGGTCTGTGCTAGGTGGTGCAGGACAGAGAGAGAAGTGACAATATCTTAGATTTCAAAGCCAGGAGAGAGGCCAAGTGATAATAATTAGCATTGTCTTGTCACTGTGCTTGAAACCAAGCACAGAGGACTTTATTTGACCTTACAAAGAGTCTTACTGTGTTTGGTCATTCAGCATCTTCTCGAGGAGTGCTTACTGAATACCTGCAGACCATGATGAAAAGCAACAAAACCCACCTCGGGGACATTGAGTCCAGATGCCTGAGTAGTCGCTAAGGCTCTAACCATGCCTCTCTCTCTCATCCAGCTTATTTCTATTTTCTTACCTTTAGAACTAATTTTCCTCTGGGGACCATACACAATTTCGGTGCCTGCCTGCCTTTTTAAGTTGACGAATGACTGTGACAATTGCTGTTGCATTTTTAAACATATACAAAAAGTGAGGCCAACGACATTAAGACTGCAGTTGGATTTCAATATTTTAAAGAACATTCCAACGGGGACTTCATTTGGTGAATGTCTGTAAAAATCAAGAATAGAGGGGAAAATGCCTCTGCTATAGAACTTGAGAGTAAGCATCCAGAATGATGAAAAGTCACCCCAGGAGGGAAATGCACTAAACTATGGTTCACCCGTGTGAGTGAACTCTCCAACAGGCTGATTTCTTCTGCTTATTTGATCCTTGTCCACACTTGCTTATTGTAGGATAATTTCTCTAACCACCTTTTCTCCCACAACACTCTGAAAAAAAGAAAAAGGGAAAAAAAGCCTGCTTTAGTTTACAGCTAATTTGCTGTAAGCACATAGCCCAGCTGCTCACAATGAAGTAAAAGAGGAAATGGGAACAGAGGGAACCTTCTAATGAAGGAGGCTGGGGGAGCGGTAGGAGACGGAAGAAAGGGCTAGATGCTATTTGTATGATTAAAGACAAGCGAAAACCAGTAGTAAGCAGATATGTTCATCTTGAGCCTAAGAAAAGAGAACTAAGAGATAAAAAATTACTGAAGTGCAAACAATTTGTTCAAGATGTATTAACTGGCCAAAAGCAATGTCTCCCACCTTTCCAGGATACAAAGCTAAATTTTGGATTTCGCTCTTGAATGTGTGTTATCATTGGCCCATTATTTGTAGACAAGGGATAATTCTAAAAACAGATGTTAAAAATTTGCAATTCTGTAAAAAAGGGTTCAGAGAAGTGGGTTTAATTGATTACATGGGGAAACATTCTGATGAAATAATTCGGGGGCCATTGGGAGAACGACATCCTAAACTTCTGAGTTAGCAGACTGCGTGCCGCATTCTTACAAAATATTTCCTTTTAAAAATAGGAAAGAGCACATTCTTTATTGCATGCTCTGCTTTCTGCCAACTCAGCACACACACGACCCCCCCCACCCCCACCCCAGGGAGACCTCCTCTAAGTCTTTCCCCTGGGGGCCACATCAGAATGGGGTACATTTATATTTTTGTACTTTTTGAAACTGCAGAATGCCATATTCATATGGAAATGAAGAATTTCCTGAAGTTTCAGCTCTCCTAATGTAACCCGTTATGGGGGAGCGGGGGACGCTTATGAGCTAGAAGAGAAAATAAATAGGCTTTTGTTTTGTTTTGTTTTTGTTGTTTTATTTTTGTGAGGAAGATCAGCCCTGAGCTAACATCCATGCCAACCCTCCTCTTTTTGCTGAGGAAGACCAGCCCTGAGCTAACATCTATTGCCAATCCTCCTCCTTTGTTTTTCCCTTTTTTTCCCCAAAGCCCCAGTAGATAGTTGTATGTCACAGTTGCACATCCTTCTAGTTGCTGTATGCGGGACACGGCCTCAGCATGGCCGGAGAAGTAGAGCGTCGGTGTGCACCCGGGATCGGAACCCGGGCCGCCAGTAGCGCACGCACTTAACCGCTAAGCCACAGGGCCGACCCCTAAATAGGCTTTCATATTCAGCTTTAAATAAATGTACTGAATTGGTCTCTATGATAACAGCACCACCGTAATTAATTTGAGCCTGGCCTTCTCATTTGTCAGTGAGAGCAGGCTGCCGTGCTCTTGGGCCTCTGTGAAATGGTGAAACAATCAGCCCATCGTCCCGTTAAAGCCTGCGGCTCCTCCGTGTCTTCCCCTGGCAGAAGCTGAGCCCTGATTTTCCCCTGGCCCAGCTGGGGGCTGCGCTCGGGCTGGCCTCAGAATCCTCGTTCTGAGGATTGTTTCCGCATCAAGGGAGCTCCTTGTCCCACCTCGTATCCTGCAGCGTTTTTTTGCCTGCTGATCTTCAGAGGAAACCAACATTTTTAGTCGCTATTTGATAGCAACGACTGGGAATTCTGAGTCCTTAGGTTTAATGCCACTTAGTAACTTGGAATAATTCCTTGATCCTCAAGTTGGTGACAAGGATTGAGGGCCACTGTAGTGGACAGAGCACTCTCCTTTGCAAAATGAGAGAAGAAAAAGTCCAAACAATTATGAAAATAAAAATTTTAAAGTACTGAATAAAACCACTGAAGCTTTGGGCAGCCTACAGGTTCAAATCTACCCATTTGCAAATTGGCAAACAGGAAATACCTAGAACTAGGTCCAGGAATGGAAAAACAATGATAGTAATTAAGGTAATGTCAAAAATGTACTTCTCTTAGATTTGAAAAACTTTGAGCTTTAAGAATGGAAATTTATTTTAAAAAATAAAACAGGGGCCGGCCCTGTGGCATAGCGGTTAAGTGCCCGTGCTCCGCTGATGGCGGCCCGGGTTCGGATCCCGGGCCCGCACCGACACACTGCTTGTCAGGCCATGCTGTGGCGGCGTCCTGTTTAAAGTGGAGGAATATGGGCACAGCTGTTAGCCCAGGGCCAGTCTTCCTCAACAAAAAGAGGAGGATTGGCATGGATGTTAGCTCAGGGCTGATCTTCCTCATAAATAAATAAATAAATAAAATGGTCATTGATGGGGAAGAGAAAAAGAGTGAAACTTGTTTTAGAACTTAATAAAATGTTGATAGGGGAGGTCAAGAGGAAGATAACATATTCTGTTTTTTAAAGTTTGCTGTCCAACTTTTCTTAGCACTTGAGCACCTGAAACTCAGGGTGCTATCCCAAAAGGTTATGGACCCATTCTATATACCTGTGTATAAGAGCTGAAAGAATGCTAAAATATAGGCAGGAATGGGACAATGGAGTACTATACAGCTGTGAAAAAGCAAGAAGGCTTATCTCTACATAATACTCAGGAGTAATCTCCAGGATATATTTTGTTGAGTGAAGAAAGTAAGGTAGAGAAAATGGGTATAGTTTGCTACTGTGTATCTAAGAAATGGGAGAAAGAAATGTATATACAAATAACCATATTTATAAATGTACATATATGCATAAACCAGTGATTCTCCATCAGATGGGATTTTGGCCACCAGGGGATATTTGGCAATGTCTAGAGACATTTTTTTTTTTTTTGCTTGAGGGATATTAGCCTTGATCTAACATCTGTGTCAATCTTCCTCCATTTGGCATGTGGGTTGCTGCCACAACATGGCTTGATGAGTGGTGTAGGGCCATGCCCGAGATCTGAACCTGCTAACGTGGGCCGCTGAAGCGGAGCACGCCAGACCCAACCACTATGCCAGGGGGCTGGCCCCTAGAGATATTTTTAATTGTCACAAATGAGCGGATGTTACCAGCATCTAAGTGCATAGAGGCCAGGGATGCTGCCAAATATCCTGCAATACACAGGATGGCCCCCACAACAAAGAATTATTCAGTTCAAAATATCAATAACTTTAGGTTAAGAAACGCTGGTGTAAATATATATATTTGTGAGCACGAATCTTCTATTTAAAAAATGGAAAGACAAACCATAAAAATGCGGAAAAAGGATTACCTCTGGTAGAAGAAGGGAATAGGGTGGAGGGAACGGGAATAGAGCTAGACTTACATGATTATACCTTGTTTTTAAGATTTAACTTTGAAATCATGTAAATATTTTACTTAATCACCAAGAAAATTAAACTGTAAAAATAAAACCCTAAAATTCATAAGCCAAATTAAACACATGAATCTGTGTTTTGACCAGGTACCATAACCACACAAAGAGGGTCAATGACTTTAAAACACATTTGTTGACTCTGCAGCCTAATGGGAAAAACCCTAAGAACAAAAGAACTGCAAAAAATAATCTTAAACTCTTGCCGGTTGTATTTTTTATGATTGTCTTGTATTTTATTCTAAAACTGTTTTGCATATATTGTAGGATAAAACAAATGAATAATTATTTGTTGTCATTGAAAATCAGGATTTGGGCATTAAAGAGAGATACAGATATAAGGTAGAATAAGGTAAGTAAAAATCTTTTAGTCCTGAATTTAAATGGATAAATCAGTATAGAATCAAGACACACAAAAAAATATTTATTTTCTAGCTCTGTCCACTGAAAAAGCCTAGAAACAATAACCAATATAGCAGCAATGAGCACCCTTAGCACCCAGATTATTGTCACTAAATACCATTTTTGGGGAGAAATAGCTTATTTCAGATCTGAGGAAAAAATGTACAAGATGAGTCTGGAACATTCTGTCATAACAGAAACAAGGAAGCTATCAAATCTACTAGTGTCACGATAAAAGCTCTCAAAGGTCAACTTGAAAAGGCTCCTGCTGGCCTAGTATGACACAATTAGAACATAAATAACAATCACAGTGCGTTGAAACACAGCAAAAATGTATAAATCCACAAGTTCATATTTTTTAAAAAATCAGTAACTCGGCAGAAACTAAAGAAACAACTAATTATTCTGAAAACTAATAAGTAGAAAAAATTAAGCATTTATACTGATTTTCCTATATAAACTGTACATCTGAATAACCTAATAGTTGATGAAGTGCAGTTTCGTTTTGTAAATGTATTTTAGATAATTAATTAATAAAATTAGAATGTTGCTGTCCCTAGTGAATTAATGGATCCAGGCAATGATTATCAGTGGCTGTTCACATCACAATTTGATAAACATTCCACGCCTACTGATGGAAGAAATTCCACTACTTGTGAAGTAGTCTAGCCAAACAATCAAACTTGAATCCAATCACGCCTCTAAATCTCACCACTAGTTCCAGAAAAAGCAGAATACAAAGGAACGATGCCATAGGGATGTGATCAGCAAATACTAGACAGTGGAAACCCTTCAACAAATAAATTGCAAGGGGAAAAAAATGATACGGAGAAGGAACTTATATATTTTAAAAGATTTAAAAGACATCAATTAATTGCAATATATAGACCTTAGCTGGACCTTGATACTAAAAAAAAAGTAAAAAAATCGAAAAGATTATAGACAATTGGAGAAATTTGAACACTGACAGATATTTGGTGATATTAAAGACATTTTTAATTTTTTAGGTTAATAACAGTATTGTTGTTTCTTTTTCTTTTTAAAGAGTCCTTCTATTTTAGAGTCACATACTAAAATGTTTTTGGATGAAAGCATATAATGTTAGAGATTTCCTTGAAAATAATCCCATCAGGAGAGGGGATGAGTACAGTCAAGATTGGCCAAGAGTTGATAATCATTGGATACGGAGGTTTGTTATACTCGTCTATTTTCATATAAAATTTGAAGTTTTCTATGATGAAATGTTTTCAGAAACTTAAAAATGAATAAAAATAAAAGAAGGAATGGATATCCCTTAATTTCTTGACGTATTAGAAACACTTTATAGCAATCACTCTGGTGAAAACGTGATTGCAGGAAGCATACTTTAAGAAACGTTCCATAAGCGTCTTAGGAACATTATTTAAAAAGCTAGATCCCTCCCTACTCTACACGTCTCATCCCCATCTATCCTAGTCCTGTAAAGATTCTTACCAGAAAATTTGCTTCCTTCTCCCCAACAAGTAAGTGCCCATTAGCCCTGGGATCACGTCATTCTGATGGATGCTACAAAAAAGAGTATCAGCTCCCACTGACTGAACATCTTCTATGCCCAGTCCCTTTCCATACATTTCTTTTCATCTTTACAACAAGGAAGACGTTATTATACCCATTCCACAGATGAGGAAAGAGAGGTTTAGACAGATGGCATCACGTGCTCATGGCCATGAGGCTAAGAAGCACTTCTCTTAGGATTTCCATGCATATCTTTCAGACTCTGAAGACTGTCTCCTGTACCATAACAAATCCACACCTGCTTATGCTGCTTGGGCTAAATTTCCCCCATCCCCAAGCCCACCTAAACTATTCCATAACTGTAGTTTGCATTGGAGTCACCCGGGGAATTTGTTTAAAACGCAGATTGTTAGGTACACTCCAAGAAATTCTGATTCCATATGTCTAGGACAAGGGCCCAGAAATCTGCATTAAGCAAAAGATTCTGATGCAGATGGTCTGGGAACAAAGCTTTAGAGACACATCCCAGATCCATCAGTCTTGAACTTCAAATATGTTATGATCCTTGATGATTTGGTTTCTAGCAATACATCTCCTTAAATGAATAAGCAGTTAGTCAATTGCTTCAGAAAGTCTCTTTACTCTTGTTCTCCCTTCCTCCAGTAATAATTTTGTAATATGATTGTAATAATAATGATTGTAATAAGAATCACAATCATCATAATAAGTGCACTAGAACCAATATTCTGAGAAGTATACAGACCATGCCAACATTTACGTGCCCTTCTTCAGTCTGGGCTCAATGAGTTCAATTTAAAATTACAGCTCAGAGCTCTAATTTACCATTAAGATCACTAGCCTAATCCTTTCAGTTCAGCTCAATTTCTAGGATAACTGAACTCTTCCCGAGAGCCAAGTGTGACGATGTAGCAGGCACTACACAGATGAATGGGATACAGGCTTTCCTTTGGAAACTTTCAGAAACTGAGATGTAAACAAATGAAACAATACAGCAGAGTATAGACAAAAATAGAAGAACGCTGCAGAGGAGGGGGCTCATTTTCTCCAGGCAGTAAGAAAGCAAGCTTCTCAGTGGTCACGAATGACCTAAGAAGAGCTTTGAAGTCTGCTGTACAGAGAAGAGGGGTGTTTCTTTTTTCTTTCTTTCTTTTTTTTTTTTTTGGTGAGGAAGATTAGCCCTTAGCTGACATCTGTGCCCATCTTCCTCTATTTTGTACGTGGGTCACCGCCACAGCATGCCCAACAAGTGGTATAGGTCCGTGCCTGGGATCCGAACCCTTGAACCCAGGCTGCCAAAGCGGAGTGCGCAAACTTAACCACTACACCACAGGGCTGGCCCTCAGAGGAGGGGGGCGTTTCTATATTGAACACATGAGGCAAAGTTTTGAGAGCCCACAGTCCCCCTGCTACTTTGTTTGGGGCAGCTCTCCGGAAGAATGAGAGCTGTTGTTTAGAGATGTACAACCTCCAGGCGTGGAGGAATTAAATAATTTCCCTGTGATCCCTCAAGGCTTCTGCAGCCTCTCCCAGGGACGCCAGCTTCCAGTACACAACTCTTCCCACAATCCGATTCATTTTTGCTCAGGATTTATCAGCCACAAAGATGGGTTTAACCTTTTGAGCTTTAGTTTGGCACCTTGTGCTTTTCCATCCTCAAATGTTGTCTCCCACCCCATCTGGCTGTAGCAAGACTCCTTCAAGGACCAGACATCTCTAAAATTAGGCATCAGCTGAGATTTATACTGATTCTCCTGATTCAGTCCAGACTTGTCAACTTCCCTGGAAGCAATAAGATAGTTCCATAAATTACTGCAGCCTATAACCGACCAAACTATTTTTAAAGGGTGGTCTATATCAAATGCAATTAAATCTGAATTGTTGCCTCAATAACTCTGCCTTCTTTCTTTTCTTGTTCACTTATATCCCCAAGTGTATTTAGCTTGCAGTACGTTTAGAGCTCAGTTCATCTTTTTTTGTAGCCTCTGGAGGGATGCTAAGAACAGTGGCACTTTTCGTTTCGGGAAGTGTGGAAACCAACTCTCAGCGCCTCACTTCTTAATATGCACCCTGGTTAAGCGTGCCGCCCTGATCCTGTCTCTAGAAAATATTCGTTGCTCATTAATGGAGGTACCAAAGGAATTGAGCACAGGGGAATTTCTAGGACCCAAGAGCTAAAACACACCTTAACATCTCCATCAGTTTTAATGATTCTGGCTTGAACACGCCCTAGTGAGTCCTCTGTTACCCAACTATGCTATAAGAACTGGACCCCATGCCTCCCTGAACTAAGCCAGCCTCAATTCCCCACCTCACTCGTGTTCTCTGCATAGGTGGAAGCGGGCCCTTGCAGAAGGAAGGGCCCCGAGGGCCCTGTCTCCCTTCTCTCTGGCCGTCATTCCAAATGTCTGCGAATAATCAGGGTTGTGTCCCAAGGAAAGATGATGTACAGAATGAGGGATCTGAGTCTGTTTTTTGTTTGACTGCTGACAGCTCTTAAGCCTCATCTCTCCCTCTTCCAGTGGTGCCCCAGTGGGAGATTTAAACCCTGCAAACCTCTGGACCTGGGGAACTCTCACCCCTGCCCCACTCTTCACAAAGCCTTTAGAAATCATTTCAGTCCTGCTTGAGTGGCCTGCCCTCCCCTCCCCAGAGACTTCAACTGTGTGAGTAATAAACCTTTTCAAACCCTCTTGGTGTGCATGGAGCATCATCAGTCTTAACACCCAGACCAAATTGTGGGTGGGGGGGCCATCTGCCCCTGCAGGTGATCAGAACAATGTGTTTTCCTCCCACCTGAGACCACAATCCCTCCCAAACAGGTCAGTGAAGGAGAGCAAAGACCCTTGAGTCTCTCTCACTGTGGGTGGAAACCTGAATATGCCCTCCCATTAGGTTGAAGCCTGCTGAAGTCCTGCTGCATTTCTGCTCCTGCAACACGTTGGCCAGAGACCAGAATTCTGCCCTGGCTACCATCACTTCTGCGATTGGCTGCCTAAGTCCTGCTCCCTAAGTCTTCTCCACATTCGGGAGCCATCTACACCACGTCACTCTCTTTTGCCACCCTCCAGCCCAGCCCTGCCACTACCTCAGTGTGAATTCATAAGGATGTCCTTTCTCAAGATACTTTATTGCCATCTGCCAGAAAAAGGTGGCAATAGCTTCATGAATCTATGGTGCTCAAAACATGAGTGGTAGCCCCTGGAGCTGTGCAATTCACAGTATACAAAACCACAAGTGGAGTCCCCGTCCACCAAAGCTATTCCTAGTCCTTTTCTGAATACAAGCTTCATCCAAAGCAGGCAACCCAGCAGACTCCAGCTGTCTTGTCACGTGGACGTCAGCACCCTTCAGGTTGGAGGAAAGGAGCCTGTGTCATATGTTCTACTTCCCTCTACTGAAAGTTCATCATCCAATCCCTGTTCATTTCCATGAGGACTACTGGTGTTTGGAGTGGGATAATTCTTTGTTGTATGGGATCGTCCCATGCACTGTGGGACATGTGACACCCCAGCAACCAGGCACCAAATGTTAGAGGCATCTCCTAGTTGCGGAAACCAAAACGCCTCCTCCACACTTGCAAATGTGCACTAAGGTGACAGTGTCACCCCTCCCACTGCAGTTAAGGACTGCATGATAATCTGTTTGCATCTGTTTCTATCTCTAGACTATGCTCTTCAACAGGGCAGGCACTTTACCTTGCACAAATCTACATTCCCAGTGCCCAGTGCAGTGCCTGGCACCAGGGTACCTGTCATTTGATCTGAATTGAAAAAGAGCCCTACAAGACTGGCCGGGACAATTAGTACATCAGGGTGCAGACTTGCACATGAAGTAACTCGACTTCTCCCCCACTTTACCTGCTGCGAGAGAGCCCAGCCAGCTCACCTCTACCAAACTCAGACGCCTTGTCCTTTAGATGCTCCTCTCAGGGGGAGGGCATCTGCTTGCACCCATTAGTGCACTTATCACAGAGCAGAAATGTTCATCATGGTTGGCTTCTCAGCCCATCTCCTTCTCTCAATAACGAGTCACAGGTGGCCTTTCTCTTACACCTGGAGCACTGGGTGGTAAATGCCTCCTGCACGGAAAGGAAAGAATAAGACAAAACATGTGCGGGAGAGAAATACTGAGTCACTCTTTAAAAAAAAGTTGGGGGGAAGTGCTGCACCAGGACTCTATGTTACATTCTATTGCAATTTAAAGTTTCTCAAAGCATTTCTATGTTTATTATCTAAAAATCTATGTTAAATAGGTAAGGCTGGCACAGCAGGTGGGTTGTCTATCCCTCATCTTTGTTCCTTGCTAGCTGACCATGGTTTTGTTCAGATGCCCACCCTTGCGAGAAATGGTCCTATTTCCACCTCAGGTATAAATCAAAGCCAGAGCTTGACAAAGTACAACCCAGGGCCAAATCTGCCCTGTCACCTGTCCTTGCACAGCCTGGAGCTAAGAATGCACGATGGTTAACTTTAGGAGTCAACTTGGCTGGCCCACGGTGTCCAGATATTTGGTCAAACATTATTCTGGATGTTTCTGTGAGTGTGTTTTTGGATGAGATTAACATTTAAATCAACGTATGAGTAAAATCAATGATTAAATCAATGACTTTGAGTAAAGCAGATTGCCCTCCATAAGGTGGATAGGCCTCGTCCAATCAGTTGAAGATCTGAATAGAACAAAAAATCTGTCTTCCCTGAGCTGGGGGGAATTCTGCCAGCAGACGGATGGCCTTCAGACCCGAACTGCAAAATCAGTTCTTCTGTAAGTTGCCAGCCTGCCAGCCCACCCTGCAGATTTTAGACTTGACAGCTGCCATATTTGCATGAGCTAATGCTTTAAAATAAATCTTTCTCTCTATGTAAATATATATATATATTTATATATATATTTATATATATATTATATATATATATAAATATATATATATATACACACACACACATTCTATTGGTTCTGTTTCTCTGGAAAGCCCTGTCTAATACAGAACGGTTTTTATATTTTAAATGGTATATAAGCACCTGCATAATGTCCTCGATTTTGCCTCACGGCCAGCAAAGCCTAAAATATTTGTCATCTGGCCCTGTAAGAAAAAGTTTGCTGATGTCTGTTCTAAGCTAATCGTCTCTATCCTATTCCCCTTGCCAGTGACTGGTTTAAAGATGGCATCAGTCTGACCAGTTAGACAAGAGGGAAGTTCCTCTAGTGGGTTATTAGGAAAAGCTTATTTGCCCATAAAAAGGAATAACCAGATGTGATGCCTGGAACAGCTGCAGCCATCCTGCAGGCATGAGGAAAGACTGCCTGAGCACAAGGCCACCTCACTGAGGATGCCAAATAAAAAGATGAAAAGGGTCCCCATGACATCATGGAGCTATAGAATTAAGATCTGTCTCAAGGCTTTTTATTGTGTGAAACAACAAATTACCTTAATGTTTAAGGTGCTTTGAGTCAGAGTTCTTGTTACTTGCAGCTAAACGCATCCTGATGGATCCAGCTGCAAAGTGGAGGGTCAGAGAGTTTTCACATCTTTGTCAACGTCCCCAGTTAGTTGGTGATAGAGTTGGAACTAGAAGACTGTCTTGACTAAACTGAGAAGGCTTAAGTTTCTAGCAGAGAGACAGTGTGGTTTTTCATGAATGGACTGAGAGTAGCTAAGTAGATTCAACCGATTTAATTCTAGTTGGTGCTTTGAGGGAGGTTGTTTCATAACAAATGAAGACTGCACCCACATTACTTGCATTTATTTTATGTTTTGTTAAATCTCCAAGGGACCAAATCACTGACATTTTCCCAAGAAAGGGAATCTTATCAAAATACCAAGCTGTACTTGTGCAAAGAGAGGAAATCCATATCCCTGGCCCTGCCATACTGTTTTTTGCTTGTTTTTTTCCCCCCCAATTACTAGGACAAACAATTCAACTTCCTTAGCTACTGCTGCATGAATATTCTAACAGGCAAGATGTTCTTAGCCCCTTAGATTACTCAGACAGCCATTTTCATGCCACAAGGTCATAAATCGCCAGGCAGTGAACCCTCACTGTAGCCTCCTGGTGGTTTTGTAAATGGTTTTACAGTTCCCATTTCACAGACGGAACAGAAGAGGTTCAATGATTTTCTCCAGACTATACAAAGTACAGCTCTCTTCACCCAATGTCATACGAAGTGCAGAGACAATTACTGGATCCCTCAAGCCAAAGCTACTACCTTTTGGCCTCATTCCTCAGATAATTGCCTGCTGCCCTCCCACAGGGGTGTCTGTGGAGCCCTCCCCAGGCCATTTGGCTGAGTCACCATAACTACTCTCTGCCTATGGTCTTCCCTGTAGAGATCTCTGAGATCCTACACAGACTCGCCTTCTCTTTGGGGATGCAATTGATTCTCAGACATTTTTCAAGACCAGGAACTAATAGGGAACCAAAAAAAAATTTACAACCCACCTAGCTTATAGTCATGATTTTGTTTTACTTTAGATCATCTCAAAATCCTGTCCTCGAGATTTTTGAGCTGTGTTAGAATGAAGTCCGTTCTTTAGAATCATGGACCCAGATGTGAAGAATCATGATCCCAGGACCGGAAGGGGCTTTGCTGGTTTTCTGACTGCAACCCCCTCCTCTGCTCTTACTCCTGTCCAATTGCTCCGTCTCTGCTTCGGCACATCCAGAGCTCATTGTTAGAAAGCTCTGCCCAACACTGGGACGAAAACCTTTCTTCCTGCCCCTTTTACCCACAGGTTGTAGTTCTGCCAGTGGGGGCCTTCCTGAACAAATACATTTCCTCTTTCAAAAGACATTTTAAGATATTTTAAGACTGCTACCTTGTAACCCAGAATTTTCTCTTCCCTATGCTAAACGTCCCCACTTCCCTCAGCCTTAAAGCAAGGAGCATGGATCCAAATCTGGTTATGGGTCTGACCATTCTTCTCCAAATATGGGCCCCAGGAAATAAGAGAAATTTCACTGAACATTAATATCCCCAAACTTCTCCCCAAATCCACATGTTCTATAAATTTCCATTGAATAGCGCTTCTTTTTATGGGTTTATTTCTTATGACCTTTTGGAAAGATACAAATTTAATTGTGCTTTTATGATTCTATTTGTTTGGATCTATATTTCCTAGAAAATCCTTGCATCCCTGTGACAATCAGAGTGGGTTTGCTTTGCAATACGAGGAGCCCATTTTCTTTCTAACACGGTTAACAATGGGGCTGTTCTGATATGGGCCGACTTGTCTACAATTAACACTCAGCATCTGATTTCAGATGCATGCTAAACACTGTCACATGTTTTTAAAAATAAGCAAATACTCCATTAATATGTGTGAACTTCTTAGAAGTGAGTCTAAAATTTCCATGTAGCAAAGGGAGGTGCTCAGAAGGCTCAGAGGCTGACTTGAGTCAACACTGACGATGAATGATAACACTGTCTGACTCCTAAGAGTCCCCATAACCAGGGAGTCGTTGAAGGAACAGCCCTTTACTGAAGATCATGAGCCAATAATCAATCAATCAATCAATAATTTTTGAGGACCTACTATGTGCTATGCAAAATAGTAACTTAAAGTGAGACAAAATATAATCAAGTCTGATATGAGCCTAACCTGAAATTACCATCCAGTTGTGGAGCTAAGACATGTATTGGCGACATAAGACCACGTCTACTAAGTACTAATACGTGGAGCAGATAATTAGTACAGAAGAAGAAGAAATCTAACACGTGAGTGCTTACTGGGTGCTCACTGCACTACAGACATCATTTCCTTCACAGCATCTAGCAGCTTCATCTTGGGTATCACTGGTCGGTTAGGAGACACAAGAAGTGAGTCCATGAAAGATGGCGATACATACTCTCAGTCAGATCTTTCTAGAACGGGGGAGGAAAAGGCTCCAAAACAAAACTGCAGGATTAAAAACTTCCCCCTGTGAATAGCTCCCAGAGTTAAAAAGCAGCAGAAATCGGAGCAGAGCAGCGGAGGTGAGGAAGGAGCGGTGCAGCCGAAAGGGTGGGCTTGGGGACTGCGTGCAGACGGCACCTGGCTGGAAAGAGCCCTGGGGGAGATGACCCCACGCCTGTTTTAGGAAAGGACGATGTCACTTGGCGGAATGGGGAGGTCAGGACAGGACAGGTCGGGGCTCCGCTCTCCCACTGTAAAAGCCACGGCTGCCTCTCCCTCTTAGCCTTCCGCATTCCTAGAATCAGAGCGAGAAGTGACCTTAGCCTTCCTCTAGTCCAGCCCCTCGTTTTGGAACGTGGACCCTATGGTCCTGGAAAGTTAAAGAATGTGCCAGTATCACCTTGACAATCCTCCTCGGGCTGGGATTAAGGACAGGCTTCCAATGCTCAGTCCATTCTCTTCCCACTAAATCACACCGTCTGTATGAACCCCATCTTCTCATCCCATTCTCCCCATTTTTCGCGTAAAGAAGGGGCTTGCAGCACCCCATCTGAACGCTGAAACTGACCGCACTTCATACAGAAGCCTGTTCGATTGCTGTGACACAAAACTCACACGGGTAAGGAAACAAGCACTGTGCATAAGTAGCTATAAATAAAAACCCCAAACTAGTGAAAGTTTCTAGATCTCCTTTTTATTTAAATGTTCCTCATTTATATGCAACCAATTCACAAAAGCCCACACACCAATCTGTAATGCACCTGGTATTGTGAGAAATTGCCAGTTTGGTGGTGTCGTGCTTTTCTCCCCCACAATAAAAACTGCACAATGTCACCTCCTTAGGGTACATCAGTCCCTTTCCTTTTTTTTAATGAATCCCAGAAAGATGTAGGTTTATAAAATACACCCCAAAAATGGGCTCTATTTATTCCCCATCATTGTAGGAACGCCCATCCAGGTACGTTTTTAGAGAGTGGGTATGTCAGCTCTCTCTGGTATGACCTTGTGCCACGCCTGTACCATACAAAATCTGTTTTCATCTGCCGGCAGTGCCATAACAAAGTACCACAGACTGGGTGGTTTTAACAACAGACATTTATTGTCTTACAGTTCCCGAGGCTAGAAGTTCAAGGTCAAGGTGTTAGCAGGGTTGGCTTCTTGTGAGGCCCCTCTCCTTAGCTTGTAGATGGCCACCTTCTTCTTGTGTCTTCACACGTCATATTCTCTCCCTGCATATCTTTGGGTCCAAATGTCCCCTTTTTATAAGGACATCAGTCATATTGGATTAGGGCTCACCCTAATGACCTCATTTTAACTTAATTACCTCTTTTAAGACTCTGTCTCCAAATACAGTCACATTCTGAGGTGCTGAAGGTTAAGACATACGAATTTTGGGGGCACATGATTCAGCCCATAATACTCTGCCCTCCACCCCCATCTCAAATGTCGTGTCTTCTGGTGTGAAAATTGCCTTCCTGCCAGCCCAACAGCCTCAAAAGGCTGAACCCTTCCACCATCAACTCTAGGGCCTCCACCTCGAGCAGCTTTAAGGGCAGGAATTTGAAGAGGTAGAGAGGAGTAAAATAATGTGTCATTCCCTGCCAAGACTGGAGTTTAGTCCTGATTTATAGCACCACAAACAGAAGCTTTGGCAAACTGAACTACTTCTCTTGGAAGAGGTGTGAGGTTCTCCTGTGGGGCTCCACAAATCAGAACTCAATCAGAGAAAGGCACCTTTTTCTCCCAAAGACCAATGAACAAAACTTTCAGGATGGATTGGGCATAAATGTCTATGGTGAAGGAGAATGCATCTCCTATCCCCTCTTGTTCAAAGGGAACGGATCTCCTCTGTTCTAGGAAAGGAATACCGAGAGAGCTAATTCCAGCCTTACTGAAGGTAAAAGTAGCTAAGTGGACAGCTTGAGAGAAACTTCGCCGTTCACCTGTTTTTCCTGTTATCAACTGCACGAGAGAGTGTATCAAGAACTGCAAAGTTAGAAGCTATTGTAAAACCAAGGCTCTGTGTAAAAACCATCGATCTGAAATTGAGAAGTGGTGGGGAGCTCGCTTGGATTGAAAATAGACAGCTGCTCTGTGTGCCTCTTCTTGAACAGCTGCCAGGGGACAGGCAGTGAGCAGGAAGCCTCGATGGCACGAGTAGCATGTCGGGGAACACACTGTAGAACACTTGCCATCAGCAGTATTCTAGCAGATCACATCCGAAGGGGGAAGGCCTGGGCTTCCCATCATCATTTGCCAACTTTCCAAAGTTCAGCTTTCATTTCTGGCTAGCCCCAGGTGCACGTGTGGGTCAAGTTCATTTTCAGCGGTGCAAGGCTGGGAACATTTTCAGTAAGGAGCCACATTTATGTTTGATTCGCACACCTAATTTGACACCTACAATTTCTGAACCATAATATTTGAAGTGACAATTGGACCTTTCAGCTTGGCTCACCACCAGCCAATAGAATTTCCCAGAGGAGATGAAGGGAGAAAGGTGGACAGCCTTTGGAAGTTCTGCTGCTACCCCCGAATGCTATTCTGGTGCTTTAAGAAATCACCATCTACTCTCAATGCTACAGAGGTTTAAAAGAGCCAAGTTAGGGATTTGATAAGGGAGGGGGGAGTAGGCCTTTAGGGCTTGAGAAAAAAAATACACACAGAGACACATATGCACACTTATATATATACATACCCACACACACACACATATATATATATATATATATATATATACATACCTATGTTCATTTTTTAAGAGAAAACAAGAGACAGCTTGAGAATAGCAAACATGCCCCAGTTTGCCTATCCTTAAACATTATTAGATGAATCTGTCATGTTGACAAATAGCTTCCACTCAGGGCAGACCCAGCCGACAGCAAGCACAGGCCAAGGGTTCCCTCCACTCTTCCTGAATGCAAATGCAGGAATGCAGGAGGTCTATACAGCACAGCACTCGCTCGGTCTAAAAATACCCCGCCTACCCCATCTCCGTGGGGATCCGCTTCCCAGCCCAGTAGAGCGGCAGGGGCCTCTGTCTGCACCACAGCTAATTACCAAGGACCTGGACGGGCAGCTGCCGGGCCCCAGATCTTGGGTTGCGAGCGCCTTGCGAGGCAGTGGTTCTAACTTTAGAACTGTGCTCCAAACTTTGATCTTCCAGCACTGTGTGGCTTTAGGCAAAACATAAACTTGAGAGCTGCAACATGTTTTTTAAATTTTAGTCCCCTGGCAGTTTTAGAATAAGGACAGGAATTATTTTCAAATGAGAATCTTTGACTGCATAACACAGGCTTCCAAAATTAAGCAGAAACACATGGCGGCTCTTATTATTAAATTTCCCTTGGAAAACAATGGTTTAAATTACAGGGGGGGGCAGTTTGATAAAACTTTGAAATGTGAAGCCTAAAGTTTAAAATAAAAAAAAATAGCTCTAGTCTGTTGTTTTTAAGATCATTACTGAGTTTTTCCAGCCCCGACATTATTAGTCTGCCAATGTTAAAAAAATTGAATGCTTGGGGTTTAAAATATAAATGACAGTTTTTAAAGCTGAAAATCAGGTGCTAAGGGGTTTCCTGAAGTACAGAGAAACATTTGGGCGGCCTGATTCGAGCATCTCCCCATAAAGCATACTGTTAAGAAAATAATGAAGAAGGTGGAATTTAACTGTATCCCAATTCGTACCTGATTCTGTGTAGTATTTAGCAGGAAACAGAAACCTTCTAGCAAGGTGTGCTGTGCAATCCAAGCCTGCCTTTGACTGACAACACTCAGGTCGGCCACAACTATGGCCATGGGCACCTTCTATCATCAAAATAAAACAATGCACCCCTTTCCTCTTCTCCTCAAGCCATTCCCAGAAAGGGATTTGGGCAAGAGAATGTTCTTGGAAACTGCACTGTCTCAGACCTCCCAGGCACTTTCTAATTCTCCCTTCCCTTCCAGGGCTAAATCAATTGCTACCCTCTCGATGAAGCCTTTCTGATCACCTCATTTAAAAGTCTCCCCATGCCCTCGTCAGCCCACATCCTTATCATGCGTATTACTCCTTTGGAACTTACAATTTCCTGCTGGATGTGGTTAGTGATCTTAAAGATGTGGCTCTTCCCTTCCCAGCTACCTTATAAGATCTGCAATGGCAAGAAGCAGCTCTTTTCCCTTTTTGCATCCCCTACCGGGCCTAGCTCAATGCCCTGCACCCATGGCCGGGTTCCTGTGCCAGGGACAGCAGGGGGAGAACTGCAGTGCTCTAGGAATGACAAGAACTAATCTTCTAGCATCACCCAGAGGATGCCCTGGAGAACAAACACAAAGGGAAAATAGAAACCCAACTACTTCCACTCTCTTCCCACTTGTGCCCCAAAAGAGAGCCCGGTCGTGCCATCTGCTGGAAGATGGGCAGCCAGCTGGGCTCTCTGGTGAGGTGGTAAATGCCACTATGAATGCTCAGCTGGGCAGAGAAATGATAGGACATGAGGCAGCTATTGTCCTCACTCTGATTCTGCAAAGGACTTATTTTCTGACTTCTGTCACTTCTCATACCCTGGCTCCTCCTTGGAGACCTGGCCTGTTTTTAAGCTTCTCTGATGAAAGGGATGATTTCTGCACAGTATATTGTTGGTCTTAATGACATCCACCTGCCCCGACACACACACAGCAGCTTCCCATGCCATCTTTGCAGCATTTTTGAAACAGTATTAATACCAGTTGTAGGAAAACAAGAACATCATTCACAGAACTTTGTTTATGGAACTGAATTCAAGTTTGGAAAGATGTCCTTTTCAGTTTTCAGTTACAAGAAACTTTCCTTCCTCTTTCAAAGAGCCAACCTAAGAAGTTCACTCAATGTTTTGGGAAGAGATTTCATTGCCTGGATCATGAGAAGACATCACGGGTGCAGAAGAGAGAACTTTGCCCAGATGGTGTCTATGATTTAAGGCCTTGTTACTCAAAGTGTGGTCTGCAGAGCAGCATCATCACCCAGTTGGAAATGGAGAATCTCAGTTTCCCCTCCAGACCCACTGAATCAGAATCTCCGTTTTAACAGGATCCCCAGAGATTCATATACACATTAATATTGATCATGAGCATCCTCTAAAAGTCCTCTCCCCAACAAAAAGCCTTCTCCCAACAGTCTGTCACTCCTGCCTGAAATGCTTATTGTAGAGATTCATGGGATGGAGGTTATCCATGCTTTTTTCACCTTTAATTGCAAATTCACCCAAGAGGAAAAATTTATTAAGGCAAATTAGCTATTACCACTAAGATGCCCAAATGAACTTATCTGCTCCTTTCTATGGGGAAACTATATTTGCAAAGTGAGGAAAAGAATGAGCTAATACTTTGCACCCTCTAGGACGATGTGCAAATGGGGGTCCCCCGGTCATAAGGATGCCAGGCCAGGAGGGCTCCTCACACGCCCTGGCTGTCTGGATCCAGATGTGGGAGACAGAATCCCTGTGGTGGTAGACTTTCAACAGCTAGAAGATAATCTTCCCAAGTGGGTAACCATATCCAGGAGGGCCTGAGAGCCAGAGAATACACTCAGGGAGCCAGTGGAGGATGAAAGCAAGAAAAGGCAGCTTCAAATATGCCAGTGGGCAAGTGAACAGTGCCAGGCTGGAGACATGGGTCTGTGGTTCCACCGTGGGCCTGACTTAGAGATGAGTGCTTATGTAAACGGATGGATCTGAAAGGCCAGAAACAAAAACGTCCTTTGTGTCCGACTGCCTGTGGGTGTGTAAGAGGTCATGGACACACTAATGATTTTCACTACCCCACTAAACCTGTCAGCGTGGCTCAGGGCCTATGTCCTTATGATGGCCTCCGCCTACCATCTTAGATGTTTCTGGGAGACTCCAGGAGCTACCTCACATCTCCTGAGGAGTCAGACTGCTTCTTGCTGCACTCTGGGGTCCATTGGCCCACACACGGATGCTCTTGTCCTCGTGGTCCAGCCACAACCCAGTAAGCTACTTCTAAGATGAAGGGAAATGTTCAGCGCCCCCACCCCCCAAGTATTGCTCTGTGTCTTAGTCCATTCAGGCTGCTACAACAGAATATCACAGACTGGGTGGCTAATAAACCTCAGAAATTTATTTCTCTCAGTTTTGGAGGCTAAAATTCCAAGATAAGGCGTAGTCAGATTTGGTGTCTGGTGAGAGCCGCTTTCTAGTTCATAGATGGCCATCTTTTCTCTGTGTCCTCACGTGACAGAAGGGGCATGAAAGCTCTTGAGGTCTCTTTTATAAGGGCACTAATCCCACTCCCAAGGGCTCCACTCTTATGACGAAATCATCTCCCAAAAGCCCCACTTCCTAATATCATTACATTGGGGTTAGATTTTGACGTATGAATTTTTGGGGGACACAAACATTCAGTTCATAACACTCTTTAGAGAGATCCCTTAGCTGAGTTGTGCATACAAACAGGTATAGGGCTTAGTGAGACCTCCCAGCCCCCTTGCATCCTCAGACCCACCTGAGGAGTCAGCTTCAAGTTTTCTCATAGGATACATTCTCTCTGGGACTCCACAGTATCTTTACATAATTTGTAATTTCTGTCCCTTCCCGTTCCTACCCTGCCAGCTCACCAGGCATGCCAGTGTATGTCTGTCCCTTGATCATGGATGTGGCCCAAACTCTCTTCCCAGTAGGAACAAGGATGGAATAGGGATGGGAATTCAGACATAGAAATGGAAATGGGGAGATAGTTGTGGGGAAGGGAGCCACCAGACACCCCCTCCTGACATAGCCAACTCTCACCACTGCAACACCCTGAAGCAGTTCGTTAGTTTATTAATTAGCCAAGTGAAATAACCTTAAAACAAACTGCGAGAGAAGCACAAAGGGAGAGCAGCCTGAAGGGACAGGGGCAATTCTACCCCCTTTTGCACATTTGTTCATTTATTCAACACCTAGCACGCTGTCTGGCATAGAACAGGAAATAAATATCTGCCAATGAGTGACCCAATGAATGAATGAATTTAGCAAGTATAGGCTGACTGCCTGAGTGCACAAGTCTTTGTGCTAGACACTAGAACGTAGCCCAAAATCCATCAGCCCCACCCTGACAGAGGAGCCAGGGAAACAGAGGAGTCCGCGTCAGATAAGGAATGCAAGCCGGGAAGAGGGGCAGCTGCAGGACACACAGAAGGGCCCCGTGAGGACCCACGATGGTGGCTCAGCAAAGTGGGGGAGGGGGTTTTCCACACAGCCAAGGGTGCAGATTTGCAGTCCCAGGGGCTTGCGGTGCTTGTTAGGGGGAGCACCTCCTTTGGCCTCTTGAGGCGTCGCCCTGTGGGCAATGGCTGTAAATCTCCAGTCACAACCTGGTCCCCAGCACTCCGGACTGGGGACGAGGCTGGATTCCCTCTCTTCTTGGGATAGTTCAAGTCCACTGCCCATAGTGACAGTCGTTAATGCACAAGGCAGACGGAAGAAACGTGGAGCTGTTGTGTCCCCAGAAGGAGTGGGGGGACGGAAAGGAGGTTATCATAGTCCAGATACAACGGGCCTTTACGTTTTAAATGTGGAGAGGAAGGAACAGGCAGATTAAAAAGTGAAAAATGGCAGTTCAGGGAGAAAGCCTAACTGTTGAATAATGAGTAAGAGATGGAGGGAAGCAGCTTTGATAACAAAACCAGAGGAATTATGTGGTTGTCTGTCGAAATCTACCACTTCAGACAGAAGCTCGAGAGTCATCTAAGTTGTTTCATACAGGGAATAAGACTGGGGTTGGATGGGATTTCATTGGGTAATGGGATAAAAATCCAGGCACTGCCCACTCAACTGCAAGGCTCTACTGCAGCCTGGCTTTCGGCTGGAGAGAATTGCATTGTGGTACATATTGGTGTTTGTATGCAAGCCAGGACCTATTATTCTACAGGCACAACATTCTTTCATGCTCAGAAAAAAAAGTTCCTGTTTTTATATATTCTTTCATCCTAAATCTGAGGCACTTAATAAGAAATCAGCGTTGGCTGGTGAGCAACAGGGCTGTGTGTGAGTGTGTGTATGTGCATGTGTGTATGTGTGCACATGTGTGTGTGTGCACATGTGTGAGTGTATATGTGCATGTGTGTGAGTGTGTGTTTCCAAGAGAAATGTACGTCTTTGCTGCACTGGGGAATGGGCCAGGTTTTCCATAAATGGCCAACAGGAATCTGATGAAGCGTTTGCAACATTAAACGTGTTGTGGGTCACATTTTAATGTGCATTGTTCTCCAGGTTCCCTTTTTCCTTTCTTCCTTGCCAATTCCCACCTGCCGCACATGCCACATCCGTCAAGGTTTTCAGTAGGTCTGGTTTCAGTTCCCATAAACTGGATCAGGTGGGAGTAGTGGAGTCAGTGGTTCCTGGAGTCAGGCATCTCAGCGCCCCCGCCCCCTGCTTCCCAAGCTCTCTCATGTCACCAAATTGCAAATCATCCAAAAGCAAAAGATAAAATCCAGGCTGACTAAGGCCGTTTGGAATGTGGGCACTTGGGGGCAGATAAATACCTTAAAGGTTTCCCTATAAGATTGGAAGCTTTGAAGTCAGAAATCAATGGCCAGATTTTCAAAGGAAAGGGTCGCAGGTGTGCTCAGGTGAGCCCCAGACAGCTGGGTCTGTGAAAGCAAGTGCTTGTGCAGGTGTGGTGGCTGCTCCAGCCATATGTCCTGAGCAGACACAGGATGCAGAAGCAGGAACGAGACTGTGAATCAAAGAAGACAGACACATTCAGCCATCCGTGTCTCATTTATCTCCAAGTATGCAGAGCAAATCTACAAGTCGAGAACAAGAACATGGCAGACGGGACTTTCCAGAAGGAACCTGCTTCCTGCTGCAAAGCATTCAGATATGAGTAAAATGCAATCAGTGTATTTTGGGCCATATAACAGATCTCAAAAATGAGAGACCCAAACTGCCAGGAAGAGGAATCACAAAGATGAGCAGTAAGGAGGAGTTGAAGTAGAGTGGGCTCTAGACGTTACCAGCAGGGGAGTAGGCCCTCAAGGCATCTTGCTGACCCACAAATGTTAGAATTCCTCAGGACTTGGTCCTGCCCACCCTTTCTCCTTATCCACACTCTCTCTAGGAGACCTTACTCAGCCCCATTTATGCACCGATGGCTCCCAACTCTGAATCCCCAGCTTGACCTCTCTCCTAAGCTCCAGACTCAAAATCCAATGGCCTGTTCATCCTCTTGGATGTTTAATGGAGCTCCCAAAATTAATGCATCCAAACTTGAACTCCTAATTTCCTGTACCCCCACATCCCACTACATCTTGGTCTTCCCCATCTCAGAAAGTAATCCTGTCATTTACCCAGGTGCTCTTGCCAAAACCTTGGATTCATCTTTGCCTCTTTTCTTTCTCTCACACCCCACATCCAATCCATCAGCAAGTTCTGTCAGCTCTACCTTCAAAATACTCCCCATTCCTACTTCTCCTTTCACCCACTGCTACCAGCTTTGTCCAAGACACCTCTATCTCTTGCCTCAAAGACTAGCATGTTCTCAAGCTCATCAACTTGATCTCATGTTTGTCACCCTGTGTCTAATCTCCACACAGCAACCCAAGTGACTTTTTGGAAATGTAGATCAGATTAGCCTGTTCTGCTCGAAAACTCCTACTTGTGTTTCATTACCCTTAAAATGAAGCTCAAAGTCTTACAATGGCCTGGCACCCATTGACCATGCCATCTCATGTGTCCTCATCTCCTCTCATCTCCCTTGTGCCCATACCAGCCACACTAGCCTTCTGGCTGTTCTTCAAAACACACCACCTATTCCTTCCTTGCCCATTTTGATATTTGTTGTTCTGTCAACCTGGAAATCTCTTCCCAAAACTTTTCATGTTGCTTCCTCCTCCACTGCACTCAAAACTCTCTAATCACGTCACCTCTGCAGAAAAGCCTACTCTGGCCACATATTCGGAAAGAGACCGACAACCACCCACCCCTGCATCACCCACTCTCCCCTTATCTTGTGCTACTTTTCTTCAGAGCACTCATGTTGAACATTTATCATGCTTTTTGGCTGTCCAGCATATTTTAGCATTCTTGCTCTGTTTGGGAAATTTCAAGACTTCCCAAGGCAGAAACTAGTATAGTGGGTTTAATAGTGTCCCCCCCCAAATCCATGTCCACCCAGAAACTCAGAATGTCACGTTAGTTGGAAATAGGTTCTTTGCATCTGTAATCAGTTAAAGATCTTGAGATGAAATCATTCTGGATTTAGGATGGGCCCTAAATCCAATGACTGAAATCTTTATAAGAGAAAGGAGAGGAAGATTTGGACACAGAGACACAGACATACAGGGAAGAAGGCCTTTTGACAATGGAGGCAGAAATTGGAATTATGTAGCCACAAGCCAAGGGAGCCAAGTATTGCCAGGAGCACCAGAAGCTAAGGCAATGCGGGGAAGAATTCTTCCTAGAGCCATTAGAGGGAACATGGTTCTGCCAACACCTTGATTCTAGACTTCTTGCCTCCAGACTGGGAGCCAATAAAGCAACCAAGTTGTAGCAATTTGTTACAGCAGCCTTAGGAAACTAATACAGCCAGAAAACTCATTTCCCTCAATGCTTGGTAATAAGGGCACAGTGGAAGACCTAGACTCCCTCCAATCGAGCATACCTACATGAGGCTTTCACTGTGGAATTAAGCACCCTGAGGAAGGGCACCACTACCTGTTGATATCTTCCCAGCCCATGTCCCAGCCACCAAGGAACAGGAAATAAGCCATCCATGTGTATCCTGTCCCACTCCCTGACCCACAGAACCTATGAGCATAATAAAATAATTGGTGTTTCACACCATAAAATTGGGGTGATTTGCTATACAGCAATAGTAACTACAACAAAAAACAAGTCTCCTCTGATGGTGGGGCTTGGGGAAGATGAAGGGAAGAGATGTATTGAACTATGCCTTTGTCAAAAAGATGGTGGGCTTGTTTGAATAGTTGGATCTCATATTTCCCAGGGCCTCATCAGAGACGCATAAACCTGAGGTCCTTCAGGACACATGAAAATCTCCTGGAATCCTGAAAATTTGGAAAAATATTTCAAAACTCTCGATATGGTATACATGAAAGGATCCTCAGTTTCCTTGCCATGATGATGATTAACAACAAACATCAACATTGCACCAGGCATTCCCGTAGTCACAGTTTCCTGTAATCCCCCTAGTATCTCCGAAAAACAGGCATTACTGTTCCCATTTTACAAATGAAGCCTGGAGAGTATAGAAACTTCCACTCATGCTCTGCACACTAAAGAGACTTGAAGTCTTGACTTCTGGACAGTTCATCTCCCAGCGTTGTCTCTAAGTAATAACAACACTGTATAAAACACCAAGTGGTCTTGATGATCCCCTTTCATGATATTTTAAGGCTCCTGCCAAGAGCAATGTTGTCATAGAGGCAGTTGAGAGCAGTTACCAATGTGGGAGAAACTGTCAAGGTGCCTGCGAAGCCCACGATAGGAAGTTCAGAGCAGCAGGTCATAAATTATTTTTATAAGAGAAAAGGCCAAGAAAGGGGTCATTTTAACAGCCGTCTGGCGTCTCTATCCTGCAGCCTGGGCTGAGTTTGTACTGAATTTCATGCTTTGGGGCAGAAATCCATAGCTGAAAAATATTCCTTGACGCATTTTTGTGTAGTTGATAGAGCCAAGAATTTGTTCAGATTTAATTTAAATGACCCCTAAGCTGATATGATGAAGGATATTCATCAGGTAGTCTCAGTAATTGCTGATAAAGCACCTGGAAGGTGCTGAGTACTACCAGGAGCTGATAGGACCGGAATGAAAGAACATGGTGGCCTTTTTGGCTGGCACAATTCACATCTATAAGCTAGTGAGAGGGTTTTCAGGGACAGTTCAGTGCTAACCTGGAGACAAATGGTCCTTGCAAGGCTGCTAACTGTCTTAAAAATAATCAGTACCAGAGTATTAATTTGGCACCTTCCCAGAGAGACTACAACCACCTGCCAGGTCTCATGAGAATATAAGTCACAATAGAACCAACTCCCAATAACCTAGAAATCCATACGTAAGCTACATAGAATCATACTCTTTCTGAACTACAATCCTACTCATTCCAAACTATAAGCAAAAGATCATCTAGTCCAATTGCTTCATTATACAGATGAGAAAATCTAGGCGCATCAATATTAAGGGATTTTTCAGTGAGAGGTTGGCTCATGGTTGTGTGGACCTCAATCTTTAGGGCAGAGAGACCTGGGTCTCTACCACCTTCTAGTTGCATGGCCATGGCCCGTGGCAAGCTAATTCCACTCCCTGTGCCTCAGTTTATTTCCTCATCTCTGAAACAGAGATGCCGATGGTTTTCATCTCCTATTGTTGTTGCAAGGAATTAAATAATGGATGTGAAGTACCCGCTGTAGAGTAAGTGTTCAATCACGTTGAGTTGTTCTTGCTCTTCTCCGGGGCCATACAAACAAATTCTGGCTGAGCCAGGATTAA
Source organism: Ceratotherium simum simum (assembly GCF_057802395.1). Classification (NCBI taxonomy): domain Eukaryota; kingdom Metazoa; phylum Chordata; class Mammalia; order Perissodactyla; family Rhinocerotidae; genus Ceratotherium; species Ceratotherium simum. The sequence continues at coordinate 44,435,330 of NC_141913.1, forward strand.
AACTCAGTTAGTAGGACTCTCAGGCTGATCCTCATACCCCACTAACCCATCGAAGAGAAGAGTGTTTTCCACTGTATCCCGGGGTCTATGTTCCAATCATTCAGGACACTGACCAGTACCTCACAAATTGAATAAAATATAAATAACTTCAATAAATTTCTATCTTTTTTCCAAATAAACCAAGTTCAACAAGCCATCCCATAACTCAACACCAAATCCACAAAACTGTAGGCAGCTTCCTTGGGGACCAACATTATCTGGCTAATTAAGATGAATGTTGTATCGATGAAAGATTATTTCAAAATGGCACTGATAGTGTTTAGACATTGTCATAACATCAGCCGGTGGATCACTAATTTGCAAATTTTACTAAAGATCTTGCCAATTAAAACCCTTTCTAGACACTCTCAAACACACTGACAGTGACAGCTGATAGACCACATGGTAAAAACATGATCACATTAAAATCACACAAGACTGTTCTCCCTGGAAGGGCTGAGGGAGAGAGACAGGGGCATGTCCCTAAAGCGGGTGCCACTGAGTCGACCTAGCCGGACTGTCAGAGGAGAAAAGCAAATCTTTGGGTTTTATTTTACCCTCACTGTTTTCCAAAGCAAACAGTGGAACTTCTCAAAAATTCTGCAGGAAATTATCATCCTACAAAATTGTTCCTGTATTTCTCTCAGTGAGACAAGCCAAGAGAAGTGAATCTCTGAACCATACTAAAATTCACCAAGACACAAGTCAGCTTACCTGGAAGCCAGTGAATGTTAGCCCAGGGTCCTATGGGGACAGTTTGCACCTCTCCAGGGGTGTTCAGAAGGGGCAACAGTAGGGATCAGACTGTCTCTAGGAAGTCACCCCAATTAACGGCACAGCGAATTCCTGTAAAAGTCAATTTTATAAGCTCTGCCCAGCAGTGGGTCGTTGAGGGGAATTTTCCAGATTTGGAAGTTAAGGTAGTATGACAAGGCGTGTATTTAAATGAACAGATTTCATACGCATAACCCTAGTAGCCAACCATCATTGAGCGCCTGCCATGTGCATTGTATCATTTATTCACTGCAGCAATCCTAAGATTGATGCTATTATTATCCCCAAAAAACAGATGAGGAAATTAAGGCTCAGAGATGATGTAGAACTCATTCTTGTTCACATAGATGCTATGCAGTAGAACTGGGATTTAAACCCAGTCCCATCCAGCTCCAGGATCCTAGTGGTGAAACTCCATAGTGTATCTGGCCTTATTCCTGAGATTTGTGATCTATCCCACACACTGGTCCATGAGAGATTATGGCCTTTGCTGAGATCCGTGTGTAATATTTCTCTGCTCAATGATAAATTCAGGAATATATCAAACTCTACAAGCATAACCACACACGCAGTTACTGTACATAGATGTTCTATATAGAAACAGTGTACTAAAACCTTATTAAGAATCCAGATTCAAAATATGCAATTATTTATGAAGACCATTAAATTAAGATGGGTTTATTAAACAAATTGGTAAGTAAATAAGATGGTACTGGTGTTCCAATAACTATGGTTGTGTCATATATTACCCTAAAGCTTAGTGGCATAAAACAACCACTTATTATGCCCATGAATTCTGTGAGTCAAGAATTAGACAGAACATCATGAGGACAACTTGTCCTTGATCCATGACGTCTGGGCCCTCAGCTGGAAGATTCGAGGCTGATGGCTGGAATCATCTGAAATCTCTCTCACTCAGATCTCTGGGGTTTGGTGCTGGCTTGAGCTTGGGGCCTCAGTTCCTCTCCAAGGGATTTCTCCGCAGACTTTCTCACAGCGTGGGGACTGGGTTCTAAGGGCAGGCATCCTAAGAGAGAGAAAGCCAAGTAGAAGCTGTATCACCTTTTGTGAGCCAGCCTTGGAAGTCTCACAGCATTTTTTCCACCCATATCTATTCACCAGAAGCAAATCACTAAAGCGAGTCCATAGTCAAGAGGCAGGGAATCAGACTCCACCTTTCGTTGGGAGGAATATCAAAGTCCTGGGGGATAAAAAAGTGGGACTGGAAATATTGTTACGGCCATTTTTGGAAAGTAGAATATTTATTTATATGTATTGTATTTAAAAGAACAAAATACTTATCCATACACTATATGAACAGATCAGAAGCATCCATTTACCTTTAAATATTCTTATCTATTCACTAACACAAACATATGAGCACCATACTAATTATAAAGCATTAAAAATATTTTTATATTCATATTTTATATATGTTTTTAAAAACAACTACTCAAAGTATGCTACCTGAAACAGTTGGCTAAGTAACCATATTTTAGGTTCAAAGGCAATAAAATTATATTGGTCTCTAAATATTACATTACAATGTATTTTTAAAATTTAAATCACCTTTTTCCTCTCTAAGAGTTTATGTGAGTTTATTGGATGTGCATAAAGACCTTGGAATACAAAGACCATTGGGGATCAAACTATTCCTTCCACCATTCCTGGTAAGCAAGACTGAATCTAAATCGTCCTGAAGTCTTTACTGTTTTGTCTATTAAAATCCCAAGCGGAAGAAAACTGTGACCTAATACCTCCCACTAGACGCAAAGACAGGCAGGATGCACTATTTAGTTTCAAAATATCTGGGGATTTTCTAGAGATCTTTCTGCTATTGATTTCTAATTTAATTTCATCATGGCCAAAGAACACGCTTTGAATGACTTGAACACTTTCTAAATGTTTTGAAACTTGTTTTACAGCCCAGAATATGATAACTGTTCTGTGTGCACTTGAGAAGAATTTTTATCCTGATGTTTTTGGTTAGAATGTGCTATAAAGGTCAATTAGGGCATGTTGGTTGAACAAGTGTCCAAGTTTTCTATATCCTTACTGATTTTCAGTTTACTCGCTCCATCTGTTCTTGAGAGAGCAGTATTAAAATCTCCGACTACAATTGTGAATTTGTCTATTTCCCCTTGAAATACTACCAGTTTTTGCCTCGTGCATTTTGAAATTTTGTTATTAAAAGCATGAACATTTACGATTGTTATGTCCTCATGAAGAATCGACTCCTTTATCATTATGAAATGACTTTCTTTATACCTGATAATATTCTTTGCTATTACATCTATTTTCTTTGATATTAATCTAGTTACCTCAACTTTTTTTTTAATTAGCGTTGGCATTTTTTTAATCTATTTCCATTACCTTTAAATCTACTTGTGTCTCTATTTAAGTCTTTTGCAAGTAGTGTATAGTTGGGTCTTTTTTTTTATTCAAACCTGATCATATCTACCTTTTAATTGGGGTGCTTACACCTTTTAAATTTAAAGTGATCATGTATATGGTTAGATTTGAGTCTATTATCTTGTTTTTTATTTTCTATTTTTCCCATCTCTTCTTTGTCCTCCTTTTTCTTTCTCTGCCTTCTTTTGGATTCATTGATTATTTTTTATGATTCATTTTATCTCCTTTGCTAGCTTACTAGCTATATCTTTTCTTTTTTTGTTATTTTAGTGGTTACTTTAGGGTTTATAGTATACATATTTAGCTGGCCCCAGTCTACCTTCAAATGATATCATACCACTTCCCATACAGCATAAGAATCATACAACAGTATACTTCCATTTCTCAACTTTCAGCCTCTGTGCTGTTGCCATATACGTTATTTTTACATTTGTTATAAAACCCACAATTACATTATTATTATTTTAGTTTAAATGGCCAATAATCTTTGAAAGAGATTTAAGTAGTAAGAAAAATATTTACATTTACCCATATAATTCCTTTGTTTAGATAAGGGTTTTTTCAACTTCATTCCTATTGACGTTCTTTGCTGTGTGGCAGGAGGAGGACGGTCCAGTGCATTGTAGAATGTGTAGTAGCATCACTCTACCCACTGGCTGCTAGTAGCCTTTCACCCTCCTTCCCCCTCAAGCTGTGACAACCAAAAATGTCTCTAGATATTGCCAAATGTCCCAGGCGAGGGAGGGGCAAAACCACCCCCAGCTGAGAACCACTGATCTAGATCCACATTTCCATCTGGTGTCATTTCCTTCTTGAAAGACTCCCTTTAACAAACCCTCATACACTGCTGGTGGGAATGCAAACTGGTGCAGCCACTATGAAAAGCAGTATGGAGATTTCTCAAAAAATTAAAAACAGAAATACCATATGATCCAGCTCTCCCACTACTGGCTATTTATCCAAGGAACTTGAAATCAACAATTCAAAAAGATTTATGCACCTTTATGTTCATTGCAGCATTATTCACAATAGCCAACACATGGAAGCAACCCAAGTGCCCATCAACTGATGAATGGATAAAGAAGTTGTGGTATATATATAATGGAATACTACTCAGCCATAAAAAAAGACAAAATTGTCCCATTTGCAACAACATGAATGGACCTTGAAGGTATGATGTTAAGTGAAATAAGTCAGACAGAGAAAGACGAACACCATATGATTTCACTCACATGTAGAAGATAAACAAACATATGGACAAAGAGAACAGATTAGTGGTCACCAGAGGGGAAGGGAGTGGGGGAGGGTGAAAGAGGTAAAGGGGCACATATGTATGGTGACAGATAAAAACTAGACTATTAGTGGTGAACATGATGCAGTCTATACAGAAACTGAAAAATAATAATGTACACCTGAAATTACACAATGTTATAAACTGTTATGACTTCATTAACAAATAAAAAACAAAAATAAAAAAGACTCCTTTTAACATTTTGTGTAATGTGGAGTTGCTGGTGATAAATTATTTCAGCTCTTGTATTTCTAAAAAAAATCTTTATTTTGCCTTGGTTTTTGAGCTATGTTTTCCCTGGATGAAGATTTGTAGGCTGACAGCTTTGTTCTTTCAGCATCTTAAAGGCGTAGCTCCTCTAGCTTTTCACCTGCACTGTTTCCGACAAGAAATCTACGGTTATCCTTATCTTTGTTCCTGTGCTTAATGCGTGTTTTTCCTCTGGCTGCTTTTAACATTTTCCCTTCATCACTGGTTTTGAACAAATCGATTATGATGTGTTTTTGTGTAGTTTTCTTCTTGTTTCTCATGCTTAGTCAGGGCTTATTCATACTGGTATGAATCTTAATCTACAAACAGGTGTGCAAGAAATATCAAATTTCTTTGTTTTTTTTTAACTCCAGTTAAATCTAACTCAGAGCCAACCTCGCTCCAACACATTGTGGGAAATTCAATCATAGTCAATATTTTCCCTTCCCCACTGGAGAAGGGAAGTTCCCTGGGCCATACACAGATGAGGAGGCCTCTCCAATCATGGGTCATTGGCATGTTCTAGTTGCCATGGTGACACTCAATGTTCTTGTTCATGGCCAATGCTGCCTCTAATCTGTGCCTGGGACATGGGACTCTTCAGTCAGTCAAAGCCCTGTGCCTGAGCTCCTATCTCTAGGAAGGGACTCTCTCCCCAAGTCTATTACTTTCTCCTATCTCCCTAGGTCTGCGTCTACTCTCCTGGAGCACTGCAGTGGAGTGATGCCTCTTTCTGCTCCAAGGAACTCTCTCCTTCAATAGTCTCAGAGGCACTCCTCCTTCGTCTTTTCTCTCTTCCAGATATCCAGCACAATCTATTCAATAAGTTTGGTTTTGAAGAAAAACAAACAGGAAAATCAGATAACTTCAAAGATTTGCTTGCCACCCTGCAAAAATCCCCAAAGCAAAGAAATGCCAATAACATGGCTATTTGCTTGAAAAGAGCATGAAGAGGAAAGTTCGGAAAACAAAATCCAAATTAACATCACAGATTACTCTGCTACCTGTATAAATTATAATATAAAGTGGTAAGTGGTATCATATACATTAATAAAGTGCCATGAGAACAGTTAGGACAGAATGACATATAGAGGAGGCAATCGTTGAGTTGGATCTTAAAAGACAAGGAAAGGTCTCAAGTTGTCCCAAGTTGTAGGGTGTCCTGGGAACAAGGAGAAAAAAGGAGAGAGTTCTGTGCAAAGGGAGTGGGGAAGGGATGGGATCGTAACAGGAGAAGCTGGAAAAATTAGTCAATAACTAATGGTGAAGGGATGCTAAACTAAGATGCTCAGATGTGATACTGTAGGGAGCAGGCAGTCATAGAGGTGCTTTAGGCATATGGATGACATACATTGCTCTATTTTTTATTAGTATGTGGTTATAAAAGATTAGGGTACCGCAATTATGGCCAAAAGAAAAGAAAACCATATCTGTTTTCTATTGCTGCATAAAATATTACCACAAATTTAGTGGCTTAAAATAGGTCACATTTATTA